>NW_026652294.1:41696090-42068533 GCF_009828535.3 Hylobates moloch
GCAACAAGAGTGAAACTCCGTCTCAAAAAAAAAAAAAAAAAAAACCCTTTGAAAATGATAGGCTATTCAGATAGTTGATTATATAAAACTATATTTCTATCTGTAAAGGTAGTTTTTACTTATTAATCTTCCACTGATGTGGTAAAAACATGTAGAAGGAGCAGAAGTGTTTCTGCTCCCACTGGAATACCAAGTGTCATTCAAGGGTTGGAAGAGATGAGTGCCCTTGGGTTGCTGGAATGATGTGACACCTTTTGGCTCTATAATAAGTGGTCTCAGAAACTAGGATACTTCTTGACTTGTGTCTGCTTTTAAATTTTCCACTGCCAGCCTGTTCTGGAGCAGAAAGGAAGCTACAGATCATATAGCCAAACCTTTGAATTTTAAATATAAGGAAACTGAAGCCCAAAGAGACTGAATTGCATAGCAGAATCATGGAGCTGCTGACAGCACTGAGACTAGAATCCATGCTTTATGTCTCCATCCCCTTTCCCATGTGATCCTGTGTTCTTCCCTTTTCTTTTTGCTCATGGCGGTACACCTATCTAATTTAGCAGTCTCTTACATTTCTTCTAGCATTTGATGTAAGCCTAGAAACTGGAGAAGCAAACTTTTAAAAACGGAATGATTGAAGTTTTCTTTAGTAAAGTTTAAAAGTTAAAGTGTAATAGACATTTTCTTTTGCTTTTTAACTTTCATTATGGCTACTCCGAGGTCATCCTATACTTTTTGAATTTTGGCCATGTAGTTGGAAGGATAGAATTGCCATTAGCTGAGATAGGGGACACTGCAGGATGAGGGGTGTGAGTGGAGAGGGCAGGGGTTCAGGTTTGGAAATAGAAGTTTCAGATGCCTACTAGACATCAGTGGAGATGTTGAGTGGGCAGTTTGGACATTAGAAGTCTGAAATTCAGAATAAAGATTTGGGCTAGATAATAAATGTGGAAGTTGAAAGAGTATAGATGACATTTAAGGCATGGAAATCACTAAGAGATCACCAATGCAGCCGGTATAAATAGAGAAGTCCAAGGACCAAGCATTCAGGCACTCCTGGTAAGACGCTGGGGAAATGAGGGGAAACCAGCATAGGAGACTGGAAATTAGTGGCCATTGAAGTTGGGGAAAAACTAGAAAGACACCACTGGGAGAAACAGTGGTGTCCTGGAATCCAAGTGTTTCAGGGAGAAGGGAACAACTAATGGCGTCGAATGCTGCAGGGACTTGATAGATGAGTCAATATGGCTTCGAGGTGCTGGAAAGCAGCACATGCCTTTGGACGCTTAGCCCTTAGGTGGTAATCAGCACGTGTATGCACTTTAAAAACAAAACAAAACAAAACCTTGTATTACAAACAGATATTAAATAGAAGCATGTTTAAATTTTAGAATAAAAATGAACGGTAATAGAAAAAAAGTGATTTAATGGGAAGATGCAATGTGAGCTGTACTTCAGAGTGAGAACTGTGGCTTGATCATAGTTGTGTTGCTGTCAGAAATTTGAACTTCTCCTAACTCTACTTCTACATACCTCCTTTGGATGCCAGTATAACTCTTCCCTGTTTTAACTCAGTTTTTCATCTGAAAAGTGGGTATGGCTACCTTGATCTCATGGGTGTTTAAAGTCCCATAAATCAGTTCGGAGGCATTGTTTATGTCAATGACACATAATCCATGGCCCATGCCTAAACTGTTTATTTATTTATTTATATTTACGTTTTTATTTTTTGAGACGGAGTCTCGCTTTGTCATCCGGGCTGAAGTGTGGTGGTGTGATCTTGGCTCACTGCAACCTCCACCTCCCGGGTTCAAGCAGTTCTTCTGCTTCAGCCTCCTGAGTAGCTGGAACTATAGGCACACACCAGCACGCCTGGCTAATTTTTGTATTTTTAGTAGAGACAGGGTTTCACCATGTTGTCCAGACTGGTCTTGAACTCCTGACCTCAGGTGATCCAGCTGCCTTGGCTTCCCAAAGTGTTGGGATTACAGGCATGAGCCACCACACCCGACCTGTTCTTTTATTAGTGTTACATCATTCTGTGTATATAACATTCATATTTAAGGAAATCAATGGGATTGGATTCCAGCACAGCATCTGCCCAATTTCAAGCTGCTTTTGCAGACTGCCCTGCATAGGACACCCTCGATCTTCCTCGGTGTTTGGGCAACTTGAGATGACGTAGGCCTCAGAGATTTCAGGGTTTTGCCTCTACAGCAGCCTGTCGCGCCTCATGTGAACTGTCTTACCCTTCTATGCTCCAGAGATGTGGCTGTAGATGGCCTAGTTTTCTCATGTGTGTGAATTCTCTCTGGTCTCAGTTCATTTGCATAATGAGATAGCAATTTTTTTTCTTTTTCTGAGTACTAGCTTTTACCCATTTATTTTTATAGAAGAGCTATTTCTTAATTGGCTCATAACTCTTCGTTTCTTTAACTAACAGGCCATCTTCCCATTTACCCGGACGCCTCTGACAATGTGTGCCTGGCCTGGAACTACAGAGATGCCCTGGCAGTCATTTGGTCTCATGAGTGTGTGGTGTGTTTCTTTGCTGGTCACACCCATGATGGTGGCTACTCTGAGGATCCTTTTGGTGTATACCACATCAACCTAGAAGGAGTTATTGAAACAGCTCCAGACAGCCAAGCCTTTGGCACAGTTCATGTCTATCCTGACAAAATGATGTTGAAAGGGAGAGGCAGAGTTCCAGACAGAATTATGAATTACAAGAAAGAAAGAGCCTTCCATTGTTAGTCTAATTTATTTTAACTTGATAGAAAATGAGCTTTGTGTTTGTCCCTCCTAAACGAAAAAATAAAAATCCTCCGTCTCATTGTTTAGTATTCAGCTTGCATAACAAAATGTATTTGTAGTTTCAGTGTGTGATGGTTGATAAAATACTCAGAAATGTTATTTTGGATCATGTATCCATTGTAAGTTAGAAACAAAATAAACCAGGGAGGAAACTGAGGCAGGGGCGTATAGTCCTCATAAGGGGCGTATAGTCCTCATGAAGGATTTTATTTGGCCTTACCTGATTTTTTTTAACTTTTTACGAGGAGAATTTATTCACATGTGTTAACTATGCAACTTCAAGTTCAGCATATAAGCTCAGGTAAGCTTTTTCTATTCACCCTGCTGTGTAAATGAGCTTTGGACAATTTTTGCTCAGAACACCTATACTTGGATTTTTATAGGCTTGTATTCCCATTTTGTAAACAAAATTACCAATAGTTATTTCACCGGTAAGCGTGTGGCGCTCCCATCCCTGTAAGAAGGGCCTCCAGAAAAGTCATGTAGTCCTCTTGGGATTCGTAGGACCAAGTGGCAGTGCAGCCATGTGCCACTCAGCCTGGTCTGTTTGGGCCACCAGCCATTGCTGTGTGAAGCTACAGCAGGTAAATAAATTTACACTGACTCCCTTTATACACTAATGGGACATGTTTAACACTGTTTTCATATATGCTAAGGCTTATGTGCAGAAACATTAGATGGCAAATGGGGACTATTCAGGTGTAGAGAAAGTTTGATTCAGGGCCTAAACAACTATAAGAAATAAGCATGCCTGTTGAATACATGGGCACTATAGGGATATAAAGGAGTGTTAGCTTTCTATGGCTGCTGTAACAAATTCCCACAAACCTGGTGGCTTAAACCAACATATACTTGTTCTCTTGCAGTTCTGGAGGTCAGAAGTCTGAAATCATTTCCACTTGGCTGAAACCAAGGTGTTGGCATGGCCATGCTCCCTGAGGAGGGTCTAGGAGGAATCCTTTTCTAGCCTCCAGAGCTGTACTTCTTGCATTCTGTGGCTCATGGCCCCTTCTTCTGTCTTCAAAGCCAGCAGTGTAGCATCTTCAAATCTTTCTTTACTGTCATATCATATTCTCTGCTGTCTGTAGTCAGATCTACTTCAGACTTCGTCTTGCAAGGACACTTGTAGTAACATTTAGGGCCCAACCAGATAATCTAGGTAACCCCCATCTCAGGGTGGCTTAATCACATCTGCAAAAATTTATTTTGTGATATAAGGTAACATATATCCAGGGATTAGGACATGTATCTCTCTGAGGGCCACTGTTCAGCTGACCACAGAGGTGACTATAGTGTACTCTTGCACTCATAAACCTTACCATGAATTAGATAGACATCCATGATTCAAGTGTGTGAAATTTGCTGTCACACAAAGAAATGACTGAGAACATGGAAGATGAATTTAATTTTGTTCGAAGGGATTGGGGATGACATGCAAAATGAAGAAAAATGGCTTGAATAAGTGGGGAAGAGTATATCAAGTAGAATAGCAAAAGCAGAGGCATTGAAGGATATGCCAAAGTCAGACATGGCAAGTCATGCTGTGACGATTCACCAGGAAGGTGCCGGGCTGGGAGCAGGGGGATATGGCAAGAAATACGGCAGAAGAGGACAGGCTGGGGCCATATTATGGAGATCCTTGACTGATGAGCCAAGAGTTAGAATTTAACTTGCCAGATAGTGTGGAGCCCTTAGAGCTTTCTGAACTGGGGAATACATGATTAGATTTGTGTGAAATAGAGAACAATGGAAGAAAAATGTGAAGGTGTGAAAGATTTTAATAATAGAGGCTGGGCATGGTGGCTCACACCTATAATCCCAGCACTTTGGGAGGCCGAGGTGGGTGGATCACCGTAGGTCAGGAGTTCCAGACCAGCCTGGCCAACATGGTGAAACCCCGTCTCTACTAAAAATAGAAAAATTACCTGGGCCTGGTGGCAGGTGCCTGTAGTCCCAGCTACTCGGGAGGCTGAGGCAGGAGAATCGCTTGAACCCAGGAGGTGGAGATTGTAGTGAACTGAGATCGTGCCATTGCACTCCAGCCTGGGGGACAGAGCAAGACTCCATCTCAAAAAAAGATTTTAATAATAGAAATATTAAATTTAACAATACTTAAATTCAATTTCATTAATACTCTTCAAAAGACGATTCCACCAAAAGTGCCTTTTATATGCTTAACTCGAGATGCAAAAGAGACTATGAATATTCACATAATTTCGTAGTCTGATGTGGGAGAGGCATACATGATGAAAGCACATCTTGAACATTACTGTCTTTAAGCACAGAAGTAAACATGACTTGGTCAATGGGTAGAGCCCATAGGGAATTTGCAAATGAGTCTGTTTCTTTGCATGTGACTTCAGTAGTTAATTAATACTAAAGGAGGTATAAAAGCCACAAATATGTAAGCAAAATGTACACTGGAAAACTCAAATCCTTTACCTGTATTTTACTGACCCTTAAGTTTCACTTTGACTTTTAATATCAACTAGATTTGTTTTCTCCCTTTTTACCCAATTCAAGTCTTCATTTTAGAGAATTTCTCACCATTCAGTGGCCACTGTGCCAATAACAAAAACAAAATACACATACCTCCTTTAACAGATATTTATAGAATACTTACTATAGTAATAAAGACAATAAAAATAGACAAACTACGAGACTCATTTACACTCTCCTAACCTGTGGAAGGTACTACTTGTTCTTTCTGAGTGAAGTATTTCCCAGATCTCTCTTTCCTAGATCAGACAAAACAGTATCTGACCAGAATTTGATGCTTGCATATGTAAAAAGTTGCCATCTAGATACTTAAATACAGGACTGTCCAACAGAAATGCAATGTAAGCCACATAAATAAAAGTAAACAGAAACATAAAATCAACTTTAATAGTATATTTAACCCAATATAGCCAAAATATTGTTTCAACATGTAATCAATACAAAAAAATTTTACATTCTTTTTCTACCATGTCTTTAAAATCCAGTATATTTTACATTTATAGCCCCACTCATTTGGACACTAAATTTTCATTGGAAATACTTTATCTGTATTTAGGTAACATAAAATTTGCAATTGGAAAATTAGATTCAAATACTCAAGTTGTTCCAAACACAATTATAAGTTTTCTAATAATCAAGTATCCATTTTTAAATGAAAATGGAAATAAAAAAAAAAAGCTCTCCTCCCTAGGGTTATTTTGGACATCCATTTATAAAGAATGTGTATAGATTTTGACCTTATTTCTCATTTAGAATGTAGTTATATTCCCTATTTCCTTCTTGTTTGGTCCCTAATTCCTTTATTCTATCCAGCTTCCCTCTCTTTCCAAGACATGCCTGCTCATTTGATTCACCTAGAGTTCTCCTTTAGTTCACTGCACTATGCCAGCTCTGGATAAGATTAATTTAGGGCTGGCCTGGGCATGGTGGCTCACACCTGTAATCCCAGCACTTTGGGAGGCCGAGGTGGACAGATCACTTGAACTCAGGAATTCAAGACCAGCCTGGACAACATGGCGAAACCCTGTCTCTACAAAAAATTTTAAAAAAATTAGCTGGGCATGGTGGTGCACACTTGTAGTCCTAGCTTCTTGGGAGGCTGAGGTAGGAGGACCACCTGAGCCCTGGGAGGTCAGGACTGCAGTGAGCCATGATCATGCCACTGCACTCCAGCCTGGGCAACAGAGTGAGACTGTCTAAAAAAAAAAAGATCGGGGTATAGCCCTCTCTTGAACCTCTATTTCAGTGTATTACCCAATCCCTGCTCCCCTCTATTTTAATCATGGGCAGCCCTCTGCAATCTTTCCGAACACTTTATATCTTCAGAGTGTTCTTACATTATCTAGATCGATCCTTGCTACTGTATAAGTAAGTAGATCTGGCATTAATCCTATTTTATAGATAAATATCCACCAGGAGGTTTATATATTTGCCCAAATTACATAGTTACAAAGTTGAGTTAGAACTTGTATTTTTAAACATCTATTCTCTAGCCTTTTCCACTACATTATGACACAAGACCCTGCAGAAAGTCTTCCAGAAAATAATCAGACCATCTCTTACTTGTCCCATCCAATCTTACATCGAATTATATGCACCCTTAAAAAGTTATATGGAGTTTTAAAAAACTCTATTAGCCCAAATTACCTGAAATAAACTCCTGGCTTGTTCCCCTAATGTTTATAAAAAATTGATTGAAAATATTCATTTTAAAAACGAAGTTCTTGAATTTATTTAAATTACTGTCTTGCAATGAGTTGGCCAGGAGGACCGCATTTCCTTGTTTATATATATGTAGACCCATGAGATAAATGGGAAAAGTGTGATTACAATGGCAATAGCCAACTGAATTCTTCCACCAACTGGATTCCTATAAAGACACAAAAATTATTATAAATAAAAATCCCATAAAAATTATGGATTGCTTTGGAAACAAGTATAAAGACTGAATTGATAAAACACATAATTACATTTTAGTATGTTCTCATCTCAGTTGTTTTATTGAAATATAACTCACTGATTTGTAGAAATTCATTATATATATGCTAAATATAAATCCTTATTTATATGTATTACAAATACCTTGTCCCACTTGATGTCTTTTGAGGAAGTCATTGATTAATTTGACAATGTTAAAGTTGATCTTTTCCTAATGATTTTTGTGTTCTGTTTAAGAATTTCCCTCACCAAGGTTTTGAAGCTATTCTCTAGAAGTTTTATTGTTTTGCTTTTTTTTTTTTGGATTTTATCACATATTTATTAAAGATAATCATTTATAGTTTATAAAAATATACTGCCCTGATAGACACAAAATGTTCTTGATAATGGTAATTAAAAACTACTCCCACCCCCCCATGTCCACATCAATATTCAGTTTAGATTGGTTTAATCTTGAAGTGTAATCCAATAAGACTGAAGACCAAACACTTTAGGGTCCTGGACAGGATAATAAAATACTTGTAAGCCTTCTGGATCCTTGGATTGACTGACATCAATAAGGGAACCAATTTTTGATGTTGTAAAAGAAATGTGTTCATCTCCAATAATGATTTCAAGCTTCTGCCAGCCCACTCGGTTGGGAAGAGGCCATAACGCATCATCCTCTTTGGTAATTTCACTGTCATCAATTATACTCTTCAGTTCCTCCATCATGCTTTTATGTACATAAGCCTCTTTTCTGAACATAAGCCTCTTTTCTGATCATGACATCATTCTTGTAATTGCTGTGTTGGCTTATCTTAATTTCCTGTCCGGTCAGAACTCAAACTCCAGAAACTCATGGCTGAACTTGCCCTTGTGCCCCACGTAGTAGCGCAAATAAAAGTCATCCTCCATGGCTTGCAAAAGACAACTGAGACTGAACTTCTAAAAGAAAGCCGCACCACCGCGGTCTGCACCCAACACTCTGTTTTGCTTTTTTATAATAGATCTGTGATCCCCTTGGAATTGATTTTTATGAAAGTTGTAAAGTAGGGGTTGTTTCACTTTTTTCCAAATGGACATTGAATTTATCCTAGCCTATTTATTGAAAAGACTGCCTTCTTAGCTACCCTGAAGTACCATCTTTGTCATAAGTCAAAACCCTACATATGTATAGATCTGTTTCTAAATTCTATTGTTCTATCATTTTATTTATTCATCCTTTTGTCATTATATGTTTAGCCCTCCAATTATTTAGGTCTTCTTCAATTTCTCCCATAATGTGTTATAGTTTTATGTGTAGAGATTTTGCATATCTCTGCTAGATTTATTCCTACGGAGTTGATTTTTTGAATGTTTTTATAAATGTTAACTTTTTGTATTATCACTTTGTTACTTCCTGATAGAAAAGCAGTTAATTCTTGTATCCTGATCCAGTGATCATACAAAACTCACTTATTCTAGTAATTTTTTAGATTCTTTTTTATTTTCTACACATGTATTCATATCACCCACAAATCATGAAAATTTTATTTCTTCTTGTCCAATCCTTGGGCATTTTATTTCTTTCTCTTGCCTTATTTTACCGGCTGGGACAATAGCTGGGACAATAGCTAGCATGGCATTGAGTACAAGTGGCAATATGGCCAACCTCATCTCATTCCTGATCTCAGAGGGAAAGTTTTCAACTGTTCACCATTAAGTCTCAGGCTTCAGTGTAGATATCTTCTATCACGTTAAGTTCTCTCCTACACCCATTTTCTAAGAGCTTTTAACATAAATGGATGCTGAGTTTTATGAAATGCTGTTTCTGTATGGCTCTAGAAGATAGTTTATTCTCTTATTCCATTGCATTAATGTGGTGGAAAACATTGGTTGGTTTTTTTAATGTGAAACTAACTTTGCATTCCTAGAATAAACCCAACTTGGTGGTTGGGTTATATATTGCAGGATTTGATTTGCTAACGTGTTGTTTAGGAGTTTTCCATCTGTGGTCATGAGTGAGACTGCCATGTAATTTCATTTTTTTGTCATGTTCTTGTCAAGTTTTGGTTACCTGTCCTCATAAAATTAGTTGGAAAGTGTTCCTCCTTTTTCTGTTCTCTGGAAATATTGAAAGTTGGTATTTTTTTTTTCCTTAAATATTATGTAGACGTCTCCAGCTATGCCATCTAGGTGTAGAGTTTTCCTTTAGGAAAAATTTAAATTATGAACTCATTTTTTTTTTTTTTTTTTGAGACGGAGTTTCGTTCTTGTCACCCAGGTTGGAGTGCAGTGGCGCAATGTCGGCTCATTGCAACCTCTGCCTCCGGGGTTCAAGCGATTATCCTGCCTCAGCCTCCCAAGTAGCTGGGATTACAGGCGCCCGCCACCACGCCCAGCTAATTTTTTGTATTTTTAGTAGAGACGGGGTTTCACCGTGCTAGCCAGGGTGGTCTCGAACTCCTGACCTCAGGTGATCTGCCCACCTCAGCCTCCCAAAGTGCTGAGATTACAGGCGTGAGCCACCATGCCCGGCCCTATGAACTCAATTTCTTTAATAGTTATGGGACTGTTCTGAGTATTTCTTCTTGTGTAAATGTTGGTAAACTGTATTTTTTCAAGAAATTTGTCTAATTTATATTTTCAAATTTATTGGTGTAAAGTTCTTCATAATATCCACTTATGATTTTTACAATACTTACTAGATATATAGTAGTGTTCTCTTTTTTATTCCTGATATTTGTTATTTGTACTTCCTCGTGCTCTTTTTTCCTTTTTGTCTTGTCAGGGCCTATCAATGTTATAAATCATTTTAGAGAATCAGTATTTGACCTTGTTAATTCTCTATTTTTATGTTGATTTTTTATTTCACTGACTTCTGCTTTGATGTTTATTTTCTTCTTGTTTCTTTGGGGTTTAACTTGCTGTTCTTTTCCTAACTTCTTGAAATGAAAAATTGCTAACTTCCTGGAAGCTTAAAAAAAAATGTACTTATGGCTATATGTTTCCCGCTAAGCATGATTTTTAGCTGCATCTCACACATTTTGATATGTAGTATTCACCTTATTCAGTTCAAAATATTTTCTAATTTCCATTGTGATTTCTTCTTTGACCCAAGTGTTATTTGAAAGTCTATTTCCTAACTTCCAAATATACAGGAATTGCCTAATTATCTTTTTTGTTAATGATTTCTAGCTTAATTGCACTGTGGTCAAATAACATAGTCTGTAGGATTTCAGTCTTTGAAATTTGTTGGTACTTATTTCATGGCCAAACATATAGTCTTTTTGCAAAATACTCAATGCGCACTTGAAAAGAATGTGTATCCTGCCATTCTTGGTTTATTGTGTGGTTAACATCTTTTATATCATTATTTTTCTTTTCTGTGTTTGTTTGTTAGTAACTGAGAGAAGTGTGTTAGTCTCCCAAGATGATTGTGGCTTTTTCCATTTTTCTTCTTTAGCTCTGTCAATTTTTGTTCTATTTGGAAGCTATGTTATTAGGTCCATACAAATTTAGCATTGTTATATCTTCTTGATGAATTGAATCTTTTGTCATTAAAAAGTGTCTTCCGTTGGCATCATGAATCTACTTTCTAATAAGTGGTGTTGAGATAACCAGATAGCCACATAGAAAAATATAAAATTAGACATGTTCTTCATACCATTACACCAGGATAAATTCTATCTATCTATTTATTTATTTATTCACTTATTTATTTGAGACAGAGTCTCTCTCTGTCTCCCAGGTTGGAGTGCAGTGGCGTGATCTCGGCTCACTGCAACCTCTGCCTCCCGGGTTCAAGCGATTCTCCTGCCTCAGCATCCCAAGTAGCTGGGACAACAGGCATGCGCCACCATGCCCGGCTAATTTTTGTATTTTCAGTAGAGACGGGGTTTCACCATTTGGCCAGGCTAGTCTCGAACTCCTAGCCTTGTGATCCGCCCACTTTGGCCTCCCAAAGTGCTGGGATTATAGGTGTAAGCCACCACGTCTGGCCTACACCAGGATAAATTCTAAACACGTCAAATATTTAAATGTACAAATGGAACTATACAGGTATTAGAAGAAAACTTGGGTAAGTTACTTTACAACCTGAGAGAGAGAAGGTTTTCCTAACTATGACTCCAAATCCAGAAGCAATAAGGAAAAGGACTGATAAATACAATTACATGAAAAAAACAACAAAAGACTTTTTCATGGCAAAGTATACTTTGCATAAGCAAAGTTAAAGGAAAATAACAAACTGCAAAGAAATGCTTTCAGCTTACATCACAGATACAGCTTCTAAAAATAGAGAAGACCAGCAACCTTAGAATCAGGTTAAACCTACACTGCTCAGAGATAGACCAAGATTTTTATAGAAAAAGAAATATAAATGGCTCTGAACCATATGAAAATGTGCTCACTTTTGCTCTTAATAAGAGAAATGCAAGCTAAAACTACCCCTTTCTCAACTATCCGATTAGTAAAAATTCAAGATTTTGATAACATACGCTGTTGGCAAGGCTATGGGGAAACAGACACTGTTAGCCATGGCTGGTGGGGATGCAAAATGGAAGAGCTACCTGGAGGGGGAATTTGGGAGTATATAGAAATATGAACTATGCAATTACACTTTGACCCAGCAGTCTCACTTCCAGGAATTCATCTCAAAGACACACTGGTAAAAATATGTTAGGTATATGCATATCACTATTAACTGCAGCACTATTTTTAATAGCAAAAGCCTGGATACTATCTAAATAGTAGAGGACTGGTTGATTAAGCTATGGAGCCATCAGCAGAGTAAGAAAAGTTTTTCTATACTATAGAATGATCTCCAGGATGTAGTAAGTTGTAAAGCAAGTGGAATACAACTGTGTACAATACACTGCCAGTTACCTTAGATAAGCAGGAATACAACTAAGTCGCACATTTGCTCCACTGAAAAATCGTGGAAGGATAAACTATAAAACTGAAAAAATTTTCCCCCATAGGGAAAGGGAAGCTATAGGGTCAGGGGGCTGGAGAAGCCGGGTTTCTTTCAATATATCTTATTTTATAGATTTGACTTTTGAGCCATGTAGATATTTTACATAATTATAAAATAATATCAATACATTTTCAATACAATTAGCCCTAGAAATAAATGAATCTGTGTATTTATTTGGTGGGATTAGCATACAGAACAACTATGCCCAGTAATTTAAGTGTACATCCCTTAGTAGGTTATATCCTAATAACAAAAACAAACAAAAGAACCTGTTTTCAGTAGTCATATTATTATTTGGAGATTGCATTTGTATTGTAGAATAAATCAGATGGGTGATTATGTTGAGGTCACTGAGACTAGAAATTTTGCCATGATTAAAAGGAGATACAGATATAAAATGTCCAATAAGGTTAATGAGAACTGGTACCTCTGAATTTGAGTAGTTAGTATAAACTCGTAAGACATTTTAACTTTAAATGTATATGTGTACATGTATATATTTATGTATGCATATACATTTATGATATATATATAAATTCACAAACATTGCAAACACTGTTGATTCCAAGTCTGTGGCCTAAAACATGATCCTGGGTATAACATGCGCCTGGAACATCTTATCATACCAGAAAACAAGGAAGCTATGAAAGGTTTACTAGGGTCATGTCAGAAAGAATTCAGGAGCAGACCTGAATAAGTGCCACTGGACAAAAATGGGACAGTCTGAGCATCAATAAAGACAATAACTGTCATGGACTGAAACACATTAAATATGTTTAAACTGGCCGGGTGCAGTGGCTCACGCCTGTAATCCCAGCACTTTGGGAGGCTGAGGCAGGCAGATCACTTGAGGTCAGGAGTTTGAGACCATCCTGGCCAAGATGGTGAAACCCCATCTCTACAAAAAAAAAAAAAATTAGACGGACGTGGTGTCACCTGCCTGTAATCCCAGCTACTTGGGAGGCTGACGCAGGAGAATTGCTTGAACTTGGGAGGCGGAGGTTGCAGCAAGCCGAGATCGCGCCACTGCACTCCAGCCTGAGCAACAGAGCGAGACTCTGTCTCAAAAAAAAAAAAAGAAAAGAAAAAAGAAAAAAAGAAAAAAAATAGTTTGGCAGTGTGGTGCGGATAAGGTTTAGATAAAACAAGATTGGACACACCAATAATTGTTGAAGCTGGGTGATGAGTATATCTGATTCACGATATTAGTCTCTCTACTTTTATATATGTTTGAAAATTCAAAATAAAAGTTAAAACAAAAAAAAATTCACGAAAAGTTGTTTTTCTCCAATAATTGCCTTAAATTCTACTTTGCTGTTAAAATTGCAATACTGTATTTCATTTGGCTGGTGTTTGTAGTTTTTTTTCATCTTTTGACTTTAAATCTTTCTATATCAGTACAGTTAAGGGTTGTCTTTTGTAAGCTGCGTAGAGCTGGGTTTTTCTTTTTTTCTTTTTTTGAGTCCCGCTCTGTCACGCAGGCTGGAGTGCAATAGTGCTACCTCAGCTCACTGCAACCTCCGACTCCCGGGTTCAAGCAATTCTCTTGCCTCAGCCTCCCGAGTAGCTGGGATTACAGGTGACCGCCACCATGCCTGGCTAATTTTTTTGTATTTTTAGTAGAGATGGGGTTCCACCATGTTGGCCAGGCTGGTCTCAAACTCCTGACCTCAGGTGATCCACCTGCCTCGGCCTCCCAAAGTGCTGAGATTACAGGTGTGAGCCACCTCGCCTGGCCTAGAGTTGGGTTTTTAATCTTTTTATATACTTTGAAATTCTTTGACTCTTAACTGAAATCTTTACCTTTACATTTAATGTAATTTCTGATATATTTGGGTTTAAATCTATATCTTAACACATGCTTCCTATTTGTCCCATTGTTTCTGTTTCCCCTTCCCCTTCTCCTGCCTTCTGTACTCATTTTAATGCTATCAGTGGTTACCCTGACGATTACAACATTAATCCTTGACTTATCAAAGTCTAATATAAATGGATACTATTATCTCTTCTCACACAATTAAAGGACCTTAGAACGCTTAACTTCCATTTACTCTTTTCCAGCTTTTATGCCACTGTTGTCATGTATTTCTATCCTGTATATGTTTAATTAGTTAATATTCATTGATATGTACACATGCATTTATATTGTCTTTGCTCTTCATTCTTTCCTGAATCTCTAAGTTTCCTCCTGAGATCATTTTCCTTCACCCTGAAGAACACCCATTAGGCTGACAACTGCCCATGACTATAATGGGCCTTGTAGAAAACTACGGTTTTTGTGGACAAGGGTGACCATGACACTTTAAATCAACTATTATTAACTTCCCTGAAGAAAAGGGAAGATTTCTTTCAAAAGATTCCTGTTTTTACTTGTATGGCAGTTTTTTCACTTAATACCTGATTTTGTCAGCCTTGAAGATGTGATTTTTTTTTTTTGAGACAGAGTGTCGCTCTGTCGCCAAGGCTGGAGTGCAATGGCACAATCTTGGCTCACTGCAACCTCTGTCTCCCGGGTTCAAGTGATTCCCCTGCCTCAGCCTCCCGAGTAGCTGGGACTACAGGTGCGTGCCACCACACTGGGCTAATTTTCTGTATTTTAGTAGAGACAGGGTTTGACCATATTGGCCAGGATGGTCTTGATCTTCTGACCTCGTGATCTGCCCGCCTCAGCCTCCCAACGTGAAGATGTGATTTTAACTAATGAGTTGAATACTTACTTTGAGGAACTGTGGCACAGGATAATCCATGCTGTAATAATCACCAGACCAGACAGCTCCCTATAAAAGGGTGGACATTTCAGATTTTGGAAGTGCTACAAGTGAGATGCATATCATCACATTCTCTCCATGACCACTTGATAGTGCATTCTGACTGAGTGACTGACTCTCCCTCAAGATCTATGGCATCGATGGAATATTTTCAAATCTGACCATGATTCATAAATTACTTTTTTCAGAGAATTTAAAGCCTTGTATGAAAATACATTTCATCTTAAAAGGCAGGTATGAGATCCCTGACTATGCCTTGATTTATAAGTGGATCCCCCCAAAATGAAATGAATATTTTTAAAAATCCACAGATATATCACTTTTTTCAGGTCGCTGGAAGAAACAGTGCAACTAAGAAAATCCCAGATTTGATCAGTCACTACTTTTACATTTTTAAAGAGGCTTCAGTATGAGGCAGAATGAGCCCAAACCAATACATGAGTGGTGTATATACTACAAGAGATTGGGTCACTTCCTAGGGGAGAGGAATGATTTGTAGTACAAATCAGACTAATAATTTGGGGGTGTGTATATGCTTCTATAAATATGTATTATACGCACATTATCTTTTACATAGAATAAAAAACAATCACGTCAGCCATAATACCACTAGAAGCCCCAGGCTGAGTTCACTATAACCCATGGGCTTCACGCTGGAAGCGATTCAACCCATTTGGTCTACATTCTCATCTACAGACCCAACCTATAGATTGGCTCTCCAGTGTTCTAAAGATTGGGGGTTATAACAAAGAAACACCTTTTCAGTGATGTTTAACTGACAAGTCTATGAATTTTGTTGTTGGCAGATGTCAGCAGGAGTAGAAAGGAAAGGAAAGGACCTATTAATAAGTCCTTGGAGACAAGGGTGGGAGTAAGCAAAGGAAGAGGTGATAAAATAGGAGCAAGTGGTCAGGACAAGGAAATGACGCAAGACATACCAGGGCAAGTCTAACAGGTTGACTTAAAGTACTGATCTCTCGGCTGGGCGCGGTGGCTCATGCCTGTAATCCTAGCACTTTGGGAGGCCGAGGAGGGCGGATCACGAGGTCAGGAGTTCAAGACCAGCCTGACCAACATGATGAAACCCTGTATCTACTAAAAATACAAAAATTAGCTGGCTGTGGTGGCGTGCACCTGTAGCTACTCATGAGGCGGAGGCAGAGGCAGAAGACTAGCTTGAACCTGGGAGACGGAGGTTGCAGGGAGCAGAGATCATGCCACTGTACTCCAGCCTGGGCGACAGAACAAGACTCCGTTTCAAAAAAAAAAGTACTGACCTCTGAGATGGCTGATCATACTTGTAGATAAGATTCTGGCTTAAACCAGAACTGAATCAGAGACTGACAGAGTTATCACCATATTAGATCGGACTGAGTATTACTGTATCATACCGTTGCTAGTTACAAGGGGGCAAAGTCCAATGGCCTGACAGTAATATAATGTAATATGTAGTGACTGCCACTAGCAGTGATAATGAAGTCTGATAGATGGGGCTGGGTTTGAATCCTGGCTCCATTATTTCCTCAGTTTCATCAGCTTATAAAGAAGATAGTACCCTCCCTGCCCCGCAGGGTACCTTGGGGGAATTCAGTTATCATTGTGCACAGATGAGGTGTTGCAAACACAATTCCTTAGTTCTATCCCACAGTTCTATCCCTCCACAGGGCAGACATCACCGCTCACCTGCCTTCTTCCTCATGTAAGATGTTCTGTTGTGTATGATGCAAGAGGTAGGATGCCAAGCCAACAGCCCACACCATACAAAAGAGTATGTGTATTGCGGAGATACTTTTCCAAATAACATTACCTAAAAATAGATGTTCTGATGTTGTTAATCATGGAAAAACAGCCCCACAGACAAAAAATGATCTTTTTGTATGTTTTGCCATAGTCTGCTTTCAGAAAAGACATTCAGACTCCCTCACCCCCATCGCCCCTTTTTGTTTTAGGACAACACAGAGGTCACAGCACCAATTATAAACTTCAGTGGCCATTTCTTGTTTGGGTTGTTCAGCAGCTCCCCTTCCTAGGACGATTACCCTTATTTTCTTTGGGGATCCACCATGTCCACACCACTCACAGTCCATGTTTCCCAGCGAACTGGACTTTGGCTAGGTCAATCAATACATGTTATCTCCTCAGCCACAGTGATTTGCATCAGCACAAACAGACAAGCAATCAGAGCCAGCAACTGCATTCTGAGACTTTGGTAGAGTGAACAAACACAGTCCATATTCCACTGGACGTGGCATCGTGAAGACGTGAACGGGGGGCTGCAGGGCCACTGTGTGGAGCCCGAGTGAAGTTAGCATGACAGATGGTGGAACTGAGAGGTGGAGAGAAGTTAAAGTTCCGAGTCCACCAGCCTGAAGCCAGCACCACCCCTCACCTTCTCAGTAAACTGTACCAATACCTTTTCTTCCTAGCTCGTAGCACATTTGAGTTATTTTCTATCTTGTATCTAAAGGAGCCCTAACTGATCTACCTTAAAGATGCAGACGGAGTTCTAGCTGCCTATACAGGGAGCCCAGGCATCTAGGGAACTAGAATTTTCCCCACCAAGGTGGGACTCATTAGTTTTTATTCTAAGGCCCCTGAGAACATTCGAGCCCCACTAGGAGAAACTATTTTACAGAAAGTGAAGAAGAATCTGTCCTGTCACTTCTATAAAACAGAAGATGCTGTTTTACAGCAGATCCTTCTGACGTTTTCCTGAAGATGGATAAGGATGATTAGAATTAGCCCCTCTGATTAACAGAAATGAGAAGAAAGGCCTAGAGACCCGCGTTTTACTCCTGGGAGTTGGGCAGATAGACCCTCGTTATTATGAGGAAATCCGATTTGCTGTCTCTCCATTCAGAATGCAAGGCTTATACCTGTGACTTGAGGGTTAAGTCCAACAAGCAGGGTCAGTACTGCAGGGATTGTGTACACCACCTGTTAGCAAAAAGAGAGGAAATTACATGAGTTAAGATGTATGCCCAATATATGAGATGTTCAGAGATATAGGAAGTAAAGAAAGATGAGATCAGTGGCTGTTGTGCCCCATGATTTCCCTGTAAGTTTCAATGGTGATTGAGAAAGTGGTAGATTCTCCTTTTGTGGCACTTACCATGTCTGCCTGCAATTTTATCTACCGTCCTCCTAGACCATAGGCTATTCCAGAAGCTCATTCATCTTCCAGCTCTAGCACTGAGCATAGGGTTGGGTCTAAGACACACTAACTTTCCAGTCTCTCCCAAGCAACTTTCATGCCCAAATGGCCTTTCCCCACTTGCATAAAAGAAAATGTTCTTTGAAAAGTAGGGCAGGAGCAGCCACGATGCTAGATGGCCCTGCTGGCTTTGGACCCAATGGGCCATGCAGGCCAGTACTGCATCTCTGTGAGACCACAGAAAGTTTTCTCATAATGCATACACAATCAGCTGTGCCCAGTAATAAGGTCAGGCTCTTCATTTTGGAAACTGCTGGTAAGTTGTTTGGAAATGAGAAGACTGGCCCTAAAGAGGCCCTAGTCCTAAGCCTTGTTCATAACAAGCAGGCTCTAGCCAAACTTACTATTGTGTGTGTTGTTGGCAGGGAGTAAGTAGGGAGGGTGGGTTTATAAGAAGGATGGCGACTTTCCAAGCAATGTAGCTGTCTAATCACATCAATTTCTGTGCTTATGTCAGAAGAAGATGTTAAGGCAGGTGCCAGGGGTCCATGTGGGAGGCAGTGGAGGGCTGAACTGTGAATGAGGGAGGATGTCTATGGGGACATGGGGTCTATTCCTCCTATTATATCATCTGAGCATGAATGAAAGGTAAAATGTGCAGGTACTATACAGATAAGCAATTAGACCTAGATTGTTTAATTTTTTGGAGAGGGGACTCTCGCTATGTTGCACAGGCTGGCCTCGAACTCCTGGGCTCGAGTGAGCCTCCTGCCTCAGCCTCTTGAGTAACTGGGACTACAGATGCCTGCCACCATGCCCGACTCAAATTTATTTTGTGTTTTGAGGGGCTCTCCAAGGCAGTGGTAAGGGACAGAGGGATGATAAAGATGACTGAGATTCTGAACAAGGATGACTCAGAGAATGATTCTGCTGATAACAGAAATGGGTGAGTCAGGAGAAGTAGATTTTGGAGGGAAAGATGCTAGGGAGGTCCTTGGGCATATATGAGGAGCAGTGTGACATGCAGGTGAATATACACGGCAGTCTTTCGGAAATTCACCATTAAGCTGGATGTCTGAGACTTGTCTGCAGGGAAATAATATTTGGAATTCAAGATATGGACCAGGGTGCCAAGGCAAAGGCAGTTTGATTCGATTCAGAGGCATAGTGATCTGGATAGTAAATATCAGAATGTGGTTTTACTGCACTAAAAAAACAAAACCTGGGTAGAATTTCATGTTATAATTCCAAATACCATCATCCTTGTTGCTCCTCTGTCAATATTATTCTAAAGCCTAAGAATAGTCTCCTTGGTGATACTGTACAGTCTTGTGTATCTATATTGAGAGAAACTGGGCAAAATTCAGATATTTTAGAAGATAAAACATATTTAGAGCTGGGCGCGGTGGCTCATGCCTGTAATCCCAGCACTTTGGGAGGCTGAGACAGGTGGATCACCTGAGGTCGAGTTCAAGACCAGCCTGACCAACACGGAGAAACTCTTGTCTCTACTAAAAATACAAAATTAGCCGGGCGTGGTGGCGCATACCTGTAATCCCAGTTACTTGGGACACTGAGGCAGGAGAATCGCTTGAACCCAGGAGGTAGAGGTTGCGGTGAGCCGAGATTGCGCCATTGCACTCCAGCCTGGGCAACAAGAGCAAAACTCCGTCTCAAAAAAAAAAAAAAAAAAGATATTTGGAAGATGTATGGAACAATGGCCCCCTCCTCCAAATAGTTCAAATCAGAGCATTGCTTATATGAAGACTGTAGGTTTTACAGGATTTAATACCTTTTTTTTCCTTTTCTTTTTTTTTTTTTTGAGATGGAGTCTCACTCTGTCGCCCAGACTGGAGTGCAGTGGCACGATCTCAGCACACTGCAACCTCTGCCTCCTGGGTTTAAGCGATTCTCCTGCTTCAGCCTCCTAAGTAGCTGGGAACTACAGGCGCAGGCCACCAGGCCTGGTTAATTTTTGTATTTTTTGGTGGAGATGGGGTTTCACCATGTTGCCCAGGCTGATCTCGAACTCCTGACCTCAAGTGATCCACCCGCCTTGGCCTCCCAGAGTGCTGAGATTGCAGGCGTGAGCCACCTTGCCCAGCCAGGAGTTAATACTTTCTAGAAATATAAGTCACTGAATTAGCAGAACCTCAGAACTTAAGCCTGCTATTTTCCGGTCAAAGGTTTGCATTGAGTGTCTGGCTAGAAACTCCTAAGGAATTGTTCAACTGGTCTTGAGAGGCCTACTCTAGGTCCTCAAGAAAGTCCTCAGTTGGGCCATCTAACCAAAGGGAATACTGCAGAAAGACCTGTTTCCAGAAAGTTCGAAATTCACACACACATTACATTAGAACTCTGATCCTGCCTACTAATATTTTAGGAAAAAGAGCTTCCCAAGGGTTTGATTTTTAAGTTTCTAAGAAAATTAAGCAGGGAGGAGGGGTAAAGACATAAAACCGTGTGTTTTGTGCCGTTCCCCAATTCCTCCAAACGGAGGAAAGCCTGGAAGCAGCTCATACTCACCACCCACAGCTCTGCATCTGGGTCATTTACCTGGAACGCCAGAATACCAAGGTGTTAGCAGACATCCTGTGCTGTTCCATTCCTTTTAAATTCATTTGTTAAGTACTTTTTTAAATTAATTGGTAAGTGCCAGACACTGCAATAGGCGTCGAGGATACAAAATCTGAACAGGATATAGTCCAGCAGATGAGGGTGGGTGAAGGGGTTTCTGGCTGACACAACAGATGTTTTTAACAGGCAGCCACACATTTTTGAAAAGCCTTCAAAGGAGCTCTGGAGAGGAGTCACCAAACACAGAATGGGTATTTTAAGGGCTCTCCACCCCCACCCCCCACCAGTCTCAAGAAATGAGGGAAATTATTATGAAGGGGGTCCCCAAGCCGACTAGAAAGTTTAATGATGCTATAAAGTGTTTGGTTTCCTAGGCCCTGAGATGTGTGTATAAAGGGTTTGGTTTCCTAGGCCCTGAGATGTGTGGTTCAGTGTGGTCCGCGGGCTGGACGTTAAGGCAGGGGCCAGGGCCGCTTCTTCTGAGGTCCCCTGGGAAGTTCCACGCGCGGAACCAGCCCCTTGCAGGGTGTGAGCCCTGGTACGGGACTCGCTTCCACGAACACATCCGCGTCTCTTAGACGGGGGAGAAACTGGGGGCTCCCCAAGCAGAAAGCCCAAGTCCCCTCCTCCCCATAAACTGTGCGCCCCTGCGGCTCTGCCCGCTAGTCAGTTACACGGCCCGCTAAGCCAGGGGCGGAGCTGGGAGCCGGGCGGGTCCCCCTCCCACCGCGGCCGCCTGACCTGCACGAAGGCCGCCAGCGCGAAGAAGGCGGCCATGAGCCCGTTACAGATCCGCCACAGGGCCGGCGCCATGGCTCGGAGAGCGCGGCGCGGGGCGGTGAGTCCTGCGTCGTACGCACCAGCTCCCTCCTTCCGCGGAGGGACCGAGACCCCGCCCTGGTTTCGGTCCCCTGGGGACACTGCGGTGGCCGCAGCTCCGCGCCGGGGGCGGGGAGCGAAGGGCGTGGCTGGAGCCCGTACTCAGCGTCCCGTTCAGCCCGCCCCGAACGCCGCGGGGTGTAGGCGGCGCCGTCCCGGTTTCGCGGATGGGAAAGCGAGTCCCACAGGGAAAGCGAGACCCACAGGGAAAGCAGTCTCGGTGGTGGACGGAAGTCGAATTTGAACCCATTATAGGTTCAACTCCAAACCCTGTTTTCACTAAAGCTACCTTCCTCATATTAAAAAAAAAAAAGAGTGGGGGGAAAGAAGGAAAAAAGGAAGGCAGGCAGGCGGGAGGGAGGGGAGAGAGGAAGAAAGAGAAAGAAAGAAAGGGCCGGGCGCAGTGACTCACGCGAAAGAAAGAAAAGGCCGGTCGCAGTGGCTCACGCTTGTAATCCCAGCACTGTGGGAGGTCGAGGTGGGCGGATCACCTGAGGTCAGGAGTTCGAAACCAGCCTGGCCAACATGGTGAAACCCCCGTCTGTCTACTAAAAATACAAAAAAATTAGGCGGGCGTGGTGGCAGGAGCCTGTAATCCCAGCTACTCGGGAAGCTGAGGCAGGAGAATTGCTTGAACCCGGGAGGCGGAGGTTGCAGTGAGCCCAGATTGTGCCACTTCACTCCAGCCTGGGCGACAGAGCGAGACTCCTCAAAAAAAAAAAAAGAAACAAAATTGTTTTTACAAAAATAAGAAAGAGAAAAAGAGATGTGTGTGTGTGTGTGTGTGTGTGTGTGTGTGTGTGTGTGTTTCTGTTTAGTATTTATGCATTTCCTTCCAAAGCTCAGGAACTTTCAAATCCCTGTAAGCATTATGGTAATTTCTAGAGTGATGACAGTTATATTAACATCTTACACAGCTCACAGCTTTTCGGCAGACAGGCTCATTTATCTTCATGGGCTTTTATTATAAAAGATATTTACATATTATACATATTTACAATTCTCTCCCACCACCAAAACCAACAAAACTTCCAAAATTGCTCATGAATTTCTTATGAACCGAAGACACTGAAATATTCACTGTTCTCCCCTAGTCTGTCTTGTCTGTTTCTGTTTTGTAATTCGCCCTTCTGCTTAGTTCCTCCTCGGGCTCATTTACACATCCATAGGCCTCATTTCTGCTGTTCTAAAGAGTCTTTATCGCTTCACATCACGAGCTTCTGTGCCTGTCCTCCTTTCCTTTGAGCTAAATCTCCTAAAACTGTCTAGTTTTTTTTTCTTTCCCTCTCAGTTTCATTCTTTTCACGAAACACTTATTTCAAGAATGTTGTCTGCTCTGTGCCTGGTGCTGGGACCATGAAGGTCGGGTGCCGGGACCAGGCAGGGAGCCTAGCGGCTGGTGGGGGGTGGGCACCTGTGTTTGCAGAGGTGGGGTGGGGACATCGGGGACCAGCACTGGGTGGAGTTCCACCACTAAATCAGCCCTGGGATTGGAAACAAGCCAAGACTATTCTCACTGTCCTTTTCCTTACATAAAAGAAAAAAATGAGAGCGGGAGTGCTAGGGGCTGACTTGCATTCCCCTGCACCCCCAATTCATACGCTGAAGCCCTAACCCCCAGTGCCTCAAAATGGGACTGTATTCGGAGACAGGGACTTGACAGAGATGATTAAGTTAAAATGAGGTTATTAGAGTGGGCCCTAATCCAATATGACTAGTGTCCTGATATGAAGAGGGGACAGTTACAAAGGGAAGACTACATGGGCACACAGGGAGAAGACGGCCGTCTGCAAGCCAAGGGGAGAGGCCTCATGAGAAACCAACCCTACTGACATCCTGAATTAGGACTTCCAGCCTCCAGAACTGTGAGAAAATAAATTTCCGTTGTCCCTAAGCCACCTAGTCTGTGGTACTTTGTTGGGGCAGTCCTAGCAAATTAATACAGGGAATGATTATAATACCCACAAGGAAACAATGGCATGGAAGTCCTTTTAAGCTCTTGAATGCTGTACAACCACCATGAAGTTTTACAGTTTTCACTGTTGTCTGGGACTTTCTTTTTTTATTTCTTTTCTTTTTTCTTTTTTTTTTTTGAGACAAAGTCTTGCTCTGTTGCCCAGGCTGGAGTGCAGTGGCATGATCTCAGCTCACTGCAACCTCCACCTCCCAGGTTCAAGCGATTCTTCTCTCTCAGCCTTCAGAGTAGTTGGGACTACAGGTGCCCACCAACATGCCAGGCTAATTTTTGTATTTTTTTAGTAGAGATAGGGTTTTACCATATTGGCCAGGCTGGTCTCTGATTCCTGACCTCATGATCTGCCTGTCTCGGCCTCCCACAGTGCTGGGATTACAGGCATGAGCCACTGCGCCTGGCTGGGACTTTCAAAGTCACCTTAGTGAGCGTCTGTTGGTTTTGCCTTTGCGGGGTTCAGTCCCCTTTCTTCTAGGATCAGCGTCTTTAGTACTGTGGGTTACCACACGCACTATGGATGGATGTGGACTACAGGGCTGACCATGCTCCCCTCCTTCTGGGGATAGGTAAGTGACTTTGGCTTGCCAGCTGACATATCCCATTCTGCTGACCACTGTGATTGGGTCTAGGGTGGGTATAGGATCCAGATTGCCGAGATCAATCCTAGGACCTATATGGGACGTAGGGTTGTCAGTAAAGGACAACCTCAGTTGAACTGAATTTTGGATCATCAATGATGTGTTCCAAATATTTGCTAAATCTGGCAACCCTACTCACACTATTAAAGAGAAGCTTTCTTTGTGATGAATGTGTAGAGCTGGTAGAATGTGAGCCTGGAGCTGTCAGGAGAAAGCCTCACAGGGAGAAAGGCTTTCCGCGGGTGAAGTTGCTGTAGAGGAAGTGGACCTGAGATAAAAGCCTGGATCCAGCCATGCCTGAAGCCGGAACAATCTCACAACCAACAGAGTGTCTTCTTTACATAAGCCCGTGTGAATTGGGTTTTTGTCATTTGCAACAAAGAATGATGACTTGTAAAGTCACGATTCAATAGTTAAGGCAATGTGTGAAATCCTCTCAAACCTCCTGCTATAGGTTTGTCCAGGCTTTGCAGAGACACAGAAGAGAAGGCTTAGTCTGAAAAGTAATGAAAAATATGTTTAAATGAATCCAATATCTCAGACAGCTCTGCTTGAAGAGTAATTTCGTTTTCCTTTTTAACAAAAGGCTGTGATACAATACTGCAGAGAAGATGAGGTTTTAAAGGCAGTAGGGTCTTGTCAAAGCTGGCTTCCCTCTGCAGAAAGGGCAGCACAAAGGACCCTTCATCCTGCTGGACACTCCCTGGCTGCCCAGTCAGTGACAGCATCATAAAAGCAATTCAGCCACAGGAGCGAGGTGAGCTGGACTCACTTCCCCGCTGGAATCCGAGAATGGCTGGACATCTGTCCTCTGAGAACTTGGAGATAGAGGTGCTTGCTTGGTCCCTGAGAGTAGGGTTATTAGTCCAATGCTAAGAGATGGAGCAGAGACAGGAAGCTCATATAAAGACACAAATGGCCTCCCAGGGTCACAGGATTGAGAGAGGGAAAATGAATGCATGAAAGTATGTAAAAGAAGAATGTCAGCAAAGGGGGATCGATGGGCTTGGAGGCTCCACGTTAGGTCATCTGAAAGGCAAGCGTAGACCAAGTCCATCCTCACACAGACTGGAGAGAGTGCTTTGCTCCACCAGATGTGGACACTCACATTTCTCGGTCAGGCCAACCTCTTGGGGGCTTATGTGGGTTGAAAATTTCACAGGCTCAACCCTCCCCTTGCTGTGATTCCAGAAGACCAATTTTGGAGGCTTTGGCTTCCCCCCTAGCTGGCCTACAGAGTGGAGGACATGTGGCTCTCTGAGCCAGGTGCAGTTCAAAGTGTGTATCAATGGAATGCGCATGCCATTCTCTTTTATAGACTTGTTTTCCTTTTAGTAGTCTCCATTATCTATCCTGCCAGGTGTGGTCAGCTACTCTGGAATGTGGCAGGGGTGGAGGCCGGACAAAGTCTGAAACAGGGTCATCACCAATGAGTGGCTCCTGCCTGTGCTGGATGTCCAGAGTGTGTGTGCTGGTGATGCTCCCAAGGTGACATATTGGGAACAAGGATTACAAGGATCAGAAACTGCTGCCCATGCCATCTACCTTCCTCTGTCCAGCACACCAGATCAGCAAAGGCCAAGCCATGCTGTCTCCAGGCTCTGCTGATTCCATGTGAATGTAGTGTTGGGGCAGGAAAGGGTTGGAATAGGACAGTGGAGGAATTCTACTAGGAGCAGTGGACGAATTCTACTAGGAGCTACACAGCCTTCTGTTAAAATATTTGAAATCAGAAAAGCACCTCGCCACACAAGGATTGATTTGCTTCTACAAAACCCACCTAGTCTCTATGAAGGACTCGGGTTTCTACTGTTAGCAAAATATAGCTCGTGTTATGAAAGTCTTAAAGCTTACACATATTGATGGACAATGAAAAACACTTGGCTTGAATAATGTTCCTCAAATATCCCCTTATGCCACTGGAAGGAGAATATGGTTAAATGAACCCTCTGCGTGTATTTATATCCACCCTATTCATCGGCATGAAACACTCAGTGAGCCGTTTATTCCATCCATTTATTCTGTCCATTTATTCAAGACTTCCTACGTGTCAGGCACTATGCTAATAACTGAGGATGTGACTGTGACCTCACGGGACACGTGTTTGCCCTTGTAGAGCTTACAGGCCAAACAATAATTACACGAATAGGTAGGGGTTCCAGCCAGCAATGGTGGTGATGCTGAGAAGGAGAAGTGAGGCTGCTATGGGGATGTGTGAAACCAGAGAATCTGACCTCTTCCCAGGGGTTCCAGAAACCTCCTGAGGAGGTGATTTTCAGGTGTGCCCTGAAAGATGAATGGGTGAGGACAGGTGAAGACTTTATGGACCGGTGCTTAAGGCCAAGAGAAAAGTGCTTACGAGAAGACCAAATCCCAAAGGTCTTCAGGGCCTGGCAGGGAATGAGAGTACAAGTAGACATAGATGAGGCTGGCATGATGCAGGTAAAGAGTTTGGTTTTATCCCGGCCGGGTGTGGTGGCTCACGCTTGTAATCCCAGCACTTTGGGAGGCCGAGGCGGGTGGATCATCTGAGGTCCGGAGTTCAGGACTAGCCTGACCAACATGGTGAAACCCCACCTCTACTAAAAATACAAAATTAGCCAGGCATGGTGGCGCAAGCCTGTAGTCCCAGCTACTCAGGAGGCTGAGGCAGGAGAATCACCTGAACCCAAGAGGCGGAGGTTGCAGTGAGCCGAGATCACGCCATTGCACTCCAGCCTGGGCAACAGAGTGAAACTCCATCTCAAGAAAAAAAAAAAAAGTTTGGTTTTATCCCAAGTGTGCTGAAGAGCCCCTGAAGCACTGAGTGGGGAGCGCGTGATGGGAGGTGTGCTTGGGCTGCCCCGTGGAGGAGGATGCACTGGGGAGAGCCCAGAGAAGAAGCAGAGACTGGCCATGAGGTGCTTGCAGTAGGCTGGGAGAGAGATGATGCTGGCCAGGGCTAACAGGGTAGCAGTGGCCATGGAGAGAAAGAAGCATGAATGAGTGACGTTGGGGAGCTAAAGTTAATCAGACTGTATGCAGGGAATAAAAAAATGCCTCAATTCCTTATGACAAAGTTAAGTTTTCAAGGCTGGGCGTGGTGGCTCACACCTGTAATCCCAGTACTTTGGGAGGTCAAAGTGAGAGGATCACTTGAGCCCAGGAGTTCAAGACATCCTGGGCAACAGAGCAAGACTCTCTCTACAAAAAAATTTTAAAAAATTAGCTGGGTATGGTGGCATGTGCCTGTGGTCCTAGCTTCTTGGGAGGCTGAGGCGGGAGGATTGCTTGAGTCCAGGAGCTCGAGGATGCAGTGAGCTGTGATTTGCACCATTGCATTCCAGCCTGGGTGACAGAGCAAGACCTCATTAAAAAAAAAAAAAAAAAGGATTTTCAAAATCATACATGGCAGATTACACAATAAATAAAAATAATTGATAGAAAGTACTTAAAAA
The DNA here is from genome assembly GCF_009828535.3 of Hylobates moloch. Lineage (NCBI taxonomy): Eukaryota > Metazoa > Chordata > Mammalia > Primates > Hylobatidae > Hylobates > Hylobates moloch. The sequence continues at coordinate 41,723,700 of NW_026652294.1, forward strand.
AACAAGTTTTTGATCCTGCATGGCTGAGAACAGACTGCAGAAGGTAGATGAGCTCTTTAAGGGAATGGCAAAGTCCTTCCCAGTGTTGCCTTTGCTCCATCCAGAATCGCTGAGTGTCAGCCTGTGCTAGCACCTACCTGGCCTCGATTAGAGTCGCCTGATCTCCTTAGGTGGGAATGTGGATGCTCTTCTCCTTATACTTTCACTTTTTTTTTCCTTTTATGGAAATTCTTAGGTTTTTTTTTTTTTGAGACAGAGTTTTGCTCTTGCTGTCCAGCCTGGAGTGCAATGGCGGGATCTTGGCTCACCGCAACCTCCGCCTCCTGGGTTCAAGCAATTCTGCTGCCTCAGCCTCCCGAGAAGCTGGGATTACAGGCATGCGCCACCACACCCAGCTAATTTTTTGTATTTTTAATAGAGACGGGGTTTCTCCATGTTGGTCAAGCTGTTCTTGAACTCCCAACCTTAGGTGATCCGCCCACCTTGGCCTTCCAAAGTGCTGGGATTACAGGCGTGAGCCACTGCGTCCGGCTGGAAATTCTTAGTTTTAATTTCGCAATAATTGTTCTGTGTGTATGTGTGTTGTTCATGCTCCTAGACTATGCCACAAATGTCAGAAGGTAAGGACTATAACCTGTTAATTTTTTCTTCTCTCCAGTAGCACGTGACATACCTGGATATAAACAATATCCAAAGTGAGTGGGGATACATTGAAATGTTGTAGGAATATTGGATTTGGTGGTGGGGGATGTAATAGGTAGCATCTTGAATTTACTGAGTTAGGCAGTATTCTAATCACTTCATATATATTAACTCATCTTGTGCCTACAACAGATCTATTAGGTAGATAGTACTATCATCCCCATTTTATGGATAGAGAAACAAAGGCATACACTAGCTTTTAAGTACCCTGGTTAAGAAATAAGTGAGTCAGAAATTAGACTTCTTCAAGCTCATGGTGAGGCCTTCTGCAGGTTTACGAAGGGAGTGATGTAGTGGGCTCTCTCTCCCATAAGAGTGGAGCATTTAACTCAACAGCTGCCCTGTTTCCATGAACTGGAGAGGGTGGAAGGGGTCATCTGTAGACCAGGGGCTCAATTCTCCAAAGGCTGAAGGGGTGATGTTTGAGGTCCTCCTTTGATGCCATTCTTCTTATGTCTTAGCCATTTTAAAGACCAGGAAGATTCTCCACTCATGCCCTTGACTTTTAGAGCCAATTAGATGAAGCTGTATTTGGAGGTAGGAAGAGAAGTTGAGTGACTAGAAGCCATCTTCGCTCTAATCTTGACTTTCTGATTTTGGCCTGGGCTGTTGGAATTGTATGTGTCCACAAGATGGCGGACTTCTTCTGGGAATGGAGTCGTGCGGGCGTGGAACGAAGGAGGGGAGGAGGGAAGAGTGGGCTGTGCCTCCCCTTGGCTCTCCCAGGAAGCCTGTGATGTAGACTTATGGGTGGGTACGAGGTTGGTATCAGCTGGAGGTGAAGAAGTGCAAACAGAGCTTTACACTTGATCTTAACCAATAGGCGGAGAAGTGATTCAAATAGAACTTTGTACCAGGAAATATTCATGCCCAAACAAGGGCGTTGCAAGAAAAGAGCTAAGCTTTGCTGTGGTGCTGGCAGAGCTTGAAACTGTTTGCCACCCCAGTACTCCAGGAAATTCAGATATGCTTGAGAGGAGCAATCACTTCTAATGCAGACGTACTCTAAAAGTAAATGATGATAACAACTATGAATTGATGAGTATTTACTGTAAGCCCGGCTACGGCCCTTTCACCTCCTGACATCTGAAAGCCACCACAATTTCTGAATTTCTACATGTAAACTCATACCCACCCTCCTATCCCACAAGACCTGAGCCCCTCCAGTTTCCCTCTCCCACCCATTCAAGTGCTTCTTGTTATCGGTTGCTTAGGGCTGCCTTAGCAAATTATCACCAACTTGCCTTAGAAATAGGGGAATTTATTCTTTCACAGTTCTGGAGGCCAGGCACCCAAAGTCAAAGTGTCAGCAGGACTGCACTCCCTCTGAGGGCTCTGGGGTAAAGTCCTTTCTTGCTTTGACAGCTTCCAGTGGCTCCTTGTGGCCACATGACTCCAATCTGTTCACATTACCTTCTCTGTGTCTGTCCTTCTGCTCTTCTTTTATAAGGCGATGTATCATCAGATTCAGGACCCACCTGGACAATCCAGTATGTCTCATCTTGAGATCCTCAATGTAATGTTTGCAAAGACCCTCTTGCCAAATAAGGTCCCATTCACAGGTCCCAGGGGTTAGGAGGTAGACATCTCTTTATGGGGGCCACCTTGCTCATTGTAGAAACCTGGAAGCTATTCCTGATGCCTCGTCCTTCCTCCTCTCTCAGTCCACCACTGATTCTGGTGAACTTTTCTGCTCAGTAGTCCCCCATTTTTATTGCTGACACCTGGTCCCAGCGATCAGCATTTCCCCCCTTTGAACACATTAACCTCCTAACTGGCTTCCCACCCTATTATGGACTGATTTGTTCTCCCCCTGCACTCCCTAGTTCGTAAGTTGAGTATTTGGAGATAGGGCCTTGAAGGAGATAATGAAGGCTAACGAGGTAGTAAGGGTGGGGCCCTAACCCCACAGGGCTGGTATCCTTACAAGAAGAGGAAGAGGCTCCAGAGCTGGTTCTCTCCTGGCCCACACAGAGGAAAGGCCATGTGAGGACACAGCGAGAAGAGGGCATCTACAAGCCGGGAAAGGAGGCCTCACTGGACACCAACCCTGATGGAACCTTGATCTTGGACTTACAACCAGCAGAGCTGTGAGGAAATCAATGTTTAAGCATCATCCTAGTCTGTAGTGCTCTGGCAGCCTGAGCAGAATACTTACTCTGTGCTCCCTCCCATCCAGTCTCCACACTGCAGCCAGTGACTGTATGAGACACAAATCTCCAACTTCTGCTTAAGACCCTCCCTCCCTCCCTCCCTCCCTCTCCTCCCTACCTCTCCTCCCTCACTCTCTTCCTCTCCTGCCTCCCTCCTTCCCTCCTTCCCTCCCTTCCTCTTCTCCCTTCCACTCCTCTCTTCCATTCTCCCACCCTTCCTCCCTTCCTCCTCTTCCTTCCTCCCTCCCTCCCTTCCTCTCTCCCCTCCCTGTCTCTCACCCTCCCTTCATCTCTTCCTCCCTTCCTCTCTCCCTCCCTTCCTCGCCCTCCCTTTTTCTCCTCCTTCCCTCCCTTCCTTTCCTCCCTTCCTCCCTTCCTCTCCTCTCCTCTCTTCCTCCCCCCTCCCTTCCTCCCTTCCTCCCTTTCTCTCCTGTCCTCTCCCCTCTCCTCCCCTCCCCTCCCTCCCTCCCTTGCTCCCTCCTTACCTACCTTCCTTCCTTCCTTTCTTCCTTCCCTCCTTCCTCCCTCACTTCCTCCCACAAATGGATCCAAGGCACTCATCTAAGCACTAGGGATATAGCAGTGAATGAAACAGACAACTCCCGCCTGATGTTCTTGTGTGAAGCTTACAGTCCAGCACCCCTTGCTGCCTCTGGCTCTGGGGTTAAAAACCAACATTTGAACCTGGTCTGCAAAGCCCTGCATACTCAGAGCACTGCCCAGCCTGGTTAGCCTCCACTTGTTCCAGCTCACCTTCCTTCTCCACCACTTCACACACACACACACACACACACACACCCCTGGCCCTATGGTTACACAGCCTCTTCAATCCTTCCAAAGAGCAGTGCTCCTTCCCTCCAGAGAGCTTTCAGACACTGCATTTCCTTCTGTCACGAAGGGTCCCCCTTTGCCTACTTTGTCCTCTTTCCACTCTTAACCCCCTTACGTAAGCCTGTCACAGGCTCTTAGCAGCTGTCACATCTCCCTTGCAGCACTGATCACAATGGCCATTAAATAATTAACTGTACAATTAGTTGTTTAGTGTCTGTGTAGCCTACAGAATGACAGGCCCATGAGAACAATGTCTCTCTCTTTGCTTTCGGTTCCTGCTACCTTCCCAGGCTTAGCGGGGTTGAGCGCAGTGGGTTCTTATTAACTATTGCTACAAGAAAGAGCCAAGGAATAAATGAACTATTTAAATCCTAATAAGCCTCTCCTATCCTTTAGATATGTTTGTGCCCAGTTTATAGATGTAAAAGTAAGGTGCAGGTGCAGGGTGGTTAGGTAACTGGCCCAAAGTCACCCAGTTAGTAACAGTGGAGACTGCAGTAGAAATCCAGAGCTTTCTGATTTCAAAGATCAGGCTCTAAACAGCCATGACTCAAGCTCAGTTTGCTTTAGATGGTGATGAAATAATTCTTAACAGAAAGTCAGAAGTAACTAGAAATTCATGAAATAATAATTTTATTTTATTAAAATAATTATCACAATCAACAGGAGGCTGGATAAACAAAATGTGATATAATTACATAATGGAATACCACTAGAAAAAATAGAAACAAACTACTAACATGCTATCGCATCCATGAATTGCAAAAACATGCTGAACCAAAGAAGCTGGAGACAGAAGACTACATGCTGTATGACTCTGTGTGAAATTCCAGAAGAGGCAAAAACCATGGATGGTGAGAGCCATTAGGTCAGTAGTTGCCTCTGGGGTGAGACAGGGAGTGTCTGGGAAAGAGCATGAGGGAATTTTCTGGGGTGATGATAATGTTCTGTATCTTGATGGAGGTTTTGGTAACCTATTTGTGTATGCATTTGTCCAAACTCAGCATCCACACTCATGAGATATGTTAATTTCTCTGTTTGCAAAGTGTATCTAGAAAACCAAACAAACTCTTAAACCAATATTGAACTCTAGTTCGTGACATGCGTGCTGAAGTGTTTAGGTGTGACACGTACTGACGTCTGCAGCTTGCTTAGAAAATAAGATGGATGCTGGTGGACAGAGGGAGGAATGCATGGACAGACACGGGGTAAAGCGAGGAGAGTAAAATGTTACATGTGGAGTCTAGTGGGGGGGTGTATGTGTGTTCACTGCTCAAAACTTTCCAACTTTGCTGTATGTTTGAAAATTTTCATTATAAAATGTCAAAAAAAGTTCATGACTAGCCTAGCCAACATGGTGAAATCCCGTCTCTAGTAAACATACAAAAATTAGCTGGGCGTGGTGGCAGGTGCCTGTAGTCCCAGCTACTTGGGAGGCTGAAGCAGGAGAATCGCTTGAACCTGGGGGGCAGAGGTTGCAGTGAGCCGACATCAAGCCACTGCACTCCAGCCTGGGTGACAGAGCGAGACTTCATCTCAAAAAAAAAAAAAAAAAAAAAAATGCGGTAAGCTGAAAAAATGCATTTCAGAAGCAGCTAATGTTTATGGTAATCAGTAAACAATCCAAAGATGCATGATAGAAAATTATTCACCGTTTTTTATTAGTTTAAAGGGGATGATTGGCAGGGAGAACGTGGAGAAGGGGCCTGGGAGTGAGGTTGGGAGATGCCTAATTCTTGGCAGGATCTGGAAGAAGAGGCAGCTGGTGGCATCCTCTTCAGGGTAGAGAGGTTACAGAATACAAGACTGAGCCTTTGAGGGCAGCCACCTCCTCCCTGAGGCCTCTGGGGTGGCAGTTAGCTCTCAAAGCTTGTTTCATTTATGGTCCAGCACCATAAGTGCTGTTGCTGACATTATCAGCTTGGCAGTGAAATCAAGCCTGCACTCTTGGGGGCGGTTGGGGGGTCTTGACCAGATGGTCAATGTGATGGTGTCAATGGTAGAAGGAGGCTGGAGACGTGGGCACTCTAATCTGATCCCTAACATTCACTGGTTGTGTGGCCCTGGGTGCATCACTGAACCTCCTCTGGCCTCCATTGCCTTATCTGTAAAATGAAGACAATAATATTTAGCTTGCAGGGCTGGTATCAGAATTACATATTCTGACATTATCAAGGTCAGCTGTGTGTTGCCAAGTCTGAGGTCAAGCCTCAGTCCCCTGTTTTCCCTTTATCAGTGGCTTGTGACACAGTTGATCAGGCCCTCTGCCTTGAAACACCTGGTGCTCTCTGCCAGGGGACATCACTCTCTCTTAGGTCTCTCTTAACCTCCCAGGCTACTCTTCCTCAGCCTCCTTTGCTGAATCGTTCTCTGGTGAATCCTCCTCTTCGCCCAAATCACAAGTTGGGCTAACCCCGGGGCCCAGTCCTCAGCCCTCTTTTGGGCTCTCCTTACACCCTGCCCCATCTCCTGTGCGATTTCTGTTCAAACAGGTCCGAAGCCAAATCTTGGATACCCTCCCCACAACCAGCTCCTTTCTTTGTAAGTCTTCTCTTTCTAAATGGCACCATCAATTCTCCCGGTTGCTCCAGCCAAAATCTTGGAAGCATCTTTGACCTATTTTTCTCTTCCATGCTTAATTCAACAACAAATGTCATTGCTTCCACTTTGGAAACATATCTGCAGTCGGGTGACTCCTGTCCACCCTCACGGTTAGGAGCCTAACCCAAACCCTAACACTTCGTACCTGGACTGTGGTATCTGCTGCCTAACCAGTCTCTCTGCTTCCACTCTTGTCTGCCTAAACCCTGTTTTCCTCACAGTAGCTAGATTTGTCCTTAATGCATAGATATCATGACTCTCCTTCATCTCAAAGCTCTCCAACAGCTTCAGAATAAAATCAATGTCCCCAGGATGCTCCCAGGGCCTGTGACCCCTCTGGACTCATGCCCTCCTTCTGCTCATTCTGCTCCATCATCGCTCACTTCCCAGCTGCCCCTCCAACACACCAATGCGCCCCCACCTCACGGTCTCTCCCTGCGCCGTGCCCTCCACTGGATTGCCCTTCCCTTGATATCCAGAAGGCTGAATCTCCCACCGCTTTTAGATTCCTGCTCAAATTGCACCTCATCTTTTTTTTTTCCTTTATAAATTACCCGGTCTTGGGTATGTCTTTATTAGCAGCCTGAAAACGGACTAATACACCTGTCCAGGCTACCTTCACAGTGGGTCACTTACGAAACCCATTTTCTTACATCCATAATAATGGTTTACTCTGTTTAGTATATATGAGGAAGCTATGTGATAATAGCTGGAATCTGCTGTCTAAGAGGAAGAAAAGAAAACAAAGTAACCATAGCTTATACAGAAGAAATGACAGCACTTAAGAGATGAAGTCTGGAACAGAGTCTGGGTATTAAGCCATAGAACATCTTTATAGGAACTTGGATCTGTCACCTGCAGCAATTTGGTCACAACTCTGCATATGTAATGAGCATGTAAATAAATTCTCCTTTACTCCTGGAGAAGATGTTACTGATCTGCTACCAGCTGAACACATGTTTGTAATAGGGATGACAGGTTCACCGGATCCATCTCTCCCTGATCTGGTTTCCCTTGTGACTGGTCGCTTGTCTTTCTTTGCAAGGCAGCTGGCCAGAGTTGTAGAAATTGCACCTCATCTTAGAGTCTCTCTCGACTCCTCTATCTGAAATTGCATGCTATTTCAATCTCCTCATTCTGCTTCTTTTTTTTTCTTTCCTTGTTGCTTGGCGTGGTGTATTTATTTTCTCATTAAAAAGATTATGTGTCTTCCCACTTGAACGTGAGCCACATGACAAAAGGGACTTCAAATATATTCCTTATCGCTGTATCCCCAACACCTAGGACAGAGCCTGGTGCCCTGTGGTTTGCCAATAAAGGTTTGTAGGATGGATGAGTGAGTAAAAGAAATGGCTCGCTTAGTGCCTAGCCTAGAAAATGCACCCAGAAAATGATTATTGTATCATAATACTGGTCCTTTATGGAGAAAATGGGCCAAATTAGAGGGGAAGGACTTGATTCCAATCTTAAAGTTAGATCCTGAGTGGAAAAATACTTAATCTCTTGGGCAGTTTCATCATTAGTGTGAATCAGAGGTTCCTTTTCTGGCATGGAGGATAGGTTGTCATACGATACAGAAATTACTGCCCAGAACTATCCTGGCCAATAGTTCTGTTCTCCTGCCTAAATTCCTTCTTCATCTGACTCCAGATTCCCTGTTTCTGCCTAGGGTGCATTCATTTTTCCTTTCCTTCCTTCCTTCCTTCCTCCCCTCCTTCCTTCCTTCCTTCCTTCCTTCCTTCCTTCCTTCCTTCCTTCCTTCCTTCCTTCCGTCCTTCCTTCCTTCCGTCCTTCCTTCTTTCCTTCCCTCCCTCCCTCCTTCCTTTCTTCCTCGCCTCCTTCCTTCCTTCCTTCTTTCCTTCCTTTCTTCCTTCCTTCCTTCCTCCCTTCCTCCCTTCCTTCCTTCCTTCCTTCTCCTCTTTCTCTCTCTTTCTTTCTCTCTCTCTCTTTCTTCTTTGGAATCGGGGTCACACTCTGTCATTCAGGTTTGAGTGCAGTGCTTCTATCATAACTCACTGCAGCCTCGACCTCCTGGGCTCAAGTGATCCTCCTGCCTCAGCCTCTCAAGCAGTTGGGACTACAGGCATACACCACCATACCCAGCTAATTTTTAAATTTTTTGTAGAGATGAGATCTTGCTATGGGGCCTGCGTGCATTTCTTTGAAATGACCCTGAGCATGCTACCACCCAGTGATTCCATCCCTAAGGCATAAAGCTTTCTAGTGGCTGCAAGACCATATCTCAAAAAAAAAAAAAAAAAAAAAAAAGACAGCACTGTTACACATTTCAACAGAGCCGGTTAAAAGACATTTATCAGAAGTCTGCTGAGCAGGCTTTGAAATTAGTTCTGCTCAGATATTGGACCTTCTTATCTCCGCAGACAAATAGATACAGTCCCGTGTACTGTGGGCAGGAAGTGGGCCTTTGATCTCTGTAGGGAGACCTGCTTTATAGCACTTTAAAAAATCGAATTATGTTCTGTGTAAGTTTATTTTGAGGACGTCATACTCTATGGAAACAAGTAGGATTCCTTTATCAGAAAGGAGATTGTAGGTTCTACAATCACAGAACAAATATACGGTGCCTGCTCTGCTGATCATACAGTGACTGTTTGATGAAGTTCAAATACTTGATGGAAAGGAGCAAAACAGAGGAGGATATTGATACACACACACACACACACACACACACACACACACACACACGCACGCACACACAGACATAGATTGTGGGGAGAGGGAAAGAGAGAAAGGGAGAGAGACAGGGAGGAGGGGAGAGAGGGAAAGAGGGGGAGAAGGCGAGGAAAAGGATGGGAGGGAGAGGGAGAGAGACAGGGAGGAGGGGAGAGAGGGAAAGAGGGGGAGAAGGCGAGGAAAAGGATGGGAGGGAGAGGGAGAGAGACAAAATAACTCTTCAAATTTGAGAGAGATGGAAAGGATTCCAGCTGATGACGGCTACGGGCGTTACTGTATTTTACTTCTGCACCTAGTTGGTGAGCTAGGTGCTAGGGGCAGAGTAAGAGTTGTTATTTCCTTCTTTTTATTTTTCTCTTTTTAGCTTCTAGCCTATCTGGGCAGAAAATAATCTGTCACCAGCCTGGCCCAACCAACAAGCCGAGCCCTGAGATGGGCGGGGAGCATTTGGTCCTCTGTGAGTTGTAGGAGGTTACCCTGAAATCTGAGAGGTGACATGGCTTACCAGGATCCCAGAGCGAGTGGAGTGGGGACCCCCCCTGGAATCTTACAGTTCAGACTCTCAGCCCCCCTGCTTCTGTCCCCACATACACAGGAGATTTTCAAACCATGATCCCTGAGAGGGAGGAGGGAGGTGCCGAGGCAGCTGTGACTCTCGCGCCCATCTTTAATCAGAGCAGCTCCGCTCAGACTTTTTAAAAAAATGTTAGTTCGTGTCTTTTATTAACTCATACACAATTACTTGTCTTCTGGTTTGTTGAAGCAATCAGTAAGACAACAATTTGCCACGGTAATTTTGCTCCAAGTGGCTGGCCATAAACACTCCAGTGCCACAATCATCTGAAGGGCATTTCCAAAGAAGGCAAGTAATTTGGCCGTTCTCATCCATTTTCTAGTATTTCAAGTCAGCCAGTTAACCTTCTTTCTCTCCTGCTTGTTCTTCGTGGGAGTGGTGTAATATTTCTTCATTTTCTTAGCACCACCATGAAGTCTTACCACGGGATGAAGAGTCGACTTTTTTTGAAAGTTGTAGTCATGCGGGCGCAGTGGCTCACGCCTGTAATCCCAGCACTTTGGGAGGCCAAGGCGGGTGGATCATGAAGTCAGGAGTTCGAGACCAGCCTGGCCAAGATGGTGAAACCCAGTCTCTACTACAAATAAAAAAAATTAGCCGGGTGCGGTGGGTCATGCCTGTAATCCCAGCACTTTGGGAGGCCGAGGTGGGGGATTGCTTGAGCTCAGGAATTCAAGAAAAGCCTGGGCAACATGGTGAAACCCTGTCTCTACTAAAAAGACAAAAATCAGCCAGGCATGGTGGTGTGTGCCTGTAGTCCCAGCTACTTGGGAGGCTGAGGTGGGAGGATCACTTGAGCCTAGAAGGTGGAGGTTTCAGTGAGCCAAGATTGTGCCACTGCATTCCAACCTGGGAACCTGGGTGACACAGCAAGACACTCTCTGAAGAAAGGAAGGGAGGGAGGGAGGGGAAAGAGAGAAAGAAAAGAAAAGAAAGAAGAGAGAGAGAGAAAGAAAGAAAGAAAAAAGAAAGAAAGAAAGAAAAAGTCAAAGTACATCCATCTTTTTCTTCCAGTTGTTTTCCAGCAAAAATCCGCCCTTGCTGATCAAGAGAATTCCTTTCTTATTCTAGGTCTTGGCCTTTACATTTTCTGTCATATCCAAGGGTTCAACCTTGAGGATGATGGTCTTGCCCATAAATATTTTTATTAAAAAATCTGTATTTTGGTGGCGGTTCCACTGCAGATGGCAGATTGAAAAGCCAGAATATTTTCTGCATTCAGGATCTTGTAATAGGTTGACAGAAAAAAGAGGTTTGAAAATATAACAAAGGTAGGGTACATTAGAAAGGGTAGTCCACACTGAAAGACTGGGAAACCCTAGTAACTAAGAACACAGATTCTAGAACTGGACTCCGTGGGTTCAAATCCCAGCTATGCCTCATACAATTTGCATTTCTTTATCTGTAAAATGGATAGATGGAAGCAGTTGTACCTCCTAGGATTGAGAGTGTTACATGAGTGGCTATAAGTGACGCACTTATAAAATGCACTCAGTAACTGCCTTCTTAGCTTTTAACTTGGGGATGGGAAGCCCAGGTTAGATTAAGCAGCTGTTGCTAATTGCTAATCAAAGGAGAAGTCAAAATTCCCTTCAATAACTAGTTCTATCACTCCAATCACTTCATTCTTTAATATTGATGCTTGTCAAATTAATGAAGACATTTTATTTGGTTAGCCCCTTTGGTTGGAATGAAGAAAAAATTACTCTGGATAGCTCAAGACACAAATTAAATAGGATAGGGAACATAGTGATTATTATAAACATAATAATGGGCAAAAAGAGGAGACAAAAATCTCAGAACAGGATGAGAATGGGTTCTTGAATGCAGGATCCCATGTGATATGGCTTCTGCAGGTGGAACAGCGACATCCCCTTCGGTCTTCAGAAGCAGGAGCTGGTGGCTTCTTGCTGGAACAGCCCATCGTCCACTCATTCTCATGCCCCTGTTTTGGGACAGGGGGGTGACCACTTTGTTTTAATTGCTTATGTAATTGTCTGCCTTTCCCTATGAGGTGCAGTCTCAGCGTGGGCAGCACCCAGCCAGGCTCACTACTGCTTGTTGGCAGAGCACCTAGCACATGGCAGTCACTCCACAAATGGTAGCTGGCTAGATGGTGTATCAGGTAGGATATGGGGAGGCTTCCTCACTCCCCCTGCTGCTTCTTCTCTTCTGTACCCTTCTGCCCATCTCCTGCCCGCAGCCTCTCTGCCTCTTCCGCTAGTCATGGTCAGATTCCCAGGAGAGAGAACATTGCACTGATCTAGCTCCTCTTGCTGCTCTCCTCAGTCACTGATTCATTCTTCCATCCACCTGCCTACATGTCCACCCATCTCTTCGTCTTTCGTTGCTACTGAGTATCTGTTTTCCTTTCCCTTCTCCGTTTCCTCCCATGGGGCTTTGGTGGGATGGACCCCACCCCAGATCTAGCCATTGCATTAGCCACTGGAATGGCTTCAGAGAAAGTCGTGTGCCCCAATTTAGGCTAATGAGAGAACAGCTGGTTCTTATCTGGACCATGTGGTGTAAGAACAAGGTCTTGTCTGCCTGGGTGTTCTGGGCCAACCCAAGGAGCCACACAAGATAGGATGGAGTGGGAGACAGGTACAGAGAGAGAGGGAAAGGTTGATGAGGTACTGGATGACATGGTTTGAGTTACTGGATCAAGTCTCATTTGAAGCTAGAACTATTCCTGAACATCCAAGATTTTTTAGCTATTACATTCCTTTAGCCAGTTTTAATTGGGTGCTTTAATTGGGTTGCTTGCAACCCAAAGGATCCTACCTGACATGCCATCTAGCCAGCTATCATTTATGGGGTGACTGCCATGTGCTAGGTACTCTGCCAACAAGCAGTAGTGAGCCTGGCTGGGTGCTGCCCACGCTGAGACTACATCTCATAGGGAAAGACAGACAATTACATAAGCAGTTAAAACAGTGGTCACCCCATTGTCTCAAAGCAGAGAGTGGATGATTGGATTGGCTCCATTTTTTGAAAGCCAGTCTTTACATATGTTTATGTGCACCTATGCACAGGAAAACATTAGAGATGTGATCTGTTGGCTTATTTTACACTTTGCTTTATTTTTGCAGTGAACCTTAATTACTCTAAAATCAAGGTGGGAAATGCTATTAGAATCAAAATGATAAGTGTGGTGAGCATTGTGCTGGGAGAGGTACCGGATGCTGTTAGGAGCACTTAGCAGGGACTGGCTTTAGGCAGCTGCATAACTGCAGGGAGCAGTAGAGAAGGTTCAGTGAGGCTCCCCTGTGCATAGAGACCTTCCTGCCTCTGCCTGTATGGGCCCACCCTTAGCGAGGCCCTGGTGGTATCAGCTGGTCAGAGAAGCCAGGCACAGGAGCCTGGAGTCCCTGGCCCCTTCTCCAGACTGTCTGGGGTGTTGGCTCCCTGATCTGGCCAGAAGCATTTCCCCAGCTCATTCCTCTGCCTTACGGTGGAGAGCTGGTTACTGGAAGCGCAAAGCCCTTTCCTTTCAGGGCTCCAGAAGCTGAGCATTAAGAAACCATTGCAAATACAGTAATTGCCTAGAATGAGCATTAATGTCCTATTAAAAAGAGGTGGCCGCTGTGGCTGGAATATCTAATTCAGCAGCCATTTCCTGAGAACCATGTTAATGTGATTTGAGCTAATTACCTCCTCTCTGCCGAGGCTCAGTCCAGAAATTTCTGAGGCCTCTGCCCTTCAGTCTTTGGAGAAGCACAAGAATCCCTCACTCCCTTTCCCGGCAGGGGAGTTCCGGAGGTTCAGGCAGTAAGCAATCATCAATCAGTCAGCCACTGGCCACTCTGTACTTGACATTGGACTAGGTGCTGAGGAGGTGGGGACACTCATTAAATCTCATTCTGTGCCTTTGAGGCATTTGACGTTTGTCTAAGAAGTCAGGACAACCGTGGCTAAGAAATGAAAGAATTGGAGAACATACAAGACAGCATGGACTCTTCATTAGTTCGGTCATTCTTGGTGGTAGAGGGCACACTGGTGGCTAACACAGCTCTGGTCCCACAGTCATGGAAGCTTATGTTCTAATGAGACAGACATTGACTAAGCAATTGCACAGTGGTTGATTAACCACAACAGTGATATGCATGATGGATCATTACAGGATGTCGTGAGAGAATAAAATGAGGAGTGGAGTGGAAACTGACCTAGCCTTTGGGGAAGGGGGTCCGAAAAAGCCTCCAAGGGAACAGGAGAGCCGAGAGTGAGCAGGAATGAGCAGAGCACAGGAGCGAAGGGGATCTCGTCACCTCCGCACTGTTTGAGGAGTACGGGGGTGCTGGGCACAGAGAGGAAAGGGCAGGGTGGTGCCCGGTAAAGCAATACTGTCTCTCTGTCTTGCTGCCTGCAGCTGTGTGTCATGTTGCCCGTTGCCAGGACCTTGGAGTTGGGAGACCTGGGTTCCAGTGGCACCTGTAGCTTTGTGTCCCCAGAGGAGTTACTCACGTGTTATTGAGAACACACAGTGCACACCTGGGTTTCAACTCCTCAGGGGAAAACACTGGAGATTATTAACTTCCAGTGTGAAAATCCCATGATTATGTAAATTCTAGGTTCTGAGTCCTGCAGCAATGAGATGGAACCATCCTGCAAGGGTCTGTAGGCGTTGGAAGGGGAGAGAGTGCAGGGGGCCAAGTCAGACTGTGGGGTCTGAGGGTATAAAGGGTGGTTCCATCCTGTGACCAGGAGCGAGTTGTCTTCCTTCCTGTGCCCTGCAGCTGCACTGTCCCAAGCCCTACAATTGGGCTTCTCTTGCCCAGCCCTCACTCTTGCAGCTGAGTTCTACTCCAGCTAGAACTCCAGTCATGGAGACTACTTGAGTTCTTTTCCTGGGGCCTCTTGGTCCCCTTGTGAATCAGAGACTGAGGAGAGAGACTTGATGGCAAAGGGAAGGGGGTGAGCAGAGGATCTGGACACAATTCCACCTGTGGCCTTATTAGTGAGGTGACAGGTAGATGCTGTGAAATGCACCCAGACCCCTCTTCAGGAATGAAGGACTTACTTGCCCAGCTCCTGGGAGTGCCGCCAGAGATGGTTTTCAGCCGTCAGCCTTGGATTGCCTCACCTGAAAAAAAAATAGCCTGTCCCAAAGTCATGCCTCTTTCCAGAGGCAGCCTGTGATTAGGGACTGATCCAAGCCAGGGCATAAAGGCCTGGTTCCCTCTACCCAACTTGAGATAACTCCAAAGGGTCAGCTCAGCTCCAAAACTCCTCAGGGTTGACTGAGTCCTTCGTTAAGACGGCATCGCAGCTCAACATTTCCCGTCTCTTCCTGGCAGTCCTGCACACGGAGCTTTGTCTCAGGTTCTGCTTCTCCGGGAACCCAACTGCAACTGTGCTCTTCAACAAGGCCCTTCAGCATTTTGTGCCTCAGTTTCCTCATTTGTAAAATGGGGATAATAATGACCACACTTCAGGCTGTCGAAAGGATTTAAAAAACAAATTCCTGGTGGTGGGATCATTTATAAGGAAATTTGTGTTTCGTCATGACTTGGAGAATCTTACCAGCATTGAGTGGCAATCAAAAATGTTTCCAGATGTGACCAAATGACCCTGGGGAGGAGGGGGAGTCAGAATCACCCCTGGTGGAGAATTAGTGCTTTTAAAAAGGGAGAGGGGGGTGGGCATGGTGGCTCACTTCTGCAGTCCTAACACTTTGTGAGGCAGAGGCAGGAGGATCACTTGAGGCCAGGAGTTCAAGACCACCAGCCTGGGCAACACAGTGAGACCCCATCTCTACAAAAAAATTAAAAAATTAGCTGGACGTGGTGGCTCATGCCTATAGTCCCAGCTACTAGGGAGGCCGAGGTGGGAGGACTGCTTGAACCCAGGAGGTTAAGGCTACAGTGAATCATGATCATCATGCCACTGCACTGCAGCCTGGGCAACAGAGCAAGACTCTCTCTTAAAAAAATATTTAAAGAAGAAAGGGGAGCAGGAAAAATCATTTATCTATTTCCCTTGGTGATTACACATCAAGGCACAAACACCACTCAACACTTCCCAGCCTCCCTGAGGCTGCAGCCTGGCCATCACTTTCTTCATTAGACAAGACTGAGCACCCACTGCTCTCTCTCCCTGGAGGGGAGGGACTGGCAGCCATTGTTTCTTTCCAGGAGAACCTGGGCTTCTAATTTCATCCCGTGCGTAAACTGTATTGGGCACTGGACAAAGCTATCAGTTAGTACAAGGGATGGTCCAGGTGAGGGCTCATTTGGTCCCATCACAAATCCCCGCAGGGTCCTCTCAGCAGCAGGGAGCAGGACTGGGCCTCTGACCCCCAGTGACTGTAGGTCCTCCTTTCCTGGATGCTCAGTGAGGTGGTTCCCTAGCAACGGCACAGGCTTCTAGCAGCCCCAGGGCACATGAACACAGACAGAGGGCAGATGAGACAAAAGAGTCTTCCCGGGCTCACTGTGGGCATTGTGTCAGCGTTTACCCTGGGAAACTCCTGGATGTGCTGTTGACCCTTCTCTTTGGAGGACAGTAGCCTGGCCCCTGCCCACCCCACTGGAGCCATTACTCAGAACTCTGGGCTACAAAGGCCCAAAGAAAGGATCCTGGGGAGGAGGCTACATGGAGGCTACATTCATTCGTTCATTCATTCACTGATTCATTCAATAGGTATACTTTGTATCTCTACTGTGTCTATGGAGCCACTAATATGTGTACATCTCTGGGAATATTAAGTTGGTTGAGATATGGGTTGAATATGCTGTGCAATAGTGGGGAATTTAAAACACAGTCCTTGACCTCCAGTAGTTTTTGTTTTGTTTTGAGACAGAGTCTCGCTCTGTTGCCCAGGCTGGAGTGCAGTGGCACAATCTCGGCTCACTGCAACCTCCTCCTCCTGGGTTCAAGCGATTCTCCTGCCTCAGCCTCCAGAGTAGCTAGGATTACAGATGCCCACTACCAAGCCCAGCTAATTTTTGTATTTTTGTAGAGATAGGGTTTCGCCATGTTGGCCAGGCTGGTCTTGAACTCCTGAGCTCAGGTGATCCGCCCACCTTGGCCTCCCAAAGTGTTGCGATTACAGGCGTGAACCACTATGCCTGGCCTCCAGTAGTTTTTTATTGGGTTGGGAGAGCCATCCATTCCCAGGAAAGCTAAGGACTAATATGAATTTTCTGTAAAGCAGAAGCACGTGGGAGAAATTACCAGGCACCTGTGATGGAGGAGGATGAAGTAAGGGAGGAGCAGCCTTTACTGTATGCTCTGGTGTGGGAGCCCCTTAGCACCTGTACAGCTTGGGAAGAACTGTAACTGGCCCATTCCACAGATGAGGAATGTGGAACTTCGAGAAGTGAAGAACATGCCCCAATATATTGCCTGTGCTGAAGACAAAGAGGGCTTGATAACACGAGGATTTGCCCCCCTTTTCTGTTAGGACCCGCCTGGCTGCCTCCAAACACTGACTTGCCTCCTAGTTGCTGGCCTCACGTTTCCTCCTCCTCCGCTTTTCTAGAAAATATGCTCTTTTAAGAACCAAGTCTGAAGTGAAGGCCGTACTTGAACTTGGGGCTGGCTGGACCACTCAGGCTGCTCGAGGTGCTCTATCTCTCTAACACCTGCACTCTAAGAACCAAATAAAGGACTCGCTGGTTTGCAGCTGGGTGGGGTTGGGTGGGGCTGGGTGAGGGCGTGTGAGTCAGCTTAGATAAAGAAAATCATCCAGGAGGGATGTGTTTTGGGACACTGACTACTGACCTCCTTTCTCATCCTCTTTGTACCAGGCAACTGTACAGATCCCGGCACTTCGGCTGTTTCCAGGAGTCTGCTTTTTTCCCCAAGGGGCTGGCCAGGAAGGGCTGCCTCGGGGACAGTGGCTGCTCTCTCTTTCCATTTTTCTCTCCCATGATCTCAAAGCCACCCGTTAAGGGAACCATCCGCTGCTTGGGCAATTTCCTTCTGTGTAGAGAGCAAATGACATTTGCACTGTTTGCTCATCTAATGCACCCAGCATGTCCTCCTTTCTGGTTAATTTGGGTCCCAACTAGGGAGTCCTGTACTGACATCATTCAGGCAGTTGGGGGCTCTGGCCACTGCATTTCTGGCAGCACAGGTCCCCCGCTCCCTTGGATAACTGCCCAGCCCAGTTATCCATTGAGGGGATGCTTCAAACAGCTGGGAAAGTGCACAGAAAAAGGTGTGAGCAGTGGTGAAGCTTGTCTTTATTAACCAGTGAGCAAATACATTTTAATTAAATTGCAAAGATACACATCTTTGGTTCCCTCTTGAAATCTAGCAGAAAGTATGCCAGGGAAGAAAATTTACACAGGGAGAATATTCAAATCAGAAGTATTTTCCAGTTTCAAATATCAGCGGGGGAGGCAAGGGCTGGGGAGAAGAACAGGAGTGGTTGTCTTGGAGTCCCCTGTGAAGTCCCTCACGAAGAAAAGACTTATACAAGAATTCTCGGCTGGGCGCGGTGGCTCACGCCTGTAATCTCAGCACTTTGGGAGGCCAAGGCGGGCGGATCACGAGATCAGGAGATCGAGACCATCCTGGCTAACATGGTGAAACCCCGTCTCTGCTAAACAAAATACAAAAAATTAGCTGGGCATGATGGCGGGCGCCTGTAGTCCCAGCTACTTGGGAGGCTGAGGCAGGAGAATGGCATGAACCCAGGAGGCGGAGCTTGCAGTGAGCCGAGATCACACCACTGCACTACAGCCTGAGTGATAGAGTGAGACTCCGTCTCAAAAAAATAAAAAAAATTAAAAAAAAAAAAGAATTCTCACCTCCCAGGGTTATGTCTATTTGAAACTTAGAATAATTGCCTCAGTTGGCTGATTTTCCTCTGAAGGAGAAATTATAAAATTTAAGATGGGGAAGGGAGGTGTGGAGAGGGATGCTGGAGATATTCTGGCTACTGCAGTAACTGGATGGCTATCTGCTTTTCTGCAGGCCCCTGAAGTAAAAGCCATGCTTGAAGTCCCCTCCTGACTTCTAGTCACTTCCATGCTGCCAGCAGAGGGCATGGGATTCTTCCTGAGGAGCCTGAGTCTCAGCTTTGCTAGGTCCTTGCTGTGTGACCTTGGGTAAGTTACATAACCTCTCTGAGCCTCAGTTTTCTCAGCCATAAAACAGAGACAATAGTCAGCCCTACATTTCAGGATTGTTGTGAGAAGTAAATAAGACTATGCAAAAGGCCTTTCTTCCCCTTCCTCCTCTTCCATCTGGGGGCTCTGTTCTTCCTTTCTCAAGCTGTCCCTCCTCCCAGCAGCTTTCTGAGTCTGCGTGCACTCCTGAGGGTTCCTCTTCCTCATCTACCTGTACCCTTTGGAACATGTGGGGCTGCCCTTGGTCGCATTGTTATCTCATTACATTCCCATCTCTTACACTGGAAAACTGACCACCTGTATAATCCACATCTGAGCCCAGAGCCAGCACACGGGAGTCCTCTTAATGTTGAATGAAATCGCTCTGCAAACCGCAAAGAGCTTCCAACAGCCTCTTAGCTGTCAGCACCCAGGGTAGTATTTGTCTTAGCAAAACTGAACCAACCTCACCAAAAAGTGAAGCGTGCCTGGGTCCAGCCTGTAGAGAGAGGCTTGGGGGAAGGAGTGGATGCAGAGCCCATTTTGTGCCACTGGGGAGAGGAGTCCCGAAAGGCCACTGACTGGGAAGCCCAGGCCTCTGCAAGCCCGTGCTCTTCACTCCGTGGTTGGATAGAAGTCAAGATCCTCTGAGCCGTCCTCCACCGTCTTTCTGCAGTCCAACACCGCAGTGTCACTAAGCCCCTCCCCCAGCTGGATAAAGGAGCTCTGCTGGGCTCTTCCTGCCTGCCCTGGGATCTTTGTGTCTCACGTCTCTGAGATCTTGGTCCCATCACCAACTTGCTCTGTGACTTTGCAAAAGCCACTTAGTTTCTCTGAGCCTTGATTTTCTTATTTATAAAATGGAGTGCCTCAGGAATCAAAGGAAATAGAGCGAATGTCTCCCCTCTTCCCTCAGCTACAGCTCAGGCGCTCTCCACCCTGGCAGCCCAGAAGAATTACCTGGGAGCTTTAAGAATGTCTTAATGCCGCCCTGAGGGTCTCCCAGTCGCCTTTCTGACTCAGCGGATCTTCAATGAGACTAGGGCGTTGGCTACTTTTTTTAAAGCTCCCCAGGTGATTCCTGGGTTGCGTAGGGGCTGAGAACCACTGTGGGCTGCTTGGCCAACAACAGGGCCCCTTTGTCCTGGCTGTTGTCACTCCGTCTGGCTTCACTCCACCTCCCACCCCGCAACCCTGCCTCTTAGACGCTGCTGAACATCTTACGGTTTCCTGGAGGGATCTCTCTCTCTCCCCCCACTCTCCCTCCCTCCCTCTCTCCCTTTTTCTCGCTCCCTCTCTACTCCTTTTCCTCTCTCTCCCTCCCCCTCTGTCTCTTTCTCTTCCTTCTTCTCTTTTTCCCCCTCTTCCTTTCCCTCCCTCTCTCCCTTTCTCTCTTCCTCTCTATCCTCTCCCCTCTCCCTCTCTTTCTCCCTCCCTCTCTCTTTCTTCTTCTCGTCCTCTCTCTTTTTTCCTTTCTCCCTCCCTCTCTCTTTCCCTTTCTCCCTCCCTCTCTCTTACCCTTCCTCCTCTTCTCTCTCCCTCTCCCCTTTCTCCCCCTCTCTCTCCCTTTCTCTCTCTTCCTCTCTACCCCTCTTCTCTCTCTCTCCCTTTCTCTGTCCGCCTCCCCCCTCTTTTTCCTTTCCTCCCTGTCTTTCCCTTTCTCTCTCTGTCTCTCTCTCGGGTTTCCCTGCCTTTCTATATCACCCTGTTCTCCCCACCCAGACTGCTGTCCTCTAGGCTTAGCTGAGCCCCTCTCATCCTGGGAGCCTCACCTGGGCCCTGTGTCTGGGGTTGGCCCCCTCCATGCTCCTCCACCCCACCTGCTGCCACCTTGAGGCTTCTCTCTGTGTCTCCTAATTGTCAATGTCTCACTGCCCTGGAGGCCCCTCCCTGGCTCAGAGCCTGGCATATGGTGGGGGTTCTGAGTTTGCCCGTCCTGCCTTCCTTCCCTCCCTCTCCTTCCGGCCCCCTTGGTGTCTTTCAGCAGTGTCCTCAAGCTTTAGCAAGCATCAGAGTCACCTGGAAGGCCTGTCAAAACACACATTGCTGGGCCCCACCCCCAGGGTTTCCTATTCAGTGCAGGGGAGGAGTAGATGATTTGCAATTCTAACAATTTCCCAGGTGATAATGACCCCACTCTGAGAGCCACTGCTTTAGAGAAGGGTGTTTCAACCCAGGCACTATGGACATGCTGGGCTGGATGATTCCTTGTTGCGTGCCCTGTCCTGTGCACTGTAGGATGTTGGGCAGCATCCCTGGCCTCTACCCACCAGATGCCAGTAGTAACCCTCCTTCAGATGCGACAACCAGAAACGTCTCCAAACCTGGCCAGATATCTCCTGTGGGGGCAAAATCACCCCAACACTGAGAACCGCTGCTCTAGAACTCTTTGTCCTGGGGGTGGAGTGGACTCTGTGGGGACTTGGCAAGGCCAAGTTCTAAATTACTGTCCTCAAGCCAAATCAGGCCAGCCACCTGTTTTTATAAATAACGGCTCACTGGAACACACAGCCCCGCCCATTCATTGTCATCTTCTTTCTGCTGCTTTCTTGCTACAAGGGTGGAACTGAGTAGCCATCTGGTCTGCAAAGTCTGAGACATTCATTATCTGGCTCTTTTCAGAAAAAGTCTGCCGACCCCTTTTCAGACCCTGAAGGAGTCTGGTAGTATGTGATGTGGTAGAAGGACCAGGGCAGGTGGGCCCGCCCACTCTCTTCCATCCAAAGGAAGGGTAGTCCTCCAGGCTGAAGCTAAATAAAGGGGGTCTTCTATTCCCAGGAGTTTCCTATGTGTGCTGGGAAGGGGGTTGGCGGTGGCATTGGGCCCGGCAGCCTGGGGCCAGGCTGGGATTTTCCACCACTGCCTGGTTCACGGCCATGTGGTCACCTCGCTTTGACCAGACCTGGGCTCTGCTTATCTACAGGGTAAACAAGAGCTCTGCACACAGCCCCAAGGAGAAGGAACCAAGGGGGTAGATTCTGAGGCGGAGTGGAAGTGTATATAGCATTTAGGTCTGATATGTCAAGGGGAGGACTGGGGAAGAGGGACGTTGGGCTGGTTCGTTCATTCATTCGACATTTATGGAGCATCTGCTGAATCCAAGGCACCATATAAAAGGCACAGTGAAGAAGATACTGTTCTTGTCCTCTTGGATTTTCAGAGTTTGGGGAAAACAAGCAAGAAAGGGATGATTACCCTTGGGGGAGCACAGGGGTGAAGCACAGAGGAGGCTCTAACCCAGCCCTGCTGGTGTGGTTCGAGGGGGCTTTGAAGACAAGACACTCAATATCTATTTTTGACCACAAGTCTACTCTGTTCCCCTCCCTTTAATGGGACAGCTTTTAAGCCCCCCAGATTCCTTCCTAAGTGCTCCAGCTATGTATCAGCTCAAGTCTGTGCCCTGATTTTCATAGCTCCTTGAGCTAAGTAAGCCCTCTGCCCTCATCAAGGAGGCCTCAGCTGGCCCCACCCTGTTTCTCTAGTCCAGAGCACGAGGAATGCATGGCAGCCTGTTTGCAGCAATTGAGTAGTCTAGCAGGGGTGCCCCTTCTGGGACATTGCTCATGCCTGTCCCCTCTGCCTGGTCACTGTCCTCCTCCTGTCTCCTGGCCCATCTCAATCCAAATCCCACCTTGACTTTTTCACATCCACGCAAATGCTCCCTCATCTGTGAGGGGGGATCATAGATTGTGGTTGACTGTGGATCGCAATTGTGCGTGTGCGTGGTTTCAGAACCATGCAGTATTCATCTCTGTACTCTTTATAGCCAAATTTAGCACCACAGTGCCTCTCTGGAAGTTCACAGTAAGTATTTTCTGAGTGAACCAATGAATAAATGGCATCCTAAGGACTTAAGGGAGATGGCAGTGTTGTCTGGTTCTAATTTTTTACACCTGTCCAGCACTAAATAGTTGCAGGGCACTTCGAAACTTGAGTTAATTAATTAATTAATTAATCACCACCCAGAGGCACAAGGTTAACAGAGTGGGCGTTGCTTATCAATCAGGGTTTTTCCCTAGTCCGGGCAATAAGCAAATGGGTTTTTTTTTTTTTTTTTTTTTTTTGGTGGTAAGAAAATGGCTTTGGCTAAATTAATCAAAAAGGACAGGTATGGGAAGGGCACAGAGAAGCTCACAGATTTGTGACCTTGACCCACTGAAGAAATTTATTTTACATTGCAACTGATGTTACAATACACTTATTTATATAACAGAAGTAACATTTAGAAGAATCAATACTGACCTGAGGCCAAGTGTGGTGGCTCATGCCTGTAATCTAAGCACTTTGGGAGGCTGAAGCGGGAGGATTGCTTGAGCCCAGGAGTTCAAGACCAGCCTGGGTAATATGGTGAAACTCCATCTCTACAAAAAATACAAAAATTAGTTGAGTGTGATGGTGTCTACTTGTAATACCAGCTACTGGGGAGGCTGAGGTGGGAGGATCGCTTGAGCTTGGGAGGTCCAGGCTACAGTCAGCTGTGATGGTGACATTGCATAGCCTGGGTGATGGAGTGAGACCATCTCAAAACAAACAAATAAACAAAAACTGACCTGAGTTTAAGTTTATATTCTGTATCACTTTTAAAAACTGATGGCCAAGGACCCAGTACACTGATTTCATGTGACCCATAGAGGGTCACAATCTGTGTATAAAATATTGGTTTAAAGGATAAAGCCAAACTCCTTTGGAATGGTATCAAAGGCTCCTTGGTAACCCAGCCCCTACCCACTTCCCAGACCTTACCCATTCTTGCCGTTTTAGTTTCTTATAAGTTTCTGTTTCTTTGAATTCCTTTATGTACCCTATGCTGGGCCTCATGCCGGTGCCCCATTCCATCTGCCCAAATTGTCCTCTTCCTCTTCACCACCGTCCCCCGCCCCCCACTTTCTTCTTCAAGACTCAGCTTATCTCCTTGGAATAGGTTAGAGCCTCCTCTGTACTCTCAGAGGACCCTGAGTTGGGAACCACCTGTCTCAGAGTCATTTATATTCCCAGACCCTGCCATAGGCCTATTGAGATGGGGCGGTGAATCTGGACATCTACTGAACTAGCCCAGGTGATCTCTTTCTTTGTTTTTTTTTTTTTTTGAGACAGAGTCTTGCTCTGTCATCCAGGCTGGAGTGCAATGGCACAGTCTAGGCTCACTACAGCCTTCGCCTCCCAGGCTCAAGCAATTCTCCTGCCTCAGCCTCCTGAGTTGCTGGGATTACAGGTGCCCACCACCACACCTGGCTAATTTTTGTATTTTTAGTAGAGACCGGGTTTCACCATGTTGGTCAGGCTGGTCTCAAACTCCTGACCTTGTGATCTGCCTGCCTTGGCCTCCCAAAGTGCTGGGATTACAGGCGTGAGCCACCTCTCCCAGCAGCCCAGGCGATCTTATCCACGTGCACATTAACATTGGAGACTTACTGGTCTAGAGTGTCAGTTCCTTCACGCTACTGGCTGTACTATTTATCCACGTATATGCTGTTGTAATGGCTCTCCAGCACCTCACCGCTGTCCTATGTTAGAGGAATTCCCTGCCATATCATCTTTTTTTTTTTTTACTTTTTAATTTTAAAATTATTACTTATTTATGGTGGTTTTTTTTTTTTTGACGTAGTCTTGCTCTGTCGCCCAGGCTGGAGTGCAGTGGTGAGATCTCAGCTCACTGCAACCTCTGCCTCCTGGGTTCAAGCAATTCTTCTGCCTCAGCCTCCTGAGTAGCTGGGATTACAGGCGCCCACCACCATGCCTGGCTAGTTTTTGTATTTTTAGTAGAGACGGGATTTCATCATGTTGGCCAGGCTGGTCTCAAACTCCTGACCTCAGATGATTCACCTGCCTCAGCCTCCCAAAGTGCTGGGATTACAGGCATGAGCCACCACACCAGGCCTATTTATTTTTTTTAGAGACAGAGTCTTGCTATGTCACCCAGCCTGGAATGCAGTGGCACAGTCATAGCTCACTGCAGCCTTGCACTCTTGAGCCCAAGCGATCCTCCTGCCTCAGCCTCCTGAGTAGCTGGGACCACAGGTGTGTGCCACCATGCGCATCTAACCCTGCCATAGCATCTGGATGGGAAACAAAACCCATTTCTCCATAGCATCTGAAAAATTCTGCTTGCCCAGTTCCCTGGCACAGGGGACAGGGACATGTGGCCTTGTCTCAGTCAAGCAGTCTCACTAACCCAAGACTTTGAATCAGGAGCTGGTGACCCAAAGCAGCAGAGAGGGTGGAGAATGCTTTGGTGGTGGCATCTGCAAGGGTCCAGTTCCCAGAAGCAACTGTGGTGCAGTGAGCTGGGGACCCTGGCACTCACACGGCGGGGGAGGGTGGCTGGCTCTTTGGCATGAGCTTGGCTTAGCCTCCCTATCAGCTTCCCATTCTCAGAATCTGGCTCTCCAGTGTTTGTGGCCATTTGGGGACCCACTCGATAGCCTTTCAATTAACTACCTTTCTCCTTAAATTTACCAGAGTGGACTTTCTTTGACACTTACAAGTATGAAAACCCCACAGATACACCAGCACCTACAAATGGTAAATATTTGCTGCTACAGGAGTAAGTCACCCCAAGGCTCAGGGCTGCCATTCCAGCTTTCATCTCAATCTCATTTAAGTGCACCCTTGGCCCCACCCCGAGCACCTGGCAACCCAACCCTTAACCTTGGCCGTTGGCTTTGTCATTCCAGCCAATGAGGCCGAATGGCAGAGTCACAGCTTGTGTATCTTCTTTAGGGAGACATAGTTAATCGCGTCTGTCCTCAGGATGGCTCTGGGTAAGAGTGTGACAGGTAGGCAGGCTTGTGGAGGGGGTAGAGACATGCTTTCACTGGAGAAGAGGAAATGGATAAATGGATTTAGGCTTTCAGTATCCCCATGGAAAACTCAGAAATGTAGCAATTAGAATGTTCTGTGGCTTTGGCTGGCTAACTAAGTGCATCCAACTGTCCTCTGGGGATAGGGATTCTTGTGGAGAAAACACATTTTCTTCTCACTGATGATCATCTCCCACGTCTAACGGTCCCCAGCCAACCAGCTGAGATCAGTGAATAAGACTTGAAGGTACATCGGAAAGAGAAAACCAACAAGTGCTGGAGACACCTCTAAGGCCCCTGCACGCTCACTGGCTGCCTTGCTGTTTGAGGGGTGGTGAAATGATAACAGTGGAAGAACAATAACTGCACGTCAGGTCTGGCAGAAAGTGAAGAGCACCCTCAAATGGAGCCATTGCAGAGAGTCCAGTCAAGGAACTCTTTAGCAGGGTGTGGACAGGATGAAGAGAAGGCAGTTAAGAGCTTTGAGGAAGCACCGGGACTGACGATAACCAGGAGCCAATCCCTACCACTTCTAGGCTTCAGGGGCGAGGAGCTGGAGCTGGAACTGGAATCTGGAGAGGATTGTTAGGAGAGGGCTGCCTGGCTGGGGCTGTGGCCTTGAGTGGAGAGGTACACCACTGGGACCCAGCAGGGAGGGAACGGGGAGCAAATACCCCGACTTCTTTCTCCTCCCTCCTGCCTTCAGTTTCCTGTCAGTGCTTCTTACTGGTTCCGGCCAGCTGCAAGTCCAAGGGAATGGGCGCCATTGATGTGGTCCATAAAGGCTAACCTGCTGGCACACGGAGCAGAG
The DNA here is from genome assembly GCF_009828535.3 of Hylobates moloch. NCBI lineage: Eukaryota > Metazoa > Chordata > Mammalia > Primates > Hylobatidae > Hylobates > Hylobates moloch. Next base: position 41,749,925 of record NW_026652294.1, read on the forward strand.
AGGAGTGGAGAGTGGTTCAGGAGGGGCAAATGGAGAAAATCCACACAACAGCATAGAGAAGGCTTCCTACGAGCTGTTACGAGCACAGTGTGTATGGAAACTCATGTGATTCTGCGAAGAAGCCTAGGGACTAGTATTATTCCCATTTTAGGATTGGGAAAACTGAGGCACAGAGAGGTTAAATAAATTACCCAAAGTAAGTGTGAGCGTAGCTGCCATTCAGACGCAGGCAATCTGGATCCAGAAAGTGTTCTTAACCACTATGTTCAGCTGCCCAATAAGGTAGTCGCGAGCTACATACAGTTACTTAAATATATATCATTAACATGAAAAATAGCAAAAAATTCATCAAGTTCCATGAGCTACATTCAAGTGCTCACTGGCTGCATGTGGTTAGTGGCTGCCCTGTGGGATAACACAGATATAGAACATGTCCCCCTCCCAGAGAGTTCTGTTGGACAGTTCTGCACCAGGCCTGGACACCTGACCTGGATCCTTTCAACCCTTGAATTCTCTGCAAAACGCACTCATCCATATTCCTGTCAGTAGTTGTGGTGTTCCTGGCATGGAAAGGACAGGGGTCAGTCTGATTTGAAGATTCTTAGGACATTTCCTGATGGCTGCCAGATAATGTAGCCTCATATAAAACCGACATCGCTTTTTGTTTTTGTTTTTGTTTGAGATGGAGTCTCGCTCTGTCGTCCAGGCTGGAGTGCAGTGACACGATCTCTGCTCACTGCAACCTCTGCCTCCCAGGTTCAAGCGATTCTCCTGCCTCAGCCTCCTGAGTAGCTGGGATTACAGGCACCTGCCACCGCACCAGCTTTTTTTTTTTGTATTTTTAGTAGAGATGGGGTTTTGCCATGTTGGCCAGGCTGGTCTTGAACTCCTGGCCTCAAGTGATCTGCCCACCTCGGCTTCCCAAAGTGCTAGGATTACAGGCGTGAGCCACCGCACTGAGATCGTTTTATATGGGCCATGCCTTTTCTCATATTCTAAAATTCCTTTCCTATTCTGTCCTTTCCTATCATAATATCAAGGACATCCCATAATAAGCAAAAGCATTTCTATCAAAGGAGACAGAAAAAGTGACTGGCACATTTGGCCATCTTGTCCCCACCCCATTTTGGAGATATTTGTCCTCAGGGCTTAGGGGACGCTGGCATCCTGTGATGTACAGCATCCTTCCATCAGCTCCCATGAGAAATTCTCTGTTGGGTTTAAGCAATCCCCAAATATATCATATTGACATGAATATATCATCTTCTCAATGTCCAGCATTAGCAGACAAGATAAGTGCTGAAGATGATATAAATCCTACCTCTTATGTAGGCTAGAGGTAAAGTCTGGCTCTGTTTGACTGTGGGGACATAGCGAAAAGGAATGTGGGTTAATATCAGATGACCTCCCCTGCAGATACAGAGATGCAGGGTCTGTACTTTCTGGGAGAGGAAGCAAAAAGTTATCTCTGAACCACTGATAAGTCAACCTCCCAGCAAAAATGAATGCTAGCTTTTATATATACATTCTCTCTCACGCACGATCCGTGTATACCTTTCCACACTTATTATTATGCTGTGTATAATCCCTGTTAAGTGTCTCTGTGAACATTTTTGCATTTCGTTTTATTGCAAATAATTATCACAGAAAACCTTCACTGTTGCTTTTTGTGCAAAAAACTCTGTGCACTTATTATATTATCTCAATTCTCACTACAGTAACGGTAAGATAGAAACCATTGCTATTCCTGTTTCACAGAGGGAGAGAGTATACTGCTTAGGATCACACAGCCAATTTAGTGGCGGAACTAGGATGATAGCTAGATCTATTTGACTCCAAACTCATGCTCTTCTCACAATTACACTATGCTATAACAGAGTTTTGCAAGCCGTTTTTGGCTCTGGAATGCATTCAGGGAGCTTTTCCAGAAGACTAATAGGTGAAATAGACAAAAGTTGAGCTGGATTGGTTGAAATGCAAGTGCAAAGCTGCCAGTCTCATGTGCTCTTGTCCCCTGGCACCCTCCCACCAGACATAACCACTGAAACACCTCAGGGAGCCACCTGGACTCAGAAAAGGCCAGTTAGCAAAACACTGTCTACACATCCCTTTAACAGGCTGCACAGGATTTACCTTTTTTTTTGAGATGGAGTTTTGCTGTTGTTGCCCAGGCTGAAGTGCAATGGAGTGATCTCGGCTCACCGCAACCTCTGCCTCCCAGGTTCAAGGGATTCTCCTGCCTCAGCCTCCCGAGTAGCTGGGATTACAGGCATGCGCCACCATGCAAAATTTTGTATTTTTAGTAGAGACGGGGTTTTTCCATTTTGGTCAGGCTGGTCTTGAACTCCCGATCTCAGGTGATCCGCCCGCCTCAGCCTCCCAAAGTGCTGGGATTACAGGCCTGAGCAACCGCGTCTGGCCAAGATTTACCTTTATGGATGTAGCATCATTAATGCACCAGGTGGCCTCCTGCTGTAATAAGCTGTCTTGATGATACATTTTGAACACTTTCTTTTTTCGAGGCGGAGTCCCACTCTGTCGCCCAGCCTGGAGTGCAGTGGCGCGATCTCGGCTCACTGCAAGCTCTGCCTCCCGGGTTCACGCCATTCTCCTGCCTCAACCTCCCTAGTAGCTGGGACTACAGGCGCCCGCCACCATGCCCGGCTATATTTTTGTATTTTTAGTAGAGACGGGGTTTCACCGTGTTAGCCAGGATGGTCTTGATCTCCTGACCTCATGATCCACCTGTCTCAGCCTCCCAAAGTTCTGGGATTACAGGCGTGAGCCACCACGCCCGGCCCATTTTGAGCACTTTCATGATTTTTTTCTGATAAATTTATGGAAGTGAAATGTTTTTGTTAAAATATGTGCCCATTTTAACCCCAAACTCTCCTTTGCAAAGGTGAAACTGCATAAATTCACATCTGCAGTGCCAGATTCTGCACATTTTCCCCGCATCGGGATATTACTATTTAAAACCAATTTTTTCCAATTGCCTATGCAGGGGTACATTGCAATTGTTTTAATTTGCATTTTTTTGTTTATTAAAAAATCAGACAAAATGTCTACTTGCTTTTCTTCTTTTACACATAACCAGTTCATACTCTTTGCATTTTATTTTTCCCCTATTAGAGCAGTGGTTTTTATTATCTATTTGTAAAAGTTATTTATAATGTAGGATTATTAATCCTTTATATGAATGTAGACTGTCAGATATTCATATATGTTATGTGCCATATAGAATGTCATATTGAATTTTATTTTTTATTTATGGTGCTTTTGATTTACAGATGTTCTAATTTTTAAGACCATGGGGCCAGATAAACACTCACCTATATCTTTTACATTTTTGATTATTTTTATACCTTAAATATTTATTTAGTTAGTTAGTTGTTTAAAAATGAATATATTACAAATAGAGATGGGGTCTCACATTGTTGCCCTGGCTGATCTTAAACCCCTGGGGCTGAAACAATCCTCGTGCCTTGGCCTCCCAAAGTGTTGGGATCACAGGTGTGAGCCACCACACCCAGCCAAAGCCTTAAATTGTTTAATTCATCTGAAATTCAATTTGATATGTCATATAAGGAAGTGAACTAATTTTATTTCATTTTCTTTCTTTTTTTTTTTTTTTTTTTTTGAGACACAGTCTTGCTGTGTTGCCCAGGCTGGAGTGCAGTGGCGTGATCTCGGCTCACTGCAACCTCCACCTCCCAGGTTCTTGCAATTCTCCTGCCTCAGCCTCCCGAGTAGCTGGGATTACAGGCACGCGCTACCATGCCCAGCTAATTTTTCTATTTTTAGTAGAGAAGGGGTTTCACCATGTTGGCCAGGCTGGTCTCGAACTCCCAAACACTGGTGATCCACCCGCCTCAGCCTCCCAAAGTGTTGGGATTACAGGCGTGAGCCACCTCTCCTGGCTTTATATATATATATTTCATTTTCTTATCTGATTGCAATGGCTCATACTTATATTGTTAAAATTTAGCACAGTGGCTCTCAACAACCATTGCCCCTAAGGGGATGTTGGGCAATGTGTAGAGACATTTTTGGTTGTCATAACTAGTAGTGAGGAGGGAGGGGTGTGTGTTACTGGCATCCAGTAGCTACAGACCGGGGTGCTGCTACATATCCTATAATGCATAGTCACCCACAACAATGAATTATCTGGCCTAGAATGTCAGTAGAGCTGAGATCAAGAACACTTGCATTAACTATTAGTGGAATCAGCAAGTCCCTTTTGCTTTTTGTGCTTTTCTCATTGCAAACCAGATCTTCATTTATTAAAGACAGCTTGCCCTAATATATCAGATCCTCCTGGAAATTTATTGTCTACCACAGACAGAGTGATGCAGACAGTGCTATGAGGAATATGCAGACTCCTGGGTCAATGCTGAATAAGAAATAAAGCAAATCAATGCCGACATAAATTACAAGTTAATAGTATATACTGTTCTTCCTTTCTTAAGGCACCTGTGCTCCCTTGACAAAGAGGAATAAAACCTCTTCAGACTACTCTCCTATCAATTCTCTCCTGGAACATGTGACCACCATCAATTATAGGCAAGAACATGAACACAGGAGTCCCAAAGACCTGGGTTCAAATGCCAGCCCCTTCACTTGCTGGCTGTAGGTGTGAGGCCCTGGGTAAGGTCCTTACCTCCCCAAGTGTCTGAGCCTGTTCCTGTATAACGTTCACTTGACTTGAATGTCATGAAATGTACATTAGACTTTGTAAGTAAACACCTAGCTCAGTATCTGGAGCATAGTAAGTGCTTATCACACGTTCCATGGAGTCCCAGACACGAGCAACTAATGCTCTTGCTGTCTGCTCAGTTCTGAGAAAGGGATGACGTGCAACCTGGATTCTTGTGGATCATTGCAACGGCAAAGCTTCTGGGAATCCAGGAACCAAGAGAGGAGTCCAGTAGCAAACACCTGGCCGGGGCTTTGTGTCAAATACTTTTTAAATGTTTACCACAAACCTATGAGATAAGTAATTTTATTCTCCTCATTTTACAGATGAGGGAGCTGAGGCACAGCAGTTACTACTTGCCCAATGTCACTGAGCTAGTAAATGGCAGAGTTTGGATTCTAGAGTCCTGCGCTTTACCACCTAGTGATGCTGCTCCCCACGCTTCTTGCCCGTGCTCCCCAGCAGCTCAGCTGAGGCACCCTCCCCAGGCCACTCCCACCTCCAGGTTTATTCCTATAGCCCCTGTCAGTGAGGACACAAAGTCCTGCACTTTGAGCTTGAGGCCTCTGCTATGGACGGCACTGGGTGATGCTGGGGAGAAGGGGCTGAGGTTTCATCTGTGGTTTATGCTCAAAGCAGCTGCTGGGTGGGCCACCAATTGGCAGAAGTAGCTTTCTAATCAAGCACACTTTCGAAGGGTCTCATACTTCCCAGTATCTGGGAACTGTCCCCAAGGAGCTCAGATGGCAGCCTGGATGGCTTCGTGATCTTGGGAAATGTAGTGAACCTCTCCATGCCTTAGCTGGCCGTTGGGAGGAGATTCAATTACATGGGAAGGAATGAATCTGCACCCTGCAGGGCCTGCCTCTTAATCACCGGCTGAAAAAAGCAAGCACCTAAGAAACAGGAAGGCCACCCTGGCCAGGACCTCATTAACCTAATCCTGTTGGTCTCCTCAGCTCCTGTGGGGCTACTGCAGAGGAGAAACTTCTGGAGCAGAGAGCTCCTTGTCCAGGGACACTGCATCTGGGTGAGCTGCTCCTTGGATATGGTGCAAGTGTGGCCAGGGTGTGGTGTGAAAGGAGCAGAAGTTTTCAGGACTGAATCTGGACGGACCAGTGTGACAGCTGTATACTCAGGTGGTACCAGTTTCCCTCTCTGCAGAAGTGCCCCCAACAGCACCATTCTCAATGCCATACTTGGCCTCATCAAGGGTCTGATGCAAGACATTGTATATGCAGAATATATTATTTCATCCTCACAACAGTTCTGTATCTTCCACATTTTATCGGCTAAGGAAATAGGTTCAGGGTAGTCAAGTAGCTTTCCCAAAGGCACACAGCAGCAGAAGGGGATTTGAACCCAATTTGGGCTATCTCCAAACCCCACTCTTTTGGAATAACTGTGGAGGTATCAGGATGCATCTATTACATGTCAGGGGACTTGCTAGAGACTCAAAGCCCTCCCCTCCTGTCCATAGGAAAGGAGATGCCCCTTAGTACTGATTGCTTTGGTGGGGCTCTGGCACCCCGCAGTGATCACCTATAGGAAAAAATAGAGTATCAGAATATTGGTCTCTAAGGAACCTGGCTTTGAGGGGTGGTTTGAGGCAGTAGCTTCCCCTTCATATGTGCACCCAGGCTCCTGCCAGACAGGTAATCACGTCGCTCCCTCCTTGTGGCAGATTGTATTTCCCAGAAAGTGCCTGCAACAATACTTCTAGTCCCATATGTGCTTCTAGAGCCTGGTCACCCTCTCAGTTTAAAGGTGGAGTCTATTTCCCTTCCCCTTAAGACTGCCTCAATGGTTAGACTATGGCAAGAAAGATATGTGACTTCCAAGACAAATCCTAAAAGGCAACACAGCTTCCACATGGCTCTTTCTATTTTGAGCCACTTACCTTTGGAACACCAGCCGCCATGTTGGAAGGAAGCCCAGGTGACATGGAGAAGCATCTGTGAGTGCTCTGGCAGGCACGCCAGCTTGAATCTCAGCCATCAGCCAGCATCAACCACCAGATGCGTGAGAGAGAGAGCCTTCACATGACTTCAGGCCTCAGCCTGCAAGCTGTCCCAGCTGATGCTGAGTGAGCACAGACAACCTATCCCTGCTGAGCCCTGTCTAATCTGCAGATTTCTGAGCAAAATAAATGATGTTATTGTTTTAAGCCACTGAGTTTTGGCATAGTTTGTTATGCAGCTGCAGTAACTGGAATATCCTGAACTCATTGTTTCCAGTACAGCCCATTATGCTCACACACAGGGCTGCCCACCCAGGTTGTGGCTCAGCACAGGCTCTGGGCTCATTTGGTCCAGAGCTAAGGGCTGTGTTAGCCTGAAGGGGTGCCTTTTTGTAAGTGGTCTTGCCCGGAGAGCACCATTTTCTTTTTCCTACAGGGGCACTGCATGGGCTAGCTGTCTCCCTGCTCACAGATATTAAGATTCTAGAACATGTTTGTTGTTGTTGTTGTTTTGTTTTTGTTTTTAGAGCCAAGATCTTGCTTTGTTGCCCAGGCTGGAGTGTGGTGGCGCTACCATAACCCACTGTAACCTCACACTCCTGGTCTCAAGTGATCCTCCTGCCCCAGTCTCTCGAGTAGCTAGGACTACAGGGATGCGCCTCCACACTTGGCTAATTTATTTTTTATTTTTTGTAGAGATGGGGTCTTGCTGTGTTACCCAGGCTGGTCTTGAACTCCTGGTCTCAGGTGCTGCTCCCACCTCAGCCTCCCAAAGTGTTGGGATTACAGGTGTGAGTCCCTGCACCCACCCAGAGTGTTTTTCTTAGTGTTGAGTAAAACCTCCACTCTTTAATTTCTATTCACTTGTCCTAATTCTATTGTCTGGGGGTCATGTGGAATTAATCTGGTTTCTTTCTGGTGTCTTGATGGTCGAAGATGTCACTCATGATCTCCCTGAGCTTTCACCTTGTCTAGCTAAGACCTCACTGTTCTTCCGGCCTTTCCTCTTAGAAAGAAAGCTTCTTAGGTTCGTCACCGTCCTAGTTTTCCTTCCTCCTTCAGTACCTTCAGTATCTTCCTTTGATCTCTGGCAAAGCCTGGCTCCCAAGTGGGCCCTGTCCCTAGAGAGAATCTGGCCTGCATTTGACACCAGTACTCAGCAGGCTGGTGTTTTCCTACTTGTCTTGAAAGGTCAGTTTAATCAGGCATTGGAACAGGAGAGGAACAGCCTGGGGCCTGTGGCTGGAGACTCCTTGCTGCCCAAAAGACACAGTCCCACTCCTTGTCCCTGGGAGGCCAGGCCAACCAGTCACCACTGCTGCTCTCGGCCACCCCTGCCCACTGCTCACTGTCCGAGGGTGCAGAGCTGGGCCTGTATTTTCCCACAAGGCCACAACTCTGCATCATTGGCAGCAACCATCAGCTCTATCTGGTTTCAAGACAATTTTATCACCTCTAATGGAGACTCCACACCCCTTAAGCAATTACTCTCCCTTCCTCCCATCCCCCAATCCTTGCAACCATGAATCTGTGTTCTGTCTCTATGGATTTGCCTATTCCGGACATTTCATACACTACGTGGCCTTTTGTGTCTGGCTTCTTTCACTACGAGGTTCTTCTACCTCAAAGCATCTGTCTCTACCCCAGGCCTAGTTAGTCATGCTGGTCCTGGCCAGCGGTTGGTCCCTTCCTCTATGTTCTGGCCAGGGTGACCTTAAAAATTGTCACTGGGTCTGGATGTTGGGGATCAGCAAACGTGGGTGACTTCCAGGAGAACCAGGCCCCGGATCCATCTTTCCATTCTGGGTGAGGAAGATGGATTTTCTGAGCTTGGATTCTTTCTTCAACCCTTGGCCACTCAGAGCTGGGGTATGGGTGAGGCCCTCTAAGAGAGTGGTGTGGGGTGAAGCCCTCCCTGGCCTCCTGACTCAACCTCCCAGCAGCTGGAACCCAACCTTGGGCACTCCAGCTGGGACAGCAAAGACCCCTCGGCCCCTCTACTCCCCACACTCTTCCTTGCTTTCCAACAGCCAAGAGGAACTGGCCCATCAGAAAAGGGGTCAGGGGCCCAGGGTCCACATCCAGCTCTGGAGGTGGCTGGGAACCTCCTGGGCAGTGCTGAGGGCTGCACAGGAAGGAGATGTCTGGAGCCTGCTCAGGCTTTCTGCAGTCTCTGGGTGAACAGAGAGGATGCAGAGGGAGGGAGAGTGGGAAGCAGGAGAGAAAAGCTGGCACCACTGTCTCCCCTTTGCCTTCCTTTCAGACATGGACCTCTGCAGGGTTTTTTCCACCCTTTGTTTTTCTCTCCTCATTTCTCCCTTTGTCTCTGCTTGTCTCCCCCAAGTGGCCCCATCTCACTCAAAGTAAAAGCCAAAGGGCTTGAGAAGCTGAAAAAGCTCGACTCTTCTGCTTCTTCTCCGTCTTCTCTCTGACTTCATCTTCTTACTCTTTCTTGAACACTGCAGGCCAGCTGCCACCTCAGGATCTTTGCGTCTCCTGTCCCCATTCTTTGCTCAGATGTTGGCATCCTCCTAACCACCTTTACTCAGACGACACCTCCTCTGCCACTCGGCCTTAAATTCCAACTCTTCATCTTGCTTTTTCTTAGCATTAATAACTAGCTGGAGTATGTGTATGTGTGTGTGTGTGTACTGTTATTTATCTTGTTTTCTGCCTTTCCATTCAACCAGAATGGAAGTCCCATAATTGTGTCTTTGGTCTGCTACTATGCACCCAGTGTCTGGCACATAGTGAGTGCTTGATGAATATTTATTGAATGGATGCATGGATGCCCGACATTCATGCCCAGGGGACCTGCAGCCTTGATGCTGGTGTCATCCTAGCCTCGAGTGTGGAGGTAAGCCTGAATTTGGACATACGGCTACCTTCCTTAACCCCAGCATCACTGGCTTCAATGCAGGTATGGCGAGAGCCTGTTCCAGCTTGGCCAGGGGTCTGGCCAGACAGGTCTGGGGAGGAAGGCAGGTGTCTGACTGTAGACTTGAATTTAACCCAGTCTTTGCCAAATACAGAAAACGTTGTGTGACTTGCACAAGTGAAACTCGAAGTTCTGTAAATCCAGTTGCTCCAGTTTTCTGTGTGGACAACTCAGGGGGAGCATTTTCCAGGGCGACATGTGCTGGTTGACCTGAGATCATTCTGGGTGTTTCATTCCTCTGATCAGAGACAGCAGGGAATAGACTGAGGTTTGGGAGATTTTCCTGAATTCTGATATCTGACAAGTGTGATGAATAGTGTTCAGCAAACATGAAGGAGATCCTTAATCCTGGAGTGGGAGAGTAGGAACTCAGGGCACTCCCGTTTAGATTTGGGTGTGGATTATAGAAGGGAGAGTCCTAGTCCAGGAAAACAGGCTGTGTCCCTCGTATATTATGAAGTTGTAGGCTGTGTGTGTCTATGGCTGTGTGTGTTTCTGTGTGTGTCTCTGTGTATCCGTGTGTTTGTGTGTCCTTGTGTGTGTCTTTGTGTGCGTATCTTCATGTCTCTGTGTGTTGAATAAATGGGGATCTGAGGGGCAGTTCTGGGTTCTTTGTCCATGGCACTCGAGATGATCTCTGGTGTGCATGGTGTTTTAGTGGCAATATAGCTCTCTGAGATGTAAGCATAATTGCTTTCTGTCCTTCTGTTTTATTTCTCTAACAGTGGTTTTCAACCCTGGCTGCACATTAGTCCCATCTGGAGAGCTTTATAAAATACTGGTGTGTGGGTATCACACCACACCAGTTAAATCAGAGTCTCCAGAGGTGGGACCAGGGCACTGGTATGTTTCTGAAGCTTGACAGGTGACTCTAATTGCAACCACTGTAAGGTGTGTTCTGAAACCCTTTAGTGAGGATTAGGGGGAACCACACTAAACTTGAGGCCTGGAGATTTTGGTACTGGCTCCATCATTAAGTTGCCTTTTACCTTGAACAGGTCACTTTGTCTTTCTGGTCCCCTAATTTTTTTTTCTTTGGTAAGATGCAGATAATTGCATTATCCACATGGATATGCCTCTTGGCCATGGTTGTGAGGTCAAATGTGTGAAAGGGCTTTATGCATTCTGAAAGGATACAAGAATGCAAGAAAATATTATTAGCATTATTTGTGTTAGCCCCTTGTAGAGACCAAAAAAATGGGGTCAGAGGTGGGCGTACAATTACAGCAAGATCGTAGTGAAAGAAAAGCCGAGGGGCACGTCCTGCTACTCTGATTTAGTTCTCCCAAGACCAGCCAAAGCCAAGAACGCCTATGCTTGTAATTCCAGAAGCTGACACTAGGGGGTGCCCGATTCATGGCATGGATGGCAAGCAAAGCTCTCATTTGAGGACGATTTCCTGTTCCCTTTGGTTAAAATAGTTTGGCGGGGCTCAGTGGCTCGCTCTTGTTTGTCCCCAGCTGTATACAAGGGGATCTCTTGAGCCCTGGAGTTTGAAGCTGCAGTGAGCTATGATCATGCCACTGCATTCCAGCTTGGGCAGCAGAGTGAGACGTGGTATTTAAAAAAAAAAAAGTAAAATAATTTATTAAAATAACCATTTAGATATTAAGGTGAGAGTGTAAATGCCCTTCTCACACTATCTCTGTGCAGTCAGATGGTAGTTTTCATTCTGCCCAAGGTCCCTTCCTATGTTCCACCTCTCTTGATTCTTCTGGCCTTTGTAGTAAAAATCCTTCCTGGGCCTGAAGTTGGGCCTGCCCACTCAGATTTCAGAGAAACATCAAAAAGCTTTGGTTGCCGGCAGTGAACCAGGGAGGAGGCCTATCTGGCTCCTCTGCAGACTTAATTAGCTCTTGAGCTGCTCTTTCTGTCAATCTGGCCTTCTCTGCTCCTCCCTCCCCCTTGCTTTTAAGGAGAGAATCTCATTTTCTGCTCCCAGGGGCCCATTCTTTGCAAGCCACTTTAGCTTTCTTTCCTTTCTGTGATCAGGAAAGCCGGATGTAGATGTCAAGGAGGGTAATTGTAAAGGCTGACTGACACTTTTTCTTTCTGCAATTAGGGAAGCGTGACTTTGGCAACTAAGCCAAATCATTCATTCCCCTGCCTTTGAAACTCACCCCTGGGTACAAGTTATTTTGCATAAAATTACTCAATATTTTCATAGAACCAACCCGGGGACTGCTACCCAGTTTTCTTCTAAGAGTCTAGGTTGTTTGTTTGTTTGTTTTTCTTCTCTTTTTCTAAGTGTTTGAAAACACATCTGAAATACACAGTTGTCGATGTTATGGGTCAGTTGGTATAAATACAAACAAACTTTTTGGAACAATGCACATGAAACGATGAACAGTGCATGCCTCTGGGGACAAGACTGGATGTTTGAGCTGGTTCATGTTCTCGTATAAAATCTTCTAAAAGCAGGGAGCTTAGGGTACCTTAGCTGACTCAATACCGTCTTATCTTCACTCCCTCAGGCCTTAGAGAAAAGGATTAGAAGGAGGGGACTTCTGTCACCCTACGGTCACGCAAGCAGACCAGGTTCCCAGCTATCCTTTCTTGTAGCTTTATGGGAATATAGAGAGTGGGTTTTCTAGGCGAGGTGCTCAGAAACCAAGGAAGGAGGACCTTGGGCAAATTGCTAAATGCCAGATGCTGTCAAAGCAAAGTCCTCATGGGCCCCAGTGGAAGGAAGAGCTTGTGTGGTGACCCAGTGTAGACAGGACCCCACGTAGCGTCTGGACTCTGGAACAAGATCCTTGACTGCCATCTTTTGTCGGGTTCTCTTCGCCCTTTCCCTCTACCCTCACTTCTTCCCAACTGCATACCCTTCCCCTTCTTGAGCAAATTCTGTGGGATCTTGACCCAGCTCCCTGTCAATCCATTCTCATATCCCCTGCCTTTCTCTCTTTCCTTCTTTCTGGAGTTTCCTTTTCCATTTCTGAGAAATTCTTCCTTTCTCCAGAGGCAAGTCTTTCTACTTCTCTCCTTCTTTCTTTCTCTCTCTCTTTTTTTTTTTTTTTTTTTTTGAGACAGAGTCTTGCTCTGTTGCCCAGACTGGAGTGCAGTGGCACAATATTGGCTCATGGCAACCTCTGCCTCCTGGGTTCAAATGATTCTCCTGCCTCAGCCTCCTGATTCTCCTGCCTCAGCCTCCTGAGTAGCTGGGACTACAGGCACGTGCCACCATGCCCGGCTAATTTTTTTGTGTGTGTATGTGTTTTTAGTAGAGACGGAGTTTCACCGTGTTAGCCAGGATGGTCTCGATTTCCTGACCTCGTGATCCACCAGCCTTAGCCTCCCAAAGCGCTGGGATTACAGGCGTGAGCCACTGCGCCCGGCCTCTTTCTTTTTCTTGAGACAGGGTCTCGCTGTGTCACCCAGGCTGGAATGCAGTGGCACAATCACAGTTCACTGCAACCTCGAACGCCTGGGCTCAAGAACCTCTCCTGCTTCAGCCTCTTAAGTAGCTGAGAATACAGGCGCGCGCTATCACGCCTGGCTTTGTCCTTTCATTGTAGACCATGATGGCCCCTTAGACCTGACCTGAAATCACCAAAGACCAGATCTTCCTTTTTTTAAGGCAGGCAGGTCTTAATCTCACAACCTTTTAAGTTTCATATTGCAATGGTCTGGCCACTGATGGTCTACTTCTTTGTGTTTAAATAAAAGCAAATCTGGGCCGGGCGCGGTGGCTCACGCTTGTAATCCCAGCACTTTGGGAGGCCGAGGCGGGCGGATCACGAGGTCAGGAGATCGAGACCACGGTGAAACCCCGTCTCTACTAAAAATACAAAAAAAAAATAGCCGGGCGTGGTGGCGGGCGCCTGTAGTCCCAGCTACTTGGAGGCTGAGGCAGGAGAATGGCGTGAACCCGGGAGGCGGAGCTTGCAGTGAGCCGAGATTGCGCCACTGCACTCCAGCCTGGGCGACAGCGAGACTCCGTCTCAAAAAAAAAAAAAAGCAAATCTGAATAAAACTGAAGTTTTGGCTGGGTGTGGTGGCTCATGCCTGTAATCCCAGCACTTTGGGAGGCCAAGGCAGGTGGATCACCTGAGGTCAGGAGTTTGAGACCAGCCTGGCCAACATGGTGAAACCCTGTTTCTACTAAAAAAATACAAAAAAAATTAGCTGGGCGTGGTGGCGGGTGCCTGTAATCCCAGCTACTCGGGAGGCTGAGTCAGGAGAATCGCTTGAACCCAAGAGGTGGAGGTTGCAGTGAGCCGAGATTGTGCCACTGCACTCCAGGCTGGGTGACAAGAGTGAAACTCCATATCAAAAAAAAAAAAAAACAAAAAAAAACCAAGTTTTAAATCAAGGTGTATTTGCTTTTCTTTTTGTTCCAGCCATAGTGAGCAGCTTTCTGGAGCAGGCGTGGCCCACCCCATTGCTAGGACTTTGCACTTGCTATTCCTGCTGCTGGGAACACCCTTCCCTTCACTGTCCCTTCATTTTCCCCACTCCTGTCTTTTTATAGGGTTCCTTTTGGTCATCTCTTCATCCTGTAAATGTGTAATTCTCAAAGTATTTTGTTAGCACACACCAGACTTTTATTCAACTCATGAATGAGGTGTGGTGAGCTGTTACAGTAATGGTCCTCAGTTTATCCACACCTCCCTGTGTCTACAACTTCCCACCCTGCTTGCCCATATGACTTGCCTTGACCCATGGGACATGACAAATAAAATATGGGCTGACACTCAAAAAGTACTTGCATGTTGTTGCCTACTCTTGTTCTTGTTCTTGGAAACCAGCAAGTAGCAGATAAAAACCACAGGCCTGCCTGCCAGATGGTGAGAGACACAGGGACTCGTTGTCCCTTATATAGGTGAGGGCATTTTAGACCATCGAGTTTCCAAGTGTCCTGCCAGCTAATGACAGATGTGTAAGCAGACCAGCAGACATTAACCATCCCAACCAGAAGAACTTCCCAGCACACAAAATCATCAATAAAGAAAGGCTTCTTGTTTTAAACCACTCAGTTTTGGAATACTTTGTTACACAGCTGAGGCTGACTGATACATGAGAGAATCAGCAGAAAAAAAAAAAACGAGTTCATTGAAGACGTGAGGAACTGGGATTCATACAGTGAAAGGAAAAAAGAATGCTGAAATAAGACTGCAAAATTCAGTGTAAAACTGGTTAATACCTAACCAGGCAATAAAAAGTAACCTTTGGAGTTATCTCAAAGACTCATAGATGGTGGCATTTAGGAAATGAAAGAAAACTTTTATCTTTAACGAGTGTCAAGGAGTCAGCCTTTTCAGAAGGGCTGGCTTGCCAAATTCAAAACACAATGAGCATTTAAAGAAAAAAAAAACTGCAAAATGACCAACTCGTAAAGTTTACATTAACCTTTTCATGGTGAAAAACATATTTCTCATATCATCCTTATAATCCCAAAGGTCACAGCAAATCTTCAGATATCAGCATAGCAAAATTCAAGGAAAAGATAATTTTGTTAAAGAGCCTAGGTTTGTGGGAAATAGCCAAGGTTTTGTGATGCAGGTGACCTGAGCCAGGCAGGGAGATCTTGTTATTTTTGCTTAGTTTTTTTTTTTTTTTTCTAGCTGTGGTAGATAAAGAATGCAATGATAGCAGTGAGCCAAGATCATGCCACTACACTCCGGCCTGGGTGACAGAGTGAGACTCTGTCTCAAAAAAAAAAAAAAAAAAGAATGCAATGATACTGGAATTAGGAAGTCTCAGTGTCAGTTTTTATCTTTACACTTCTTTCTTGGACAGAAAAAAAAAAGGGCTTTATCAATTTTATACAAGTTAACTTTTTATTTTGTGTCTAGGCCCTTACCAAGAATGTATCAAATAAAGGTACATTGCATAAAAGATAGTCAGATGACCCTCAGGTGGGATTTTTAGAAAATGCTCGCCGGGCATGGTGGCTCACGCCTGTAACCCCAGCACACTGGGAGGCCAAGGTGGGCAGATCACCTGAGGTCAGGAGTTTGAGCCCAGCCTGGCCAACATGGTGAAACCCCGTCTCCACTAAAAATAGGAAAATTAGCCTGCATTGGTGGTGGGTGCTTGTAATCCCAGCTACTTTGGAGGCTGAGGCAGGAGAGTTGCTTGAACCTGGGAGGTGTAGACTGCAGTGAGCCAAGACCGCACCATTGCACTCCAGCCTGAGCAATAAGAGTGAAACTCCGTCTCAAAATGCTAATAATAATAATAATAATAATAATAATGATAATAATAATAATAATAAAAGAGAAGGCTCTAGCATGGGTGGTTGGTCACACAATCTTTTTTCTTTTTCTTATTTCTAAGTCGTGTCATTTCCCTAAACAAATCTTTCCCTGACCACAAGCCCAAGGTAAGTGCCGCTCCTTCTGGCTGCCATAGTGCCTGAACCTATTTGTCACAGTCTCTTTTAATCCTGTGGATGCCTGTTTGTTTGTGAAATCTCCTCCTTTAGACTATGCCCTCCTTGAGGTTGGCGACGTATGTTATACACCTTTGGATCCCCAAAGTTTAACACAGTGCCTTGTACAAACATTTGTTGAATGATTCTATCAATTTATTTTTTCCTCATGCAACCAAGGACAATGTTTCCCCTGCTTGGCAGCATCAGAATTTCCAGGGGTGTATTGTTAATCAGCTTCCCAGGTGATTCCAATACAGTGACGTGCTGGAGGCGGCTGGCACTCGCTGGTGAGAGCCGTTTCTGAGCGTTTTCTGCCAACTCTGTGTCCAATAACAACACACTGGTAGTTTGAAATTGAGCACGGTGGGAGTATTTACACCACGATATCAGTAAATGTTACAAATCAGGGCTTTTTTTTTTTTTTTAGATGGAATCTCGCTTTGTTGCCCAGGCTGGAGTGTAGTGGTGTAATTTCAGCTCAGCACAACCTCCACCTGCCAGGATCAAGCGATTCTCCGGCCTCAGCCTCCTGAGTAGCTGGGACTAGAGGCCCGTGCCACCATGCCCAGCTAATCTTTTTGTATTTTTAGTAGAGACAGGTTTCACTATGTTGGCCAGGCTGGTCTGGAACTCCTGACCTCGTGATCTGCCCACCTTGGCCTCCCAAAGTGCTGGGATTACAGGCGTAAGCCACTGCACCCGGCCAGGGCTTTTGTTTTTGAGAGCCTGTTTACCTGCTCTCCACCAAGTCTGCTCATCTCTGGTCCAAAGACTAATGTCAGAGAATTGTTGACTGAGGGTGAGGTTGGCAAACTATGCCTGCTTTTGTACTGCCCATGAGATAAGAATAGATTTTAACGTTTTTAAAAAGATTGTGAAAGAGGAAGAAGGAGAAGGAGAAAAGGAGAGCAAGGAGAAGAAAGATGGGGAGGAGGAGGAGAAGAACAGGAGGATGAGGAAGAGGACAAGGAAAAAAAAGAAGTAGTGATAGAGACTGTATGTGGCCTGCAAGCCTTAAAATGTTTAATATGCAGCTTTTTACGGAAAATTTTGCTGATCCCTGACCTAGGGAAGCTCCTTAATTAAATCTGACTGCCTAGTAAAATCACCTTGGAGCTTTTGTTTGTTTGTTTGTTTGTTTGTTTTTAAGATGGAGTCTGGCTCTGTCGCCAGGCTGGAGTTCAGTGGTGTGACCTCAGCTCACTGCAAGCTCCACCTCCCGGGTTCAAGCGATTCTCCTTCCTCAGCCTCCCAAGTAGCTGGGATTATAGGCGCCCACCACCATGCCTGGCTAATTTTTGTATTTTTAGTAGAGAAAGGGTTTCGCCATGTTGGCCAGGCTGGTCTCGAACTCCTGATCTCAGATGATCCACCCGCTTGGCCTTCCAAAGTGCTAGGATTACAGGCGTGAGCCACTGCGCCCAGCCTCAGTTTGGCTGTTTGAAGGACTCCTTTGGATGCATGCATTCCACATTAAGGTGGATTTCTAAATCTTGCTATCCCTATGCTGTCTGAAGAGGATGCTGGCTTAGCCCACTGTCCCCCCACACCCACTGCAGGTCTTGTTTCACCAGAAGGATTCTTTTGAACTTGTGCAGACTGAAGATACAGGAGAGAAGGGGAGGCTGGGGACAGTAGCTTGCTCCAAATCTCCATATGGAAAGCATGGGAGGCTGGAAAATTTGACAGTGAGGAACTCGAAACTGCATTTGACGTTGGGCATGCCTATTGTCAATATTGAAGAATGAATGAAGGGATGAGATTGTGGGAGGCTCCTAGTCCCCTAATCCCCCTTAGCACCAGATAGAGGGATTTGAAAATGAAGTGTGAGACAGGTTTACAAACAGACTGTGTAAATAGATGGGAGACAAAGCATATTTCAAAGACGTTTTGCTGTGGCCCACATGTAGAGACCCTTTTGCAGAGTTCAGGAAATACAAAATCTAAACAACTTGAGTTTTTAATTTATTTTATTTTGAAAATTAACATCTAATAAAGTTGACATTCTTTCAGAGAATGTATAGTGCTATGACTTGTAATCCATGCGTAGATATGTTTAAACACCACTATAATCGGCATGCAGAGAATTCCATCACCCCAAAAACCTCTCCCCTGCTATTCCTTTGTGACCATATCCCCACCCCAACCCTAAGCCCCAGCAAGCACGGAGAAGTTCTACATCATTATAGATTTGTCTTTTCAAACATGTTCTGTGATCATACGGTATGAAACTGACTTCTTTTGCTCATCTCAGTGCCTTTGAGATTCATCCAAGTTATTGCAAGTATCAAGAACTCATTCATTTTCCTTGCTGAGTAGTATTTCATGGTATGGATGTACCATGGTGTGTTTATTGATTCACAATTGAATTTTCAGTTTTGGGCAATTGTGAGCAGAACTGCTATAAACGTTGGTGTTTTTGTGTGGACATAAATTTTCATTTGTCTGGGGTATATGTGCAGGACTGGTATTCCTGGGTCATCTGGTAAGGAATATGTCTGTTTAACTTTATAAGAAGTTGTCAAACTGGTTTCCAGAGTGGCTGTACCATTTTCTGTTTCCACCAGCATTGAATGAGAGCTCTGGTTACTCCTTGGATCACACATATTGCTAGTATTTTATATTGTAGTTATTCTAACAAGCACGTAGTGATATCTCGGAGTGGCTTTTATTTGCATTTCTCTAATGGTGAATGATGTTATACATATTCACCTTCCATATGGTGTATTTTGTTAAAAGGTCTGTTCAACTCTTTTGCCCATTTTAAAATTCTTTTGTTGTTGTTGTCATTGTTTTCTTATTAATGAATGTTGAGAGTTCTTTATTTTTTTACTTTTATTTTTTGAGACGGAGTTTTTTGCTCTTGTTGCCCAGGCTGGAGTGCAATGGTGCAATCTCGGCTCACTGCAACCTTTGCCTCCCCAGTTCAAGTGATTCTCCTGCTTCAGCCTCCTGAATAGCTTGGATTACAGGTGCCCACCACTACATCTGGCTATTTTTTTGTATTTTTAGTAGAGACAGGGTTTCTCCATGTTGGCCAGGCTGGTCTCAAACTTGAGAGTTCTTTATATATGCTGGATGTAAGTCTTCTGTTGAGATACATGACTTAAAAATCTTCTTCTCCCAGTCTATAACTTGTTTTCTCATGTCTTTACAGAATCTTTTGCAAAGAAAATGTTTTTAATTTTGATGAAGCCCAATCTATCAAATTTTAAATATGGATCATTCTTTCAGTGCCATGTCTAACAATTTTTTTCTAACCCAGCTTTGCATTCCTGTGATAAACTCCACCTGGATTATTCTTATGTATGTTGGATTCAATTTGTTAATATTTATATTGAGGATTTTTGCACCTGTGTTCCTGAATGCTATTGGTCTGTGGTTTTATTACTTTTTTATGCTGTTTTTGTCTTGCATTTGTATCAAGGTATGGATTATTCTTATGTATGTTTGATTCAATTTGTTAATATTTTATTGAGCATTTTTGCATCTGTGCTCATGAATGCTATTGGTCTGTGGTTTTTATTATGCTGTTTTTGTCTGGTATTGGTATAAGGTATGGCATTGGTATCTTTTTATGTTGGTCTCAAAAAGATTTGGGAGTGTTTTTTCCTTTGTTATTTTCTGGAAGAGGTGTGAAATTTGTAGTATTCTTTAAATGGTTGATAGAATTTGCCTGTAAAAATCTAGGCCTAAGGATTTCCTTTTTTTGTTTGTTTATTTTGTTTTTTGAGATGGAGTCTCGCTCTGTCACCCAGGTTGGAGTGCAGTGGCACGATCTTGGCTCACTGCAACCTCCACCTCCTGGGTTCAAGCAATTCTCTTGCTTCAGCCTCCCAAGTAGCTGGGATTACAGGTGCCCACCACCATGCCCAGCTAATTTTTTGTATTTTTAGTAGAGATGGGGTTTCACCATGTTGGCCAGGGTGGCCTTGATCTCTTGACCTCGTGATCCACCCATCTCGGCCTCCCAAAGTGCTGGGATTACAGGCGTGAGTCACCGCAGCTGACCCAGGATTTCTTTTTAAAGCAGTTTTTAGCCACAAATTTAATTAAAAAAAAAAAAGATGATTCACATCATCTATTTAAACTTGGATGAGTTGTGGTCACTTTTGGCTTTTAAGGAGTTTGTTCATTTCCTCCAAATTATCAAATTGGTGTCCATAGAGTTCTTCATAGTATTTCATATTATCTTACTACCTTTTTCAGGTCTGCAGGATCTGTAGTGATGCCTCCTCTTTCATTCTTTTTTTGTAGTTTTTTTTTTGAGACAGGGTCTTGCTCTGCCACCCATGCTCAAGTGCAGTGGCATGATTATAATCCACTGAAGCCTAGACCTCCTGGGCTCAAGTGATCCTTCTCCTACCTCATCCACCCAAGCAGCTGAGACTACAGGTGCATGCAACCAGGCCTGGATAATTTGTCTATTTTTTTGTAGAGATGGGTTCTTACCATGTTGCCCACGCTGGGCTCAAACTCTTGAGTCTCTTAACAGAGACTTTTGCAGAGACACTTTAAATGAAATTTTAATTTTGATGAAGTCAAATTTATCATTTTTTTTCTCTTGTGGATTATGCTTTGGATGTCATATTCAACCACTTTTTGCCTAACCCCAGTTCACAAAGATTTTCTGCTATTCTTTTAGAAGTTTCATATTTTTGGTTTTACATTTAGGTGTTTGATTCTTTTTGAGTTAATTTTTGTATTTGGTGTTAGGTATAAATCAAAGTTCGTTTTTAAAAATGTAGATATCTGCTTATTGAAAGGGCCGTCTTTTTTGACCAAATTACCTTTGTATCTTTGTAAAAAATCAGCTTTCCAACTATGTGTGGATCTATTGTCGGACTGTTATTCTGTTGAATTAATCTAATTTTCTTTCTTAATGCCAATACCATATGATCCTATTTAATACAGCTTTATAATGAGTCATGAAATCAGGTAGTACTAGTTTTTTGTATTTCCATGTGAATTTTAGAATGAACTTGTCAATTTCTTTAAAAAACCCTGCTGAGATTTTTATTGGAATTGTTTGAATCTGTATATCAATTTGGAGAGCATTACATCTGAAAAGTATTAAATCTTCTGACACATGAATATCATATATCTCCACTTATTTATTTATTTATTTATCCATTTATTTCTTTAACTTCTCTCAGCAATGTTTTATAGTTCTCAGTGTAAAGAACTTTTCTTTTTCATTAGGCTTTAAACTGCAAATTCAATTTATTTAATATGTAGAGAGCTATTCTGGTATCTATTATCAATAGTTAACTATTGTCAATAGATAACTATCAATAGTTAGTTACTATTATTGATAGTTGCTATCGATAGTTACCTATTTCTTCCTGAATAAGCATTTATAGTTTGTGTTTTCCAGATAATTTATCTATTTCATTTAATTCATCTAATTTATTGGCATGAAATTATTCATAATATTCATTTAGTATCCTTTACTATTTGCGGAATCTTCAGTATGTCACCTTTCTCATTTTTATTTTTTAATTTTTTATTTTTTTCTCATTTTTAATATTGGTAATTTGTGTCTCTCTTTTTTTTCTAATCAGTTTGGCTAGTGGTTTACAAATTTTACTTATCAAAGAACCAGCTTTGGGTTTCATTGATTTCTTCTTTTTTTTTAATCCACTATTTTATTGGTCTTTGCTCTGATCTGATTTCCATTCTTCTGTTTCATTTGGGTTTCTTTTGCAGTAATTTTGCTGATTTTTTAAAAGATGGAATTCTAGGTTGTTGCTTCAAGAAATTATTTTCTAAATAAGCATTTCAAACTATAAATTCCCTCTAAGTATTGCTTTAGCTGCGTCTCACAACTTTTGATAAGCTGTGTATCATTTTTATTTAATTCAAAATACTTTCCAATTTCTCTAATTTCTTATTTATTTCTTCTTTGACTCATGAATTCATAAAAGTGTGTTATTTAGTTTTCACTTATTTAGGATGTATATATAGATATAGATATAGAAGGGTTTATGCATATATTATAAGTACCACAATATACTATTGTTATTTTTGTTTAATATCTACTTATATTTTAAAGGGATTTCAATAATAAAGAAAAATCTTTTGTATTTACACAAGAGGTTACCCTTTGGCTATTCTTCATTACTTTGTGTAGATCTGTATCTCCATCTGTAATTTTACTTCTGCCAGAGGAAATTCCTTTATTATTTTCTGTAGCGTGGGGCTGCTAGTGATGAATTTTTCTAGGTTTTGAATATCTGAGAAATCTTTATTTTGCCTTTGGTTTTGAAAAATATTTTTGCTGGGTAAAGAAATTTTGGTTGTCATTTTTTTCCCCAGTACTTTAAAGATATTGCCACATTGTCTTCTTGTTTACATTGTTTTTGATGAGAAATCATTGCCATTCTTATCTGTGTTCCTCTGTAGCATGTCTTTCTTTCTCTGGTGCTTTCAAGTTTCTCTCTTTATTTGTTTTGAACAATTTCATTATGATGTACCTTAGTATAGTTTGCTTCAGGTTCTTGTGGTTGATTTTCCTTCTTATTATGGGTCACATTTTCCTGCTTCTTTGCATGCCTGGTAATCTTTTTTTGGTTGCCGGACATTGTGAATTTTAACTTGTTTGGTGACGCTAGATATTTTTGTGTTTCTGTAAACATCTTGGAGCTTTGTCCTGGGACACAGTTAAATTACTTGGAAATAGTTTAATCCTTTGGGTGGGGAGTTGTTTTTAGACTTGTTATGCAAGACTAGAGTAGCGTTTAGTCTGGGGTAATTATTCTGCACTACTAAGTACTGAGTACTTCACTTAATTCATGAATCACGTGGGTTTTTATAGTGTTTTTTTGGACTAGGCATCCTTCCTACTCCTGCTGAACACCTTCCACTCTCCCCTCCAGTCGTTTCCGTGGTTCTTTTCCCAGCCTTGGGTAGTTTCCTCACACACACATGCCAATCAGTACTCTGCTGAATAATCTTTTGGGGTTCTCTGCAGATTTCTGTCTGTGCAGCTCTCTCCTATCTGATACTTTGCCCTTCAGACCATAGCTGATTTCTTCTCTCTGGACTATCACTTCCTTCTTAACTCGGGGAGTCTTCCAGCCTCCGTTTATGTTCCCCTTCCTTGTACCATGGTCTGGAAACTCTCTAATGCCGTAAGCTGGGGCAACGGTTGGGCTAATCTCTTTTTTCCCATCTTTCATTTATCGCTGTATTTCATTGCCTGATGTCTACACTTTTTTTTTTTTTTTTGAGACAGAGTTTCACTCTTGTTGCCCAGGCTGGAGTGCAATGGCGCGATCTCGGCTCACTGCAACCTCTACCTCCTAGGTTCAAGTGATTCTCCTGCCTCAGCCTCCCAAGTAGCTGGGATTACAGGCATGTGCCACCACGCCAGGCTAATTTTGTATTTTTAATAGAGACGGGGTTTCTCCATGTTGGTCAGGCTGGTCTCAAACTCTGAACCGCAGGCGATCTGCCCACCTCAGCCTCCCAAAGTGCTGGGGTTACAGGCGTGAGCCACCATGCCCAGCCTCCACACTTTTGTAAACTACCATTTTATGTCTTGTTTGTTAATTTATTTTTTGTTATTTCAAGCAGGAGCATAAATCCAGTCTTTGTTATTCCATCTTACCCAGAAGTGAATCTTTAGGGTCTAATCGTAATTCAGAAGTTCTGGAGTTGCTCTATATAAGAATCGCTTGATGAGGCTTATTAAAATGCAGATGCTCCCACACAGCAGTATGGTGTCTGGAGAGGAAGAAAATAATCTGCATTGCAGTGAGGTACTCTGGCCACAATTTCAGAAGTGCTGACTTCAGACATCCTTCCATCTTTGGCCTACAACTGTAGTCTTCTTTATAGATTTCAAAGTGCTCTGGAGTCAGATTGATTGGTTCCAGTTCCATCTCTACTTGTCACTACTGTAATCTCCTATCTATCATAAAAAGATAACCCAGAGAAGTTAAGAAATTTGTCTGAGATTACAACTGGTGACAAGTAAGGTTATGATAAAGAATAAATTATGTTGGCACATGGCAAGCCCTCAATAGATGTTAGTTATTATGTATGTGTTGTATCTTTTGATAGTTATAAGAGCCCATTTTACAGATGAAATTGGAGCCTTGGAGGAAGGTATAGTGACAAGGTCATTTGGCCAGCAAGTTGCAGAGCTGAAACAGAAACCCGAATCTGACTTCTAGTACAAAGCATTCTCTTTCCTCAGTTGACTCTGATATCAAGGTGGAGGGTTACCAGCAAGGGGAGAGGAACCACAGGGGTGTGTGTGTGTGTGTGTGTGTGTGTGTGTGTGTGTGTGTGTGTGTGTGTTTGCATTAATGAGGGAAACTGCACTACACTTTGCAAGAGGGACAAGTCAGCTATTGTCATTTGACTTTGTGGAGATTTCCTCCAAACTATGGGGTTTTATGTTATGCTAAGTCCTCACTACATTCCAAATTAAATCCCCTGTTGCTGGAGTTCCACTGATGTCTCTTGCGTGCCTCTTATTCTGCCTTCAACATTTAGGAAATTGGAAGTATGTGTATGTATGGAGGGAGGGTAGGACTCTGGATTTATGATCTGGTTCCTTTGCCACGTCCCTCAGTTTGGCCCCCAGTCCCATCTGCTCTAGTACGGCACATTCAGAAGCTCTTCAAGTGTAAAGCTATTTATAATACAGAGTAGGATCTATTTATAGATAAGTTACAGTCACACAACCCTGAGCCACTCAACTTGCTTGTTTGGTTCAGGTTTGAAACATTTAACTGCCCGTTTCAAACAATCCACCTCTTTAATTACCCTTTCATGCTTTTACCCTTTAATTCCATCTCTAGATCTTCTCTGAGTTGAGTTCTCTTTTTAAGCCTCTTTGGCTTATGGGGAAAACAGTATTTTTTTTTTTTTTTTTACTTTAATACAGGGTCTACCAAGCCCATTTCAAAAGTTATGCTTATAAAGCATGAAGACTTTCACCATGTAAGGTAGATCAAGAAGAATTTGGAATGAAGGACAGTACAAACACCAGCCTTATGCCTGGAATGTAGGACTACATTGATTAATAAGTTTCAAACTAATCAGGGCTCTTCCCAGTTTGAACCACTTGTGATACAGTGGGAGGAGTGATCTGTAGGTGTTCCCTCGCTATGGCAGCTGGTCTAAGTTCACCTGCATAATTGACACCTTAGAATTGGCTTTTTTGAACTCTAAGAAATAGACAAGATAAATGATTTCATCTCTGGAGCCAATTTCTTTTCTTTCTTTCTTTTTTTTTTTTTTTTGTTAAGACAGAGTTTCATTCTCGTTGCCCAGGCTGGAGTGCAATGGTGTGATCTCGACTCACCGCAACCTCCACCTCCTGGATTCAAGCAATTTTCCTGCCTCAGCCTCCTGAGTAGCTGGGATTACAGGCATGGGCCACCACGCCTGGCTAATTTTGTATTTTTACTAGGGACGGTGTTTCTCCATGTTGGTCAGGCTGGTCTCAAACTCCTGACCTCGGGTGATCCACCTGCCTCGGCCTCCCAGTGCTGGGATTACAGGCATGAGCCACCACGCCCGGCCTCTGGAGCCAATTTCAATGGCCTGGTGGCAGCTTCTGCAGTCATGGATGGAGAACACGCCAGTGCCCAGAAGTACAGTTATAAGATCCTATGTTGATGACTTACGTTGGCATTGGAGTGTGTGGAGGTGGCTCTGGTTCATGGGCCAGGTGTTTGCCCTCCTTGTTACAGAGTTGGCTTCCCTGAGCTCCCCACGCTCCACCCTGTGTGTTTGTTGAAGTGCAGTATACAGGGCAAGAGGAGGGAGAAGGTTAGAATGAGCAAAGCTTTACCCAAGCCTTCCCAGCATGGGAATCAAGAGCCACAACCCACGTTGTTCCATATTTATATGTTTCCAAAGCCTTGTATGGCTGTTACTACCCAGCAGACATCTCACAGCCATCCTCTGGAGTCTATAGTTCTGGCATCAATGTTCCCATTCCATAGAAGAGGTGCACAGAGGCTGCCCAGGCACACACCCTTATTCCCCTGTTACGCTGACCAGGTGCTTTGGCTTAGTGGTAGAGGGGGTCCTTGTTTCACCACCAGACTTTTGCTTTCACTCAGAGAGAGAGAACGGAATGGCAGAAAGAGCAGTAGGTCAGGGGTCAGAAAGTGTGTGTTCCAGTCCAGGCCCTGTGGCCTCGGGTGAGTCATTGTACACCCCAGAGTCATTGTACATCTCAGCTTTCTCACGTGAAGCTTGCATAAGAGTGGTGCCTCGACTGGGCGTGGTGGCTCATGCCTGTAATCCCAGCACTTTGGGAGGCCGAAGCAAGTGGATCACTGGAGGTCAGGAGTTTGAGACCAGCCTGACCAACATGATGAAACCCTGCCTCTACTAAAATTACAAAAATTAGCAGGGCATGATGGCGGGTGCCTGTAATCCCAGCTACTCGTGAGGCTGAGGCAGGAGAATTGCTTGAATCCGGGAGGTGAAAGTTGCGGTGAGCTGAGATCACGCCACCGCACTCCAGCCTGGGCGACAGAGCGAGACTCCATCTCAAAATAAATAAATAAATAAAATATAAAACCAAATAAAATAAAGAGTAGTGCCTCTTGATCTTGAGCCCTGGCTAATCTGAAACTTGTTAATCAAGAGCCTCCCAGCCTATGACAGAGAATTGCTGCCAGCCATGAGAATTCCTTCTCAGCTGTGCTGTGTGACTGTCTGGGGGTCCACATCGTTGTGCCAGAGGAAAGTTAAACCCGCAGGTAGGACGATGCCATTATACTTGAAGATCTGAGGACATTTAAAACACAGTGGACAAGCACAAGTGTATGATGGAGTAAAAGGTAACATTCGTACACACTTTAATGATAAAAAGAGGCTTTCAAGATATTCCTTGTTCGAGGCCGGCCTCTTCCAGCTCCATCCCCAGGTCTTGATTCTTCTCTCCTCTGTCATTAAGGTGTGTTGATTGACAAGTGTCCCAAGCAAGGAGAGGGCAGGCGCCTCCAGCCAGAAGCAGGGGCAAAGCCTTTGTCACGGGAGGGGAAGAGGAATCCTGAGCATATGGTCTCCATCGCTCCATCTGCCTCCTAGCTCCATTCTGCCATGAATTCCTGTGTGAGCAGGGCCCTGGGGGTGGACATGGAAAATATAATTTTCTAGCACCTTGCATCACAGTGTGGCCCAAGCAGCATGGCTCTGAGATTGCTGTGACAGAGGGGACCGCTGGGGCACCGGGCCTTGCCTCCCTACTCTGCCACACTGCCAGACACTCTGGCATTTTCTGGTGGATTTAATGGTGAAAAATGAAGCCTTATGTTGCAGGAGGTGGAGGTGGGGTCTAGTAGGGGCTGCCAGGTTGGGAAAGGCTGAGCAGCTGGGGACAGGCAAAGCAGCAGTTAGCCCACAGACCCCGCTGAGTTAGTACTGGGTGTGTTTGTGAGCCCACATGAGAAGCCATTTGGGGATTCCCAGAAAAGGGAAGGGGTGGGGTTTGTGAAAGGGGACAAAGTCCTGAGTAGCTGAGGGTTGGGGGAGAGTGACAAGCGCCAACAGGCATTTAGTTGATTGCGTCTTTTGCTACCTTTGTTCACACAGGCCTTTGAGATCTGGATCTCTGGTTTCATTTGTTCCTCCCAGATCCCCAGGGGTTTATGGAAATTGTAATGGATTGTTTTAAATGTTTCAAAAACTCTAATGGAAATCATAATACATTTGTTTTATGTTTTTGTATACCCAGTTATGGGGTTATGGATATGTTTGATTAATAAATCATGGGGAAATCAATTAATTATTCTTTAATGATTACAGCCTCTTTGGCAGACAACCTGTGTCAAGACAAGGGAGAGAGGAGATAAAACTATAAAGGAGGGTTTTGATATTGACTAGATTTGGAAATGACACAGCACTAGAGGCAGCCCAGTCTAGAGCTGCCCTAGGCTGGCGGGACCAATGGTACAGTGAGAGCCATGAGGGAAAGGCAGATGTCACAGCCATTTGTCCCCATGTGTGACTCAGGAAGTCTTTAGGCCAGCAGCAAGAGGTGTTATTTGAGAGAGCCACATTAGGAGAATCCCCGTCTCTCTCCTGAGCCACTATAACCAGGCAGAAATTTGAAAACGAGAAAACCTAGCCTCAAGGGGAGTAGGATGCTTGCTTAAAGAAATACAGTTGCTTTGCCCAGTGGTTCTCAGACCTTAGCTGGCATCAGAATCACTGGGAGGCCTTTTTTTTTTTGAGATGGAGTCTCCCTCTGTCGCCCAGGCTGGAGTGCAGTGGCACGATCTTGGCTCACTGCAAGCTCCACCTCCTGGGTTCAAGTGATTCTGCTGCCTCAGCCTCCCGAGTAGCTGGGACTACAGGCGCCCGCCACCACGCCCAGCTAATTTTTTGTATTTTTAGTAGAGACGGGGTTTCACCGTGTTAGCCAGGATTGTCTCAATCTCCTGAACTTGTGATCCACCCGCCTTGGCCTCCCAAAGTGCTGGGATTACAGGCAAGAGCCACCATGCCCGGCCGGGAAGACTTTTTAAACTGCAGACACCGGGACCCAATCCCAGAGTTTCTGATTAAGTAGATCTGTGGTGAGACTGAGACTCTGTATGTCCCACAAGGTCCCAGGGGCTGCTGCCGCAGCTGGTCCACTGGAACCACACTTTGAGAAACACCTTTTCCCGTTTACTCGTGTCTCACTTTCTCTCTTCCATGGCTTTGCCACCACTGTTCTCCATCCCAGCCTTCTTTTAATCCTCCCTTCATCGACGTCATTCCCTCAATACCTTTCACCCTTCCCCCACCCCACCCAGACCCCTCTCCTGCCTCTTCCCTCCTTTTTTGTACACCAGGCCCAGCAAACTCCCCCATCCCACATGACTTTTTCCCCAAACAAAAGGAAACTCGACTTCCTTGAAATTTGAAATGTGAAAGAGCTGGGAGGAGAAATGAGTGCACCCCCATAGCTAGCAAGGACACCTGTTGCAGGTGACTTAAGATGGTATGAGCTGGACAGGACTTGAGGTTCTTCACAGCTGATAGAGCTGCTTGGGGCTGGTGCAGTCTGGGAGGACTCCAAGTGACATGGTTTGTTTTCCTGTGCCCAGAGAGAAGATGGACAAGAGGGGTTCACCCAGAGGGCAGCCCTCAGGCAGGCACAAGTTCAGCATCAAAAACCCTTTGAGGTGAAGTTCTAAGACTTGAGCGGACATCAGAATCCCCTGGAGGGCTCGTTGAATACCCATTGCTGACCCCCACCCCCGTAGCTGCTCCGTTAGCAGGTCTAGGATAAAGTTAGGACCACCAGCCAGCCTGGTTTGCCCAGGACTGATCAGGGTTCTCAGGATGTGCAATTTTCAATACTGAACCCAAGAAAGTCCTGGGGAAACTGGGATGAGTTGGTTACTCTACGGAGTGCTAAAGTCTTTGCAATTCTAACAAGCTCCTAGGGGAGGCTGAGGCTGCTGGTCCAGGGACTGCACTTTGAGAATCACTGCTCTACTGTTCCCAGGGAGCTACAGAGGCCTGGCATTGGGTGTTGTAGCCCTGGACTCTCCTTCAGGATGAGAGGTTCTGGGCAGGGGTCAGAGTTCAGATTCTGAATAGCTGCAGCCAGGGAGGTAGATGTCAACTTGGGAAGGGAGGGCCACAGAGCCCCAGATTGATGAGGGGGTGGAGGGGATTAGTCAGAAAGATGGGGTCAGGGGTGAGAGGACATCCAAGCTGAGGCTGTGCGTGTTGGGTATTTGCCCAACACACAAAAAAGCTTTGGTGGAGGGCCTCTGTCCTTTTCACTGAGGGATAAGCCTGTGGCTTTGGCTGGAAGTGAAGTAAGTGAAATAGGTAAGCGTTGTTCTCGAGGTCTGGGGCTGGTGCAGGAGCAGCCGGTTTGAAGAAAGAGAAACAAGAAAGGAAAGAAAAGAAAGAGATAATAGTAAACTGGGTGCCGAAACTTGGAAAGCAGAGGTGTGTCGAATTAGGCATTTAAGGTGTTAACTTACAAAATAGTGTGTAGAAATGGCGTGCAAATTATTTGCATGCTGACTTGGGGGGTTTGGGTACACACAGACCAGTGCAGTATGGGGTATGGCAGAGATGTCCGATGGCAGGGTGGCCCCAGTGGGAATCTGTACCTTACTTTTCCCTTCCTTTTCTAAAAGTTACCAGCGTCAAATGCTAAGGAACCTTCCATGTTCCGGTTGAGGCAGTCTTTGGGACCCAGGCTGGAATGAGGCCCGAGGTGACCATCTGTTGAATAAAGGAATGCATGTAAGTCTGAAACCATGTGGCTACTGTAAAGTCAGAGGCACCTGCTTCTGGCCATTCCCTTTGTTTAGTCCTTGGATCTGTGCACAGCACTGGCTCACACAGCAAAGCTGTGGTATTCCCAGATTCATATTCAGCTTCTGGTATTCTGAGCCTTTCTTCCCAAAACCCCTGACAAGAAATGGTTTTTTTGTTATCCTTGCTTTCCTGGCTAGCACCTATTCCCCTTGTGTGACTGCCCTGCCAAGAAACTTCTGGGAGTCTTGGAAGAACTGATTCAGCTCTTAAACAAGTTCAGTCAGCTATTAGTTGGCATCTATCGTTTTATTTTTCTGCCAGATTATTACTCTGTCTACCGGGAACAGACACAAGTGTATGCTGGATGCCTTCAAGTGCTGAGATGGGCATCCCAGTATCATAGAGAGTATGTTTCCCCCGCAATTCAGTCTATTCCTTCTTGCAGCCCTTTTTCCCTGAGAACAAACGCAGTTGGAAGGTAAAGAAAGCCGAACATACCCGTGTGAAGTTTCTGCTACTAGGCCAAGCCTGTTTGCCTGACTCCCTGAACGCTTAGGGTTTGTTTTTACCCAGGAGGCTCTTCGATCCTTTATGCAAATACATTTCTGAGCCTGCCTCAATGGTGGTGGTCAGCTTGTGATCCAGCCAGGATAAGCTCCCCTTCCTCAATCGTACTGTAATTTCACTGAAAGATGAGTTCAATCTGAGGGACTTAGAGGCTACTGATTGGGGGGTGGGCTGCCCTTCCACCTAGTATGACCGCCTTCCCCTGGTTTTGTGGGTCCTGTTGGTCATCTCTGCAATAAGCCATGGGGATGAGGTTGTGAGAAATGTGGACTTGGTCATTATGGCAAACCTTACTTTAAATAGCTTTGAAAATAACAGGTTTATAGCCCTAGAATCAGGAGGTGATGGCCTAAGATTTACAGCTCTACATTTAGATTTTTTTTTTTTTTTGAGACAGAGTTTTGCTGTTGGAGTGCAATGGTGTGATCTGGGCTCACCGCAACCTCCGCCTCCTGGGTTCAAGCGATTCTCCTGCTTCAACCTCCTGAGTAGCTGGGATTACAGACATGCACCATTATACCGGGCTAATTTTGTATTTTTAGTAGAGAAGGGGCTTCTCCATGTTGGTCAGGCTGGTCTCGAACTCCCGATCTCAGGTGATCCATCTGCCTCAACCTCCCAAAGTACTGGGATTACAGACGTGAGGCATGATACCTTCTAAGGTATTTGCCAATTCAGGAGGCTGCAGAAGTCCTGAAGACTGGTGCTGGATCACTTGTGATTGTGATGTCGTTATTATTACCTCCTAATAGGAGAGGGCTACCTATAGTCACTCAGCCTGTAAGTGGCAGGGTCGACAGAGTTCAGGTCACTGAAAAGACCCAATTGCGTCCAGAGGGAATGACCAGGAGGAGGGGCCATGAGGTGGGCCTGGGGAACAGCAGGAGGCTCACCATGCCCAGCCCTTTGGTGGAGAGCTTTCTGGGAGGACAAGTCCAGATCAGACGTAGTCGGGCTCAATGTGGAGCTGCCTGGTGGCATTGTGGCCCCTCCTATTTCCTCCTCCCACCCTGCCCTGCGTGAGGGGCACCCATGGGCTCAGCGCTTTGGCATCTGAAGTGACACAGAGCAGCGTGGAGGCCTGCTCATTCCTGGGCACGCGGCACAGCCGGGGTGAGGCCCGAGGGGGGAAGGTGCATGACTCCTCGGCAGTGTGAGCGTGCCTCACTTCCACAGCTGCTGACCTGCTCGCTTGCTTGTTCTGCCTGAGGCTCAGTAGGGCTCGGGAGAAGCCAGTCAGCCATTTATGGAGAGGAAAGAGGCCTTGACTGGCAACCTGGAGACCTGGGCTCCAGACCTGGATCTGTCACTTTTCAGTTGCTTGAACTTGGTGAAGCCGCTTTACCTGCGGTTTCAGTTTCCACATCCCTGAAATGATCGGGTTGCTTGAGAGCCTCTCTCTTCAAAGTGCCTCAGGAACCAGTAGCAGCAGCATGGCCTGGGAGCTTGTTAGAAGTGCGGAGTCTTAGGCCCCTCTCCAGACCTACTGAATCTGAATGTATATATTTTTATTTTATTTTATTTTTTGAGTCGGGATCTTACTCTGTCACCCAGGTGGAGTACAGCGGTGCAATCACGGTTCACTGCAGCCTCAACTACCCGAGGTTCCAGTGATCCTTCCGCCTCAGCTTCCCAAGTAGCTGGGATTACAGGCATGTGCCACCATGCCCAGTTAATTCTTGTATTTTTTTGTAGAGACTGGGTTTCATCATGTTGCCCATGCTGGTCTCAAACTCCTGGACTCAAGAGAACCACCCGCATTGGCCTCCCAAAGTGCTGGGATTACAAGCATGAGCTACTGTGAATGTACATTTAACAAGATCCCCAAGTGATTTGCATACAGTTGGAGAAGCATGGCTCCATGGTTTTCAAGATGTAATCCCAGCACTTTGGGAGGCCGAGGCAGGTGGATCACGAGGTCAGCAGTTCGAGACCAGTCTGGCCAACATGGTGAAACCCCGTCTCTACTAAAAATACAAAAATTAGCCGGGCATGGTGGCAGGCACCTGTAATCCCAGCTACTCGGGAGACTGAGGCAGGAGAACCGTTTGAAACCAGAAGGCGGAGGTTGCAGTGAGCCAGGATCGCGCCACTCAACTCCAGCCTGGGTGAAAGAAAGAAATTCCTTCTCAAAAAAACAAAAACAAAAAAAGATGGCTTCAGGGCTCATGTCCTCCAATTCTGTACTGTAAGGACTCTCTCTGAGTGGTGTCCTTGTAGATGCTCGGGTACGGAGCAAGCCTTGCCCTGGAGGGATTGCCCTGCAATTTCCACATGCACTGTCTAGGTGGCCCTCTCAGTTTCAGTTCTTAAATGTGGTTGCTGGGTGGTCAATGATAAACTCCAGGAAATCCTCCTCTGTGGGCCTCCCTTTTCTTCCTGCAGGCTAATCTAAAGACTAGTAAGTAATCAGCAGGGACTGCATTTAATTCACCCCTTACTCCTATTGTCACAGATTTATTCTATAGTCATTCTACCAGGCAGCATGGCCTCTAATTGGGTCGAACAAATGCTCTATATGGAGAACCATCATATATGCATTTAACTTGCAGACTAACAGCCCAAGTGTGAGAGAGGATGATGTAAATAGTGCAGGAAATTCCCTAGAGTGAGTGTGACATGTGAGGTCAGATTCTGTTGTCCAGCCACTCTGAGCTCCTTCAATCTCTCTTAGATGTGAACATGTGCTCTGGCCTAAGTGTGATCCTAGTTTTTTAAGATGTGCATATTTTGAACAATGTGGCTTCTACTAAGTGAAAGCCAATGATTGCAATTGGTACCCAGCCAAAGAAAACAGAAAATGGTTCCACTTCTAGAATTAAAACAAAACAAAACAACTATGCTGGTCTCATTAAGAGAAGTCATGTGGCCTCCAACACAATGTCTTCCCAAGGAATTTTTCAGAGTGATTTTGATTACATGCAACTTTTCCTTCCCTGTGAACTTTAGAACCCCAAGTAAGAGGCTCTGGTCCCTCACGTTGTATAGTCAGCTCAGACATAGAAAGAAACTTCCAACTGGGAAGATGGAGAGGATTACAAGTGAAGGTGTTTGGGGGAGATTCTGAGTAGGAAAGAAATCTTTCTTCTTAATTCCAAATGTTCTTTTGTGATAGCTCTTCAGGTTTCTGAGTCCAGCCCAATTCAGAGACAGTAGGCTGGTGGCAGAGCACAGAGATGCCAGGAGACTTCATGGTGTCAGGATAACCTGTGGTCTGTCTTTTTTTTGAGACAGAGTCTCACTCTGTCACCAGGCTGGAGTGCAGTAGCACGATCTCGGCTCACTGCAACCTCTGCCTCCCAGGTTCAAGTGATTCTTCTGCCTCAGCCTCCCAAGTAGCTGGGACTACAGGTGTGTGCCACCACCCCCAGCTAATTTTTGTATTTTTAGTAGAGACGGGGTTTCGTCATGTTGGTCAGGACCATCTCCATCTCTTGACCTCGTAATCCACCCGCCTCAGCCTCCCAAAGTGCTGGGATTACAAGCGTGAGCCACCGCGCCCATCCTTGCTCTGTCTTTATCACACCATGATCTACGTGTCCCTTCCCTGGAGGCACTGTACTGAGTGTAGAATTACAGGATTTGCACCAAGGCAGGTTAAACAAATGGGAAAAGGATATCCTAAAACTGGGAGAACTGTCATGAGATCACGAAGACTTCCAAATCTGTCCTGTTACATAAAAACAAAGGCCAAATCTCCTTCTTTATTTAGGTAACTGCCTCGTACCATGAAAGATTGGAGGCAGCTTATGAAAGACACATACACTTTAAGGGCGAAATATAAATAAAAAGTACAAAACGAGACCAGGGGAAATATAAATTAGTAGGGCAGGTCGGGCTCCGGTGGCTGGCAAAGCAGGGCACATCTATCTGGTTAGCCTATGAGGCTTGACCCTCAGAGTTGTTGTCCTGGGGCTGGACTTGACCAGCTGTAACTTAAGCTAAAAACAGTCCTGCCCTTAAAGTCATCAAATGAAAGACACAAGGACAGCATAGCAGAGGCCTAGCTGGCTTGCCAGAAAAATGCACAGGGGGTTTCAGTTGGCTAAAAGCTCGATATGAGCCACTGCATGGCCAGGCTGTGCAAACAAGTGGGGCTGCATTAATAGTGCACAGTGTGGCCCCACTGAGGAGGAGAGAGTCTTCCCGCACATAGCACTGGCTGTACGTTCACGTTTGCAATCAGCACATTGGAATATGTCACCATGTGCCAACTGGTCAGTATCAAAGGGTAGATATAGTGGAACCCTCCAGGAGCTCACACAGTCTGTCCAAAGAGCCAGTGAGGAGAAATAGCAACAATCCTGCTTGATATGTGCTCGCAGGAGATCCCATTTGGACTTCGGTGCTTGTGGTTGGTTCTAATTGTTTTTCTAAAAGGACATTCACAAGAAGAACTGCAGAGGATGAGACTTCTCTTTTGGTGTCTAAGCCCCCGGCAGGGCTCCTGCCATAAAACCTGCTAGCTACTCAGGCCCTTCATAAACAGCTGGCACAGCAGCAGCGATGTCAGATCTGGTGCAGGGATGCTGGGCTTGTGAGGGAGCCTGGAACCTGCCAGAAGCCTGGCATCACAGCTGTTCTCGGGCATCCTTGTGAGTACTTTGAAAGCCTCAGCATTGCAGCTTCTCGTTCCTCCTGGATGCTGTTAAACGGTGTGCTGTAAAGGGAGGGTATCTCCTTGAATTGATTCTCCTCCATCAGATGGGACCTGTGTTGAACCAAGTAAGATAAAATGGATCAGCCCCCAACCCAAATCCATCAATTTCAAGCCTGTGTGTGGTGAAACCAGCATAGTCTTTGGAGTTGCCAGACATAGGCTTGAATCCTAGAGCAGCCTCTCCATGGCACTGTTACCTTGGGCTAGCCCTGAAACCACATGAGACTCAGCTTCCTTTGCCTGGAAAATGGAAATTTGAATCCCTCACTCACAGAGTTGTAAGCACTGAATGAGATCATGAAAATAAGTGATTGGCTTAATAAATATCAAGATTCTCATCAAATCTTAGTTCCCTCTCCTTACCCTTCCTTGCAGGCAAAGCTGATGCCTACCCCTCTCTGCTCTGTGGATTCTGTCTCAACCTCCACCTTGGATGTGATCACAGGTTCATCTTCATCTATCACTTCAGCATCCTCTTTTCCTCTCTGCTGACTTTCTCTCCTCCACTTACTGTCTTGCTCAATGTCCTATATCCCTTCTCTAAAAATTCCCACCTTAGCACGGTTCTGCCAGTGGGTGACTGCCCTACCCTCTTAATCTCATCACCAAATACTTTGAAGATGAATCTGCACTTGCTCCTCACCCATCTTCAGCCACTCGATAAGTAGCATCATCTGATTTCTGTCTCCACAATTTACTGAGAAAGGCACATTGCTGGGTCTGCCTAACTGCCTTTCCTTGGCTTCAGCCTTTTTTTGATGGCTTTGAAGCATTTGATGGTCAGTTCCCCTCACTCTTGATAATTGTCCTTCTTTGTCCTCTTTGCCATTGGCATAACGTCTCTTCCATATTATTACTGGGAACTTCCATTTGGGCTCTTCCATCTGCCGTCCTTTTCTGGTTCCCCACATGCAGGCATGGCTCAAGGTTCTGACCTGGCTCCTATAGGAAACATACGTGACTAGGCCAGGGCTGGCAAATGTTTTCTGTAAAGGGCCAGGTAGTAAATGTCATAGGCTCTGCAGGCCACATGGTCTCTGTTACCATTGCTCGACCCTGCCACTATAGCATGAAACAGCCATAGATAATATGAGAGTGAATGAGCCAGGCTGTGCTCCAATAAAACACTATCTACAAGAACAGGAGGTGGGCCCGATGTGGCCCATAGGTTGCAGTTGCCTACCCCTGGTCTTATGGAAAGAGCATAAACCATAGGGTCAGATATACCTGGTTTTACAATCTGGCTCGATCACTGCCTCGTTCCATTATGTTGGACAAGTTACTTAACCTCCATACACCTTATTATCCTTATCTGTAAGAGAGGGGAATAATAATGATGATGATGATAATAATACTTTTCTCATGGCCTTGTTGATAGGGTGAAATGGGATAATGTGCAACCTTAGGGCCTGGTTCAGTGAATCTTAGTGTTCTTTTCTCCTTTCTTCCTGCCCCCCTTCCCTCCCTCCCTCCCTCCCTCCCTCCTTTCCTTCCTTCCTTCCTTCCTTCCTTCCTTCCTTCCTTCCTTCCTTCCTTCCTTCCTTCCTTCCTTCCACACTCTCCCAATCCCTTTTCTCTCTACATCCTCAGCCTCTGTAATCTCATCCACATGTCTCTAACCCCTAACCTCTCCCTCCACATCTGATCTTTCTTCTGAGTTTAAAATCTGCACATTCAATGTCAATTAGGTAGTTCTGCTCATACACCATTTACATATCAAACTCTGCATGTTCAAAAGAAAATGAATCATTTTAAACAAACTCATGCCTTCTTCTGACCTCCCTCATTCCATGCCCCGGGGGGTGCTTTCTGAAGTCTTTGACAATGCCACCCCCGACCTGCTGTAGAACAGGACAGGCCGTTCTCCACTCATGCAGTCTCTGCTCTTCTCCCCTCCCCTGCGTGGCCATCATTTCAGCTTGAGCTCTTTTATTACCTGCCACCTGAGTTTGCCGAATGGCCTTGCTATCTCTCTGCTGCTTCTCTCTCATCCATTCTGCACACGATGCTTAGTTAGTCTTCTACAGGCAAAGCTTGATCATGCTGCTCTCTAGTATCTAACACCATTGAAGGCACCTCCCTCCTCGCCTGGTGTCAGAACCCTCCTCACCTGGTGTTCAAAGTCCTGCACAGCCAACACTGAAGACCCCAACCCCCAGGCAAATGTGTCTGCTCAGCTTTTCCTAGACACCCTAATCCTTTCGTTTCTGCAGTCCTTCCTTTTGCCTGGACTGCCCCCCTACCCACCACCTACCGCTGCTGTCCCTGTGCCATCTCTGCTTGTCACATTCTTACCTGTTCCTTAGCAGCCCAGCCAGAACCACACACAGTACGCTTCCCCCAGCCAGGAGGTTCTGTGCCTCCTCTCAGCTTTCAGAGCCCTGGCAAGACTGTGCTTATCTCCCGCAACGCATTTTCCCTTGGAAACTTTGTGAAGTATTGTGCACATGCCTTATCTCTCCCCTTAGATTAAAAATCCTTGGAGAGATCAGAGAAATGTTTGCTCCTCCACACAGCCCTGGCACTGTGTCTGCATGGGGCACAGACTCATTGAGCAGGAGAGGAGGGCTTTTTACCAGGCTCACCTTTGAGCTGTCTTGGCAGCTCCACTGACCTCCTCTGTGGGCAGAGGGGAGAGGCTGCCTGTTGGAAAAAGTCGAAGTGGAGGAACAAGTTTCATTTCCCAAGGCTCAAGGCTGTGAGCCTTTTGGCTTTGGTTGGTGTGAGAGTGGGTGTGTTTGTTTCTGTGAGTGTGTGTTTCTGGGTGTGTGTGTGGTAGGTGTGAGTGTGTGGGGGGCGTGTTTGTTCATGAACACGTGTAGTAGAAGAGGGATGTGTGTGTACGTGTGTGGGGTGTTGGTGTGTGTGTATTGTTTGGGTGTGTAGTCTTGGACACCCTGTTAAAAAAGGACAAGAGTCTTCATCTGACTTTGCTTGGGGACTTATCTTTATCTGCAGGAAATAACCAAGGAGTGGAAAATGGAGCAAAAAAAAAAAATCTGAAAATACAGCGACCAGGTGATAAAATCAAACGGCAGCCTGTCTCTCTTGGAGCACAGCTGATCTATAAAAATCAGCCTCTGGCCCTGAAACTTCCTGGGGGGTGCCTTTGAGGTTCAGCAGCCACCCTGCCCTCTGTCTCTGGAGAACCAAGCAGGCTGTGGGTGGAGGCCCTTGCGGGGCAGCCAGGCCCCTGCCCTGTCCGGACCGGGCATGGGACCTCCTCATCTCTGGGGCAGGGTGGGGGCAGGTCCTATCAACCTCATTTTTTTTTTTTCTTTTTTTGGGATGGAGTCTCGCTCTGCCGCCCAGGCTGGAGTGCAGTGGCACGATCTTGGCTCACTGCAATCTCCGCCTCCCGGGTTCAAGCTATTCTCCTGCCTCAGACTCCCAAGTAGCTGAGATTACAGGCACATGCCACGATGCCTGGCTATTTTTTGTATTTTTAGTAGAGACGCGGTTTCAGTATGTTGGCCAGGCTGGTCTCCAACTTCTGGCCTCAAGTGATCCTCTGGGCTTGGCCTTCAAAAGCGCTGGGATGACAGGCATGAGCCATCGTGCCTGGCCTCAACCTCATCTTACAGAGCCTCTGAAGGCTGGGCTAGGAAAGTTGGCGTCAGCTCTGAATGCAGGGAGCCCACATTCTTTCCTTTTACCCTGCTCTGAGAATGAGAGAGCTGGCAAAGCCAGTTACAGTCCACCCATAAATCCTGACTGTGTCTGGCGTTGACATATAGGCCAAAGGTCGTAGGCTGTAGTGGAATTGAGATGAGCTGCTTTTCAAATATTTTTTGGCATCAGAAGCTTGTGTTCATGTCAAGTCTTACGTGCCAGTTTAATGTGCAAAGCTGCTGAGAGCTCCACTGTTCTGGGTGAAATGTGTGTTGTGGGGTGGGTAGGGCTGCTGGACTCCTGTCCCCTCACTCTGCCCCTCACCCCAGGCCCAATTCCCTTCCAGGGACATTGGCAGAACACAGTTTGAAACCTCCCTTGGAAACCACATCTTTTTTTTTTGAGAGAGGGAGTCTGGCTCTGTCGCCCAGGCTGGAGTGCAGTGGCGCGATCTCGGCTCACTGCAAGCTCCGCCTCCCTGGTCTGCACCATTCTCCTGCCTCAGCCTCCCGAGTAGCTGGGACTACAGGTGCCCGCCACCACGCCTGGTTAATTTTTGTATATTTTTAGTCGAGACAGGGTTTTAACATGTTAGCCAGGATGGTTTCGATCTCCTGACCTTGTGATCCGCCCGCCTCGGCCTCCCAAAGTGCTGGGATTACAGGCGTGAGCCACCGTGCCCGGCCGGAAACCATATCTTTAACTCTAAAGGGAAATAAAATGACTTGCCCAAGGCCATGGGGTGGAGGAGGGTTGGGCAACCCCATAAGTGAGCAACGTGCTGACAGCAGGTCTCAGCACACACGAATCTGTCACTCTGGGCCATCCTTGAAATGTGTCAGGGGATGGAGGGTCAGTAACGAATACAATAAAGAGCATATTAAAACTTCCAAAGTTTCTTTGAACCAGGACAAAACCCTGGCATTCCGGAGCAGCATTCAGTCTCATATCTACTGAAAAATCCTAATGTTATAATTGCCATTAGAATTGATGCTAATGCTTCAGGGCCTCTCCCTCTGTAATGTGCTGGCTACCTGCATCGTGACTGACGCTTTATTTAGTCATCACTTGCATAGTGCTGAACAAATATTAATCCACCTAATGTGGGCAACATCCTTATGACGCAGTGGCTATTATTAGCACCATCTCCATTTTACATATTTGGAGTAATGGGGCACGGAGAGATGACGTAACTTGCCCCAAGTCACGTTGCTGGAAAGGAATAAAACTTGATTCAAGCCAGAGAGTGTAGGTATGGCCCATGTTCTTCAGCGCCGGGCTACTGAATTTCTGTTCAATGAGGGAAGGCTGTTCAGGGCAGGGAGCCTCACACTGGGGACTCTGTGTTGTTTGGGTATTTGTCTTGGCTCCCAAAATGGGTTTCAGCTGGTAATAATCACAACCATAATAATCTATACTGTGGCCGGGGTGGTCTTTTGGAAACACAGGTCCAATTACTTTAAGCCCCTACCTCTGCTTACATCTCTTCAATGGATTCTTTCTTTTTTTTTTTTTTTTGAGACAGAGTCTCGCTCTGTCGCCCAGGCTGGAGTGCAGTGGCATGATCTCAGCTCACTGCAAGCTCTGCCTCCCAGGTTCACGCCATTCTCCTGCCTCAGCCTCCCAAGTAGCTGGGACTACAGGTGCCTGCCACTGTGCCCAGCTAATTTTTTGTATTTTTAGTAGAGACCGGGTTTCACCGTAGTCTCGATCTCCTGACCTCGTGATCCGCCTGCCTCGGCCTCCCAAACTACTGGGATTACAGGCGTGAGCCACTGCGCCTGGCCCTCAATGGATTCTTATTGTTCTTCAAGTAATGAACAAAATCCTTCAGAGGGCCCTGGAGGCCCTGCCAGATCTGGCCTCTGTCTACCACAGAGCCCTAAACCTCTCCGACATTTGCTCTCTGCCCTTCAATCTCCCTGTCGTCTTTTATTTCCAGTTATCCCAGGACCTTTGCCCAAGCCATTGCCTCTCCCTGAAAGACTTTCCATTCACCTCCCACCCTTCCTTTGGCATTCAGCCTAACATCACCTCCTCCAGGAAGCCTTCCCTGACTCCATCTTCTGGGTCAGTTTCTCTATTGAATATTCTTGTGGGAGGATGCTCCTCTCTTTCCTAGGGCAGACCTGACTTTGTTATTGTACTTCTGTAAGTGTGAATCTTTGGTGAGTGTCTGTCTTTCTCACCTGATGGTAAACTCCCTGAGAGTAGAGCCCCCATGTCATGTGTCTTTTTCTTTTTCTTTTTTTTTAATTGAGACGGGTCTCACTCTGCCGCCCAGGTTGGAATGCAGTGGTGCAATCTCTGCTCACTGCAGCCTGTGCCTCCTGGGCTTCAGCAATCCTTCTGCTTCAACCTTCTGAATAGCTGGGATTACAGGTGTGCATCACCATGCATGGGTAAATTTTTGTATTTTTGGTGGAGATGGGGTTTCACCACGTTGCCCAGGCTGGTCTTGAACTCCTGACCTCAAGTGATCTGCCTGCCTCGGCCTCCCAAAATGCTAGGATTACAGGTGCGAGTCACTGTGCCTGGTCCATGTGTCTCATTTCTTATCCCCAGTGTCTTGCACAGTGCCTACCTAACACATTCCAACGTACCAGCACACAAATCAGGGTCCCTTTTTGCTCTGAAGTTTCCTGATGCAAAGTGTGAGTTGACCCCCACCACTACCAATTTGAGAGACACCAAGGTACTTCACATTTGGACTTTGGGTCAGTTAACTCATCCCAGATTATGTGTTTTGTATGCTTGGCATCTGGTGTAAGAACCACATCAATTGTACAGCCTTTCCCTGCCTTATCTCTTTTCGATTGTTGCAGCAATAAGGGCCAGAAATATTCTCCTCATCTTACAGATGAGAATCCTGAGGCTCAGAGTGTGCAACCTGGCCCACATCACCCAGATAACAAGTGTTGAAGATCAGAGTGGGACTGACTTCTCATCTTTTTCTACAT
Source organism: Hylobates moloch (assembly GCF_009828535.3). Taxonomy (NCBI): domain Eukaryota; kingdom Metazoa; phylum Chordata; class Mammalia; order Primates; family Hylobatidae; genus Hylobates; species Hylobates moloch. The sequence goes on from NW_026652294.1 coordinate 41,791,944, forward strand.
CGTTTCCTAGGTATGGGCTTACCTTACTCTACTGAGACCTCTTCAATTTGCTTCTCTTTTCTCTGAGTTCTGAGAGTCAGGTGTAATCCCCCACAAAAGACGCAATTATTATTTCCTTCTTTCAACTCAGCAACGACCTTTGCTCTTACTTCTGGTAAGGGAGTAAGAAACGGGAGTGCCTGGATACACCTGCGTGCAGGTTGGGCCCACCTGGGGAGGAGGGTATGGCTGCCCAATGGACCATGGCTCTGACTTCAGTTCCCTGGAGAGAGCTGTCCATCTCTAATTCAGGGTTGTAAGGACCAGACCACTCTATCTCTGGGACTCTGTCTTGATGTGAAAAAATCTTACAACTCTCTGCCTCTTTAGTTGTACACAATAGACTGAGATGTGGTGTGCAACTCAGCTGATGAAATCCATGAAGCCAAACTCTCTTGACTTCTGGGTCTTGGAGACTGGCTGGGCACATGTGTTGGCTGCGTGTGAGTGTGAGTGAGGGTGGGGTGGGAACACTGCAGAGAGAGGAGGTGTGTGCACTGAGTGGGCATGGAGGCGAGTAGTCTCTACCCCCCTTTATGTATCCCATCTGGGCAGGTGCAGGGAGGAAGTGAATGAGAGGGGCCGTTCTGGGTGGTTCTGCTCTGTTTGCTTTTACCGTAGCCCAGTTCACACCCCTTCATGCATGCAAGGGCACAAGAGTCATTGGGGAACTTTCCATCCTCTCCCGTGCTAAAGACTTTTCTCCCCAGCAGAGATTCTTCCCAACAGAGAACCCAGATGGGGTCTTTTACTCCCCAAGTTCCAAGCTAAAGGGATAACTTCCCATTGTGCCTGGAAGTCAGGATCGTTCATGGCATATCAGGGGTGGAAGGGGCTGTCGAGACTCTCTTTCCAGCCTCTGCGAGGAAAAGGGCCCAGAGGAGAAAATACCTGCCCCATGTCCTCTTGGCTGGCCACCCCAGCAGGACCTGAGGCCACAGGATCCCCAGTCAGGGTGCAGTGTCTGGCTATTTGCTCATGCAGCCCCAGGAGGCCTGGTCTTGCCCCTACTTGTCCAAGCCTCTCTGGCCACCCTGCCAGGTAGGTCTTGTGTGTACTCACCTGGTCCCGGCGTGGCTTGCTAGGTGGAAGCTGCAATGTGTTGCTGCCCAAGGACCCCAGGTTCACAGACATGTCTGCATACAGCACCTGCATCTCTTCTCCTCTACCCATGGCCAAACTACAGGTCCAGTTTTTCAGGAGAAACTTCGATGTTGAGGGAATACCAGATGATCCAGAGCAGTAGGCTGAAAGCCAGGGTCAGGGCACCTGTGTAGACGAAGAAGTCCCAGTAACTCAGGGGGGCCAAGATCCCCAGCAGCAAAAGGACCAGGCCGACTGCGTCCAGCAGAAGGGCGAGGATGAGGAAGAGCGCACAGCGGCCTGGATGGCATCTTCCCCACAGACTCCCCAGGAGCATTGCCCAGGAGGAGCGGGAGGAGCCCGGCTGCACTCCCGGGGGTGATTTGCATGGGAGGGTGGCGGTCCTGCCTGCTGCTGCCTTCTCTGCCTGCTGGGTGTAAGCAAATGAGCGAGCCGGCGCGTCTTGGAGCCACAAGGAAGTACACGTGGGTCTACCTTTATGAGCATGGCAGCCAGTGGGGCAGGATATTTCTTAACTGTTTCATGGCTCAGGAATGATCTGGACCCAAACAGTCTGACATCACTGTTAATTGGGCTGCTCATCTCTGGGACCTACAATCCACGTGGCAGAGGAGTCAGGGTGCCCTTGGATGCATCTGCCAAGTTGGCGGTCCTGTGATTCTGGGGGAGGGGCTGTTCTGTGCCTTGTTCTCTAACCCCTGGGAGCCAGAGAGCCTGAGTGCCCTGTTTCAGAGGCACAGCTGCTTCATCTAGTATAGTGGGGTGGAGTGGTGGAGTTTCCATTCCTCTTCACCTCTCTGCCCTACTCTCTTCCTTGGGGGGCAAGGTTTTAGTAAAGGACATAGACAAGAGTTTGTAACATCAATCGATTTTGAAGTGTTGCTGTAAGAGTTGGTCCCTGTTAGCAAGAGAAGTTTTGCCTCCTTGTAGAGTCCTCACTCTGCAGACAGAAGGATCTGAGCTCCCTAGGATGATGGACAGGAAGGATAAGGGCGGAAAAGGGGCAGAGATGGAAAAGACAGAGTGGACAGAGAGGGGACAGAGAGAAGACAACAGGGTGAGAAGAAACTTCTGGCCTCTTCCTGCAGTGGATTCTGTGTGGACCAAAGGGCAATTCCCAGGCAAAAGTCAAGGGATGTTCCCGTGGCCTGTTGCCTCTGTGTTTTCTACATGAACTCATTTTATGTTCATTTTCTTTCTCGTAATAGATGACCCTGTAAGCCCTTCCAGACACTGCTTGCGTCCCTTCTGCATGGAATGGAGCGATCTTATCCCCGTGGCCACTCACAGGGGTTGTAGGCGTGAACATCAAATGAGGAAAATGCAGCGGCAGTCCTTGGCAGGGCTACAGACAGCCACCCCTCTGTCCCTGATTCACAGGGAGGCTCGAACAAGGCACCAAACCTCTCTGGGCCTCAGTTTCCCCAGATAAATGAAAATAATTTTCACTCTCACTTTTGCCTTCCTCAGTGGGTGAGAATAAGTAGGTGGAGCTGATTTCCTTTTTTTTGAGACAGAGTTTCATTCTTGTCGCCCAGGCCGGAGTGCAATGGTGTGATCTTGGCTCACTGCAACCTCTGCCTCCCAAGTTCAAGCAATTCTCCTGCCTCAGCCTCTGGAGTAGCTGGAATTACAGGCGCCCACGACCACGCCTGTCTAATTTTTGTATTTGTAGTAGAGACGGGGTTTCAAACTCTACTTGGCCAGGGTGGTCTCGAACTCCTGACCTCAGGTGATCTGCCCACCTCCACCTCCCAAAGTGCTGGGATTACAGGCATGAGCCACCATGCCCGGCCTTTGTTTTTCTATGTGTAAAATAAGCCAGGATGAGAAAGAAACTTTCAGAAAATATTTTGGGGAAGGTGGCAGGGGATGACCTAAACCATAGCTCTTAGGATCTGAAACGCCAAGAGACTTGAGCCAAGCCAGGTGAACACGCTGGAGCATCTCAAAGTGGGAAGTAGCTGAGGCCAATCTCCCTCTCAGTACTTGCCACCTGTCCCACTAGGTCCTCGGAAGGGGCCAGGTACCTACAGGAACACCTCGCATTGCTGGGGAAGCCATGACTCTTTCAATGTATTGTTCCCCGCTTTGAGTAGGAGAGAGTCTCTTGGGAAAAACTATTGATGGACAGCAATGGCCTCTCTCCAGTGCTAGGACAAGCACTGCTGCTGTGTCTGCACAGGGCCGGGCTGATGAGTTCTGGTCTAGCCATATACAGGTTCCCAGGTCCCTTTGCAGAGTCCTGTGTGTGTGGCTGTAGTCCACCATGGACAGCACTAAAATTTCTGCATGCTGGAAAATCCTTTGGTTCTCAGTCAACCAGCATGATTGGTCAATGCTGTCCCATCTAATACGCTGGGTCAAAGAGCAGCAGATAACAAAGAAAGCTTTCCCTTCTACCCCACTTCTGGTCAGCAGCAGATAACAAAGAAAGCTTCCCCTTCTACCCCACTTCTAGTCAGCAGCAGATAACAAAGAAAGCTTCCCCTTCTACCCCACTTCTGGTCAGCCTCACTCGACATAGACATCGAACATCCAGGGAAATGCTGGTTCCTTAGGTTCTGGATCTACTCAAGATTTTCAGTACAGTTGTCCCTTGTCTGTGGGGGATGGGTTCCAGGACCCCTGGGGATACCAGAATCTGCAGATGCTCAAATTCCTTATATAGAACCTATGCGCAGCTGGGTGCAGTGACTCAAGCCTGTAATCCCAGAGCTTTGAGAGGCCGAGGCGGGCGGATTGCTTGAGCTCAGGAGTTTGAGACCAGCCTGGGCAACATAGGGATATCCCGTCTCCACAAAAAACACAAAAATTGGCCGGGTATGGTGATGTATGCCTGTAGTCCTAGCTACTCAGGAGGCTGAGGCAAGAGGATTCCTTGAGCCCAGGAGGTCAAGGCTGCAGCAGTGAGCTGTGATTATGCCACTGCACTCCAGCCTGGGAAACAGAGTGAGGGAGATCCTGTCTCAAAAAAATGACAAAAAACACAAAAAAACACTTACGTACATCCTCCTGTATGCTTTAAATCATCTCTAGATGACTTATAATACCTAATATGATGTAAATGCTATGTAAATAGTTGTTGTTATACTATGTTTTTATTCATGTTTTTAATTGCATTATTATTTATATTTGTGGTTTTTCTGAATATTTTAGGTTCATGGTTGGTTGAATCTACAGACATGGAACCCCCAGATACAGAGGGATGACTGTATTACTATTTTTGCACACACAAACACGCTCACATACGCGTTTCCGGCTAAAATACTATGCCCTATTTACGAGCAAAAGGAAGAAAATTGAAACCATTTGCTATTTCAGTATCCAGAGCTAATTAGCAGGAACTCCTTGGGACGCATCCTGCAGAACCATAAACATCCCTCTTCCTTACAGAAATGGGCCACATCGTACTCTCAGTTCCATGGTCTGCGTTCCCTCTCATAATACCTGGCCATTCTGGCAAATGGCTAACCATGGCCCCGCTCCAGGTGACTGGCTAGGCTGTGAAGTACCCCTCCACCTCTGCCCCTGTGTATCTTTCTTACTCTTGTTTCCCAAAGTTACCACTCCTGGGTGTTGAGGCAGCCTCGGTATTTGCACAGCTGGGAGAGACCTACTGTGATGTTTGATGCAAAGCCAGGTGAGTCTGGAGCCCTGGAGGGGGCAGGCTAGAAAGAAAAGAAGGGAGATGAAAGTGAGTGAGGCGGGTGGCTCCAAGTGTGGGAACCAGAAACTGCCTGGGCGGAGGCAGGCGTGGACCAGGGGCAGGTGATCAGAGAGCAGTTTGCTGCACCCCCGTTAGCAAGAAGAACACCACCACCCTCTTGTTCTCACGGAGATCCTTTGGGACTTGCTCATTTGCCAAAGCTGGATCCACAGCTGGAAACAGCTGCAGGCTTTGCCAGGGCTGCCGTAACAAAACACCACAGCGCGGTGGCTCCAACAACAGAAATGTGTCATCTCCCAGTTCTGGAACCTGGAAGTCTTGAGATCAAGGTGTCTCCAGGGTTGGTTCCCTTGAGGGCTGTGAGGGACAATGGGGTCCAGGCCTCGGCCCTAGCTCTGGGTGGCTTGCTGGCCATCTGTGACGTTCCTTGCCTTGTAGATGCACCGCTTCGATCTCTGCCTTTATCTTCATGTGGCGTTCTCCCTGTGAGCGTGTCTGTGTCCACATTTCCCCTGTTATAAGAAGCACCATCCTGCTACAGTATGAACTCATCCTAACTAATTAGGTCTGCAAAGATCTACTTCCAAATAAAGTCCCATTCTGAGTTACTAGGGGTTAGGATTTCAGCATATGAATTGGGAGGACAGAATTCAACCACAGCCCATAGCAATAGCTAAAAGGTTTGTTTGTTTATTTGGACATCCTTTGATTTCTAGCTGTAGTATAGATAGAAAATTTAGACTCTCAAACCAAGCTTTCAGAAAAAAACATAATTGCAAAGTCAGCTCCCGATTAAAGGTGGCCCACCATGCCACCAGGCACGGGGACAAATGCTTCAACCCCTCCTGGTCTCCCCTGGGGACACGGAGATGCTGTTGGCTCTGTCTGTGTCCCTGGGCGAGAGGCTGAGAAGGTGGGGTCTTCTCACCCTGCTTGGGTTCTGGCTGCTGTTCCCTCTGTTCACCAAGGTGCTCATTCTCCATGAGCGGGTAACCCTAAGTGACCCCTACACATTTCGAAGTTTGAGCTGAAGTGGGATTTAAATTGAACCAATATTATTAGCACCTACTATGGGTCAGGCAGCGGGATCAAGATCAAGTGTGATCTTGATCTTGACCTAACATCACAGAGATAACATGCTAAGAGTGGAGGCAATAATTGACATGTGAATGATATAATTTCAGATTATATTGCAATTTAATAATTTCCGAAAAAATTGCAAAAACAGGGAAGTATAAGACAGTAGGCATCTGTTACACTCCTCTAGACATTTGCTTTCTGAACCATAACACGGTGTGGGAGGCACAGGCAGGTGCCTAGGCCCTGGCCTGCAACTTCCAATTTTGTCACTGAGGGCCCCTCTGCCTCTCTCCTTCTGAGATTTTGCTGGGCTGTTGGGGCTGCAGCCACCCCTGTGCCTCTGAGAGGTTTGTCTTTCTGCTGCTGCCTCACAGCTCTGCCCCTTCTCGGCAACTGAGACCTTGTCACTCCCTTGGCAAAGTCATCATGATTTGTCATCTGTGATGTCACTAGATGACAGCTTCTCCATGACCTGGATCCTAAAGGGCAGGCGACTGAGACCAGGATGGACTAGTCAGGTGCTCAGCTGACCCAGTGTCACAGATCCCAGACCTGACTCCATGAATGACAAAGGCCCAGTCACCTTCTGGGTGGCAGGTTCAGATGTTGGGTGGGTCTAGCCATGCTGGCCTGTTCATTAGGCCTGCCTGCCTTTTCATGGTGCAGAGCTTAGTAAAGTGCCTGGCTGTGCCACTCACCTGCTGTGTGACCTTGAGCAAGTCACTTACCCTCTCTGTGCTTCAATTTCCTCACAGGGTTACTGTGAGGCTTAAGTGAGTTCATGGGTGTAAAGTGCTTAGAACCCGCACTCTGTAAACAGGGGCAAATGTTATTGTTGTGGTTGCCACTGGGAATCTTTACATTTCTGCCATGATGCTTATGTAAGGAAAACCCCGGGTTGGAAGGCATCCACCCATGACTCTCTGGCACCATCGTTTTCTCCCCTTTGCCAACCTCGGCTTCACTTGGTTGCAGCTGCCCATCCCTTGGCCTCCCCACACTACCCTCGCTAAATCTATTAGGACGTGCAGTGCTGTCTCACCCTTCTTAGATGGGTACAGATCCTTTATTTTCATGAAATCCTCTTCCCAGACCCATTTTATCTTTCAGATCCCTTACCTCTACCAAAGAGGCTCTTTATCTTCACCATCCTCAAATCCCTCAACGTTCCCTACTCTCGTAATCCAGTGTTTATCAAGCCTCACTTATTGCATAAGTGTAACATTCCCTGCAATCTACGTCTCTTATTATAGAATATTACGTTTGTTTGTTAATATTATATTATTTTGTTAATTTTTAAAAATGGATTTGTTGTCTCTACTAAAAAAATACAAAAAAATTAGCCAGGCGTGGTGGCATGTGCCTGTAGTCCAAGCTACTCAGGAGGCTGAGGCAGGAGAGTGGCATGAACCTGGGAGGCGGAGCTTGCAGTGAGCAGAGATTGCGCCACTGCACTCCAGCCTGGGCGACAAAGCGAGACTCCGTCTCAAAAAAAAAAAAATGTATTTGTTAAAACTACACTTACTGTCACCATCAGTGAAAAACTGGTGTGACTTAGATAGAAAGTACTTGGGAATAAATACACTGAACACAAAACAATTGTAATTAAATCAGACTAGGGGTACTCAAACGTTTTCTGTATTGGGCCAGATAGTAAACGTTTTGGGCTTTGCAGGGAATCCTGTTGATCTCTGTTACAAGCATTTAACACTGCCATTGTAGTGTGATATGGTTTGGCTTTGTGTCCCGACCCAAATCTCATCTCAAATTATAATCCACATAATTCTCATTATCCCCACCTGTCAAGGGAGGGACCAAGTAGAGGTAATTAGATCGTTGGGGTGGTTTCCCCCATGCTGTTCTTGTGATAGTGAGTTCTCACGAGATCTAAGGGGTTCATCTACCTTTGCTGGGCACCTCTCCTTCCTGCCGCCTTGTGAAGAAGGTGCCTTACTTTCCCTTCCCCTTCCACCATGCTTGTAAGTTTCCTGAGGCCTCCCCAGCCATGCTGAGCTGTGAGTCAATTAAACCTCTTTCCTTTATAAATTACCCAGGCTTGGGTATGTCTTTATAGCAGTATGAAAACGGACTACTGCATGGTGAAAGAGCCAGAGATGATATGTAAATGAATGAGTGTGGCTGCATTCCAGTAAAACTTTACTGTAATCCCAGCACTTTGGGAGGCTGAGGTGGACAGATCACCTGAGGTCAGGAGTTTGAAACCAGCCTGTCCAACATGGTGAAACCTTGTCTACTAAAAATACAAAAAATAACTGGGTGTGGTTGCCCATGCCTGTAGTCCCAGCTATTCAAGAGGCTGAGGCAGGAGAATCGCTTGAACCAGAGAGGTGGAGGTTGCAGTAAGCCGAGATCGCACCACTGCACTCCAGCCTGGATGACAGAGGGAGACTCCATCTCCAACAAAACAAAACAAAACAAAACAAAACAAAACAAAACAAAACACCTTTACTTACAAAACCAGGCAGTAGGCCAGATTTGCTGATTTCCAAACTAGACATTATTGCCTACTGAAATTGCTCTCTTTCTCAAATAAAGACCCAAGACTCACAAAGTTTAGAGAGGTACATAAAACATAATAGCACCAACCAGTGGCTTTGTCTTGGAAGTCATAGGAAAGATTGAATGAAAACTGAAATGGCTATGCCTTTTAATGTGAGCCTGTGTGCCAACTGAAATCCCTTCCAATACTGCCAGGAATATAGTGCCAGAATTTGGAAAAATGTTGACTCTGATCAATGCTCTCCAATCGGTCTTCATTTACTCCTCCTTTTTCTCAGGGTGGGACTTAGGGTCAGTATTTTCAGAAATGTATTCACTCTTATCTTAGTGACCCCTGACAATTTTCAGAGCTCTTCATTCCTCCTCTGTTAGGCTACCATAGGGTCTTATAAGAATTCCCCAAAGTGCGCTGCCTGGACCTCTGTAATCCATGCTCGAGGACCCTCCCTCCAGCTCAGGAAACTCTAGCCCTCTTTTCTGTTTTTCCTATCTTATTCCCTACTGGGCTGACCTAAACCTTCATGACTCCCGTCCAGATCTCAAAAGCATCCTCCCATTACCACCTCCTTGCTGCTCTTCACCTTCCTTCTCTGCAGGTTGGTAACCTTGCCCCTTTTCCGCAAATAATAATAATATTTCCATGCATTTGTGTTGCAATTTATGTACAATGGACATCAATTTACATCCAGCGTCTCCTTGTCCTCCCTACAGCCCTGTTCCTCTTCCAGAGTTGAAAGCTGTTAAGAGAGTTGCCTAGGTTCAGCCAGCAAGTAGGTAACAGAGCTGCAATTAGAACCTGGTCCTGTTGTCTAATGGGCATTAAATACAAGTACCACTCTTCTCCCTTTCCTGTTCCCCACCCTTGTGCCAGTTGTTGCCCAAATCTTCAGAGAATCAAGTTAGTTTCTTTCTTATTCCCATTTAATTAATTTTTTTTTTTTTTTTTTTGAGACGGAGTCTCACTCTATCTCCCAGGCCAGGCTGGAATGCAGTAGCACCATCTTGGCTCACTGCAACCTCCGCCTCTTGGGTTCAAGAGATTCTCCTGCTTCAGCCTCCTGAGTAGCTGGGATTACAGGCATATGCCACCACGCCTGGCTAATTTTTGTATTTTTAGTAGAGATGGGATTTCACCATGTTGGTCAGGCTGGTCTCAAACACCCGACTTCAGTTGAGTCGCCTGCCTTGGCGTCCTAAAGTGCTGAGATTAAGGCATGAGCCACTGTGCCTGGCTTTTAATTAATTTTTTAATTAAAAATTATTTATTTTAATTGTAGAAAATGTATGTGACATAAGACTTTGCTGCCTTAACCATTTTTAAGTGTACAGTTCAGTGGCATTAAGTACATTCACTTTGTGCCACTATTGCCACCATCCACCTCCAGAACATTTTTATTGTCCTGAAATGAAGCTCTGTGCCCATTACATAGTAACCCCCCAGACTCCCTTCCCATAAGCCCCTGCAACCTCCATTCTGCTTTCCGTCTCTATGAATTTGACTACTCTACCTACCTCATGTAAATGAAATCATACTATACTTGTCCTTTGGTAACTGGCTTCTTTTTCTTAGCATAGAGTCCTCAAGGTTCATCCATGTTATAGCATGTGTCAGAATTTTCTTCCTTTTAAGGCTAAATAATGCTCCATTGCATGTATTTACCACATTTTATGTATCCATTCACCTGTGGATGGACACTGTGGTTGCTTCCACCTCTTGATTATTGTGAATGATGCTGCTATAACCATGGGTATAAAAATATCCATTTGAGTCCATGCTTTTGATTCCTTTGGGTATGAGTGTATATACCCAGAAGTAGAATTGCTGGATCATATGGTAATTCTATGTTTAATTTTTTTTTTTTTTTTTTTGAGACGGACTTTCGCTCTGTTGCCCAGGCTGGAGTGCACTGGCACTATCTCGGTTCACTGCAGCTTCTGCCGCCTGGATTCAAGTGATTCTCCTGCCTCAGCCTCCTGAGTAGTGGGGATCACAGGTGTGCACCACCAGGCTCAGCTAATTTTTGTATTTTTAGTAGAGACAGGGTTTCACCATGTTAGCCAGGCTGGTCTTGAACTCCTGACCTCAGGTGGTCCACCTGCCCCGGCCTCCCAAAGTTCTGGGATTTCAGGCATGAGCCACCATGCCCAGCCTATGTTTAATTTTTGGTGGAACCCATTCTCATTCGAGGATCCCATTCGCTTTCCACAGTGGCTGCACCATTTTACAATCCCATCAGTGGTCTAGGAGGGTTCTAGTCTCTTTATATCCTCACCAAAATTGGTTGTTTTTGGTTTTCTTGATAATAGTTATCCTAAAGTGAAAACTGCATTCCTATTTACTTTTATAATAGTCCTCATTACATTGATTCAAGTAGTTTGTTTAGTTCTCTGCCCCCCTCATGAGGCTGGGCATCCCTTTCAGTACAAGCATCCCTGCCTTCTCCTTGGTAGCCCAGCACCTGGTGTTCATTGAGTAGATTCATTCTTTATAATTCCCGGGACATTCCCAGTTTATTGGAAAAGCTGAGGCTGCTTCACCAAATCTCCCCAACTCTACTCAGCTCTACTCAAAGTGCCTCTGTGTTGTTCCTCTCTTCCTTCCTCCCATTTCTGGGGAAGTAGTCTCCCACTACCTCCTATCAAAGCAAATTTCTTCCACAATAATACCTTGAAGTCCTATGACGCAGGGGAATCCAGTGCTTCAGTGGTCTACTGTGAATGTGGGTCCCTTCCACACCCGTTTATTTTTGCTGCCTGTTTCTGCTGACACTCAGCTCCAAGTTCATTGCTGGGCACTTTGTACAAGGTGTTGAGATGGAAATCCTGAAGCATCACCACCACGAGAGTAGCTGGGTTAGGTGCTAAAGCTGATCTTTCTGTCGCCATTTTCTGGCATCACTGGATTGCCCCAGGAGCAATCAGGTGCAAAGCCTGCTTGCAAAGTTCCAGAGTTAAACTGCCAGAGGTCTTAGCTGTCACCCCCTTCTTCCCGCAGCCAGGCCCAGGGCCAAGTTCCAGAGGCCCTGCCCAGGCAGCTCCACCCACAGCTTCAGAGCCAGAGCTTCAGGCCTAACTGCCTCTCCAGCCATGACCTCCTCCTGGAGCTGGGGTTCAGCACTCCTGAGCTGCCGAGACATCTTTAAAGATGTGCAAAGCCACGTATAAGCGAGCAAGAGGAATATGTCGCTTGCCTTCAGGGAGCTTAAAGTGGGGTGAGGGAGGAAGAGAAAGGGCAGTGGAAATGCAGACGTGAACTAATCTTGCAAATTAACATGTAAATATGACAGAGATCAGAGATCAGCAGTTGGAGGTGAAGGACCATGATCTATGAGAATGTGATAAAGAGGACACTGATGAAAGCTTCCCTGAGGCTCTGCTGTTGGAACTGAGATTCAAAGGATGAGCAGGCGAGGCCAGGGAAAGGGGTGTGAAGAGGCTCCCAGGTAAGGCAGGAGTATATGAAAGCACTGATGGTGGTAGATGGCCCTGCCGTGTGGCTGGGACAGAGAGGAGGAAGGGGTAAAAGTCGTGCTAACATCTTTCTCCTAGGAGTGTTGGGAAGCTGTTGGACAGTTTTAATTAGTAGGGGATGTGATCCACATTTTATTTTTTATATTTTAAATTTAAAAAAATTTTTACTTGGCCTGGCACAGTGGCTCACGTCTGTAATCCCAGCACTTTGGGAGGCCGAGGCAGGTGGATCACGAGGTTAGGAGATCAAGACCAGCCTGACCAACATGGTGAAACCCTGTCTCTACTAAAAATACAAAAACTAGCCAGGCGTGTTGGCACATGCCTGTAATCCCAGTTACTTGGGTGGCTGAGGCAGGAGAACCGCTTGAACCCGGGAGGCAGAGGTTGTGGTGAGCTGAGATTGCACCACTGCATTCCAGCCTGGGTGACAGAATGAGACTCTGTCTCAAAAAAAATTTTTTTTTTTAAATTTTACTTTAAGTTTTGGGATACATTTGACCCAGAAATCCCATTACTGAGTATATACCCAAAGGATTATAAATCATTCTACTATAAAGACACATGCACACGTATGTTTATTGCAGCACTAATAGCAAAGACTTGGAACCCACCCAAGCAATCCATATCTTTTTAAGCAGGCTGCTGTACAGAGAACGGATTGGAAGGGGCTGAGATCAGAGGGGAGTGTGGCAAGCAGCAAGCACAGTTGCAGCTGAGCCGATAGGAGGAAGGTGAGGACAGTGAAGACACCTCTCTTTCCACAGAGGTGGATCAATTTGAGAGCCCGCAGGGGAGTGAAGTCAACAGAACACAGTGGTGGATGCAATGTGGGATGAGGGAAAGGGAATGGGTCATTGTGGACTACTAGCCTTCTGTTTAGCAAAGCTGGGTGCTAATGGTGCCTCCTGAGACACTTTTCATCAGATCTACCCTCTTAACAAAGTTTTAAGTACACAATACACCATGCTGTAGAGCATATTTGTAGAATTTATTCATTTTGTAGAACTATAACTTCACTGTATTTTGATTTACAAACTTGATTTAAAAGCTACTAGACATTATAAGAAATTAGAAAAAAAAAAAGAACATGCTTCAGCCATGTGAACCAAAGAGATCGGGAAGAACAACCAAGAGAGAGGCATTACCCAACAGGGCTGTGAGTCAGACCAACATGGTGGACCGACAAGGCTCATCCAGCAGCGTGGAGAGGAGAGAGGGGAGGTAGAAAAAGGTGAGATGTGGTCTCCAACTCACACTGCTTGCCTTCTCTCTGCAGGGAGCCCCTCTGCCCTTGTTTTCCCCTTCCCTCTTCTGGAATGTTCTATCCGAGATCTTCATGTGACTGCCTCCTCTTCATTCAGGTCTGAGCACAAATGTTCCCTCTCCAGAGAGGCCTCCTGCAGCCAGATTCCTAAGTAGCCCCCCCTCGTCTCTCTCCTTCACCGGGTTTCTCGGCTGCACAGCCCTCATCATTCTCCGACAGCATCTTCCTCATTTGATGGTGTCCTTGTTTGTGGCCTGTCTGCTCCTGGCAGGGGGAGGTTCTAAAATGCAGGAACTTTTGTCCGTTTTGTTCACACCCTTCTTCTCCCCAGGGCCCAGCTCCGCACTGAGGCCATATGCTCCGGTGCTCTGTAGCTACTGACTGAGTGGATGAATGGAACAGTGTTGTCTTTCAGAGGCCTTATGGGAAAAGGCTTTGTAAGCCATCCCATGCCTTTCCCACATCCGGCGTCAGCCTCAAGCCCTGGCCACCCCTTCTTCCTCCAGACTGAGCAGCCACTCCTCATTCTCCAGCAGCTCACGTGGCCTCCACCCATGCCTACCTTGGCCTGTCTCTTCTCACACACACAGGCTCTCCCAGGGGCCAGCCCCACTCCCTTTCATCTGTTTGTTGGAGTGAACCTGAAAGCAGCTGCTCTGGCCTTGACCATGGGTCATGCCTGGTGCCAGTTGCTAGTCTGGTTTCCCTGCCTGTCCCAGAAAGCAGCCACGCCCTCTCCGCTGGGGGATGGCAATTCCTGCAGGCACATTGCACTGGCCTCTTCTTCCCTCTTGTCCATGCATAGGCACCAGGGGAGTTTGGGAATTGCTCCCAGAATTATTACTTGAATTATTACTTGAAGTTCTTACCTGACTTTTGTGAGGTTCTTACTTGGATTCTGAGCAAAATTCTAAGTAAAAGTGTGCATGTGCAAATTAGCCTGGGTCTTAAGAGGATCTCTAATAATTACAGTAATGTTACGGGTAAGACCCTGCACTTGGTTGCCAAAATGTTGTAGCCTTTGTTTGAAATCAGATATCTATGTCCTACCCGAAAGAGTCTATATGTGGTTTTACATGTTCAAACATAAGCTATTTTTCCCGATGATTTGGGAATTCTTGCATTATGGTTGTAGCCTGAGATTCTGTCTTCTTATGACAAAGATAATAACAACATCTGCATTTTACTGAATACCTACTGTTTTAGTCAGTTCAGGCTACTGTTACAGTTCAGGCTGCTATGGACTGAGTGGCTTATATTATAGGCAACAGTCATTTATTTCTCACATTTCTGGAGGCTGGAAGTTCAAGATCAGGGAGCCAGCTTGGCTGGGGTTTGGTGAGGGCCTTCTTCCAGGTTGTAGTAAGTTACTCAGGGTCAAAGAGCTGGGGAGCCCAGAGAGGGTGTGAGATCTGGTGGGCCGCCTCCAGAGTTGACTCTTTTTTTTTTTTTTTGAGACAGAGTCTCCCTCTGTTGCCCAGGCTGGAGTGCAGTGGCATGATCTCAGCTCACTGCAACCTCTGCCTCCCAGGTTCAAGTGATTCTCCTGCCTCAGCCTCCCAAGTAGCTGGGATTACAGGTGCACACCACCACACCCAGCTAATTTTTGTATTTTTAGTAGAGATGGGGTTTCACCATGTTGACCAGGATGGTGTCGATCTCCTGACCTCGTGATCCACCTGCCTCGGCCTCCCAAAGTGCTGGGATTACAAGTGTGAGCCACTGCACCCGGCCCAGAGTCAACTCTTAAACATACATGATGCTGTATATTCAGTAAGGTTAGGTAATCTTAATTTGCAGAGATTGAGACCTGGAAGAGACAGAGAGAGCAGTGTCGCCTCCAATACAATTCCTCCCCACCACCCTCTTTCACTCACCCCTGCCTCAGCTCTTAGAAGGGCTGGGCCAGCCTGAGAGGCCACTGAGAAAGCTGGGTGCCCCGTGTGAACCCCACTCTTCCCTGTCTACCGCCTGGATGTTTAGTGTGAGAAAATTCCTGCAGCCTCAGAGATGGGAGGCGAAGAGGACTGGAACCATCAAATTCATGATGCTTTGACTTTTTTCTCTATTTTCTCTTTCCTTAGAGACTTGAGGAATGCTTTGAAATAGATGACAGCCAAATATAAAATGTCATTGATTCAGAACTTACTTATGAGAGTCTTTGCTCTAAGTGTATCAGTTCAGGACCTAATCAAATCATATTCAAAACTCAGAAGAAGAAAATAACTTCTCCGTCATGTCACCTAAGTAGGAATTGCAGTTGGCTGCAAGTAACAGACCCAAAATAATGGTGACTTAAATAAGATAAAGTTTTATGTTTATCTTCTGTAAGAGAAGCCTGGGGTTGGGCAGTCCAGTTGCTCCCTGGATGTCATGAAGGTCACAGGCCTCTTATAACTTTCTGCTCTACCCTCCTTGACAATGGCTTTTATTCTCAAGGTCAGTTAGTGGTCCCAGGATGGCAGCTGCAGCTCCAGCCATTGGGTCTGCATCCAAAGAAGCAAGGGTGAAGGGACAGCAGCATCTGGCAGGTGAAGAGCTTGTGGCAGACGGAGAGCTTTTTTGGCCGCCACCTAAGGATTTCCAGACACATCTCATTGGTCAACCATTGTCATGAGGGAGGCTGGGGAATCCAGGAAGGATCATATTTTAGCCGGGCATATTGCTGCCTTCAAAAAAACTAGAGGTTTTATTACCAAAGAAGATGGGGGAAAAGGATATTGAATAGGCCAGTAGTCATCTCTGATGTTTCCTCCAGAAAACCAGATTTCTGGCTTGGGCAATTGGCTAAATGGTACTGAATGGTGGTGTCATTTCCTGAGACAGGTGACACAGAAGAAGGAAGAGGAGGAATTCAGTCTGAGGCAGGTTGAGTATACACTGCTGGAGGCATTAAGGTGAAGGTTTTTGTCATAGGCAGAACAATGGCCCCCTAAAGATGTCCAAATCCAGGTCCCTGGAATTTGTGAGTAGGTTACCACACATGGCCAAAGGGACATTGAGTTGTGATTAAGGGGTGTTATGGGCTGAACTGCATTGCCCCCAAATTCATATATTAAAATTTGAATCCCCAGCACCTCAGAATTGGACTGTATTTGGAGACAGAGTGTTTAAAGAGGTCACTAAGTTAATGTCATAAGGGTGGGCCCTAATCAAATCTGCCTGGTGTCCCTATAAGATGAGATTAGGGAACAGACACATACTGAGAAAGGACCACGTGGACACATAGGGAGAACATGGCCATCTGCAAGGCAAACAGAGAGTCCTCAGAAGAAACCAAACCTGCTGACACCTTGCTCTCAGACTTCCGGCCCCTAGAACTGTGAGAAAACAAATTTCTGGTGTTTAAGCCATCCAGTCATGGTACTTTGTTATGGCAGCCCGAGCAGACTCATAAAAGGATTTTGAGATTGGGGGATTATCCTGGGCTATGCAGGAGGGCCCAGTGTAAGGTCTCAATGTAAGTGCTCAATATACAGCCTCACATAGGGGTCCTTATAAATGAAAGACGGAGGCAGGAGTGTCAGATAAAAGCTCTGATGACATCAGAATGCCAGCCGTCTTCTGTGGACGTTGGCTACAAATAGAGGTGTGAATAGAATCAAAAGGGCATTGCTTTTTATAGGCTGGGGTCCTCCTACTAACCCATAGGCAGCTCCCAGTCCCCCTCCCCCCGCCATCTCCCCATTCCTTTCCTCTCACCTCCCACCCCTGACGTGAACACCTATCATAGCTCCATTCTGGAGAGCTGGAAAGGCAGCCTGGGGCCAGACTGACTTGGGCACACACCCTCTGTGCGTTCTGTCCTCCCTCTGTCTCCATCCTAACTGAGGATCTCCTTGCTTCTCTCCTCTGGGGACTCTCCTGATTGCTTTCCGAGATGAGAGCTCATCTTCCTCACAGCATCCCCAGTTTTGATGTCTGGTGCATGGCAGGTACTTGGGGCCTTGAAATGCTAGGCTAATAGCTACTCCTGAGGGAGGGATCAGAGACCATGTCTGAGAAAGGGATCAGAGGAAGGGAAGGGCCCCAAGCCCCCAGGAATGAGATGGGCAAAAGCTGCCAGAATAGAATCTGCTTCCCTTCTCTTTCAGGTCTTCCTCCCATGCAACCCCACAGGAAAAGGACTGTGAATGATGCTTACATTCCTTTATTGATTGAAAAAGACCCCAAAATGGTCTACATGATTATCAGAGGGGCCATTGGCCATCACTCTCCCTCCTCTCTGCAGTCACTTTGGTGGTTTTGCCAGAGAGCCCTGCTGCGTAGTGGGAGATTGTCTTATTTTGGAGGTGACTTTTATCTAAACTTCTTTCTCTTTGGAATCGGAGACCTGACTTGGAGAAGGTCTGAAATCTCTCTTTCCTGCACCTGTAGTCCACAGAAGTGAGCACTGTCCCTTCGCCATAGAGGACCCCCCTACCCCATGGAGACCAGGGGAAGCTGACTGCACAGAGCCAGGGCCCAGCTGGGCTGGTGGAGTGCCTGGAGCTCTGTGCAGGTCTGGAGAGGAGGAAATGGCCAACAGGAACTGGCCCTCCTTGCAGGTGCTAGGAGCACAGGCTCAGGGATCCGGGGATGGGGATGGAGGTAGGACCTGGGAAAGCAATTGTCTGCCCTGGTTTCTGCACGGGGCTTCTTTCCAGGACCTGGTGTAGTAGGGTCAAGGCCCTTCAGTGACTCCTCTCTACTCTTGACAGATAGAGGGAGGGTCTTTTGAGAATGAAGGAACAGAGCAAGTGGCCTCTAAAACACCTCTGCCTGCCAGAAGACCTGGTGCTCAGCAGCTCCTCTCTGGAGAAGTGGTATTGGGTCTTTTTTGTTTTTTGAGATGGAGTCTCTATCTGTTGCCTAGGCTGGAGTGCAGTGGCACGATCTTGGCTCACTGCAGACTCGGCCTCCAGGGGTCAAGCGATTCTCCTGCCTCAGCCTCCCAAGTAGCTGGGATTACAGGTGCTTGCTACCACGCCCTGCTAATTTTTGTATTTTTGGTAGACACGGGGTTTAACCATGTTGGCCAGGCTGGTCTTGAACGCCTGACCTCAAGGCATCTGCCTGCTTCGGCATCCCTCAGTGCTGGGATTACAGGTGTGAGCCTCCACGCCCAGCATGGTATTGGATCTTGATTGCCCCTTTGCTTCTAGGCACTCCCTGTGGGAGGTGGTCTTAGTCTTCTGAGGGATTATGAACTTGGCCTATAATGTGATGCAATGTGAACACATAGCCTGTGTCAGCAGGTCCTGAATCCTTCTGCTGCTCAGTAAGTAAGCCTGGCCCCTGGAACAAAGGCTGTATGTACCAAGGCCACCTTGCTTTGACAGCGTGGTGATTGGAGCCCCCATTCCTGCCCCTGACCATGCCCATAGAATGGGACCTCATGCTTATGGCCAGGAGCTCAGGGTATGAGAGCACATGAGCTCTGGAGGCAGCCGTGGGCTTACGCCTCTGATCCGGTGCTTATAGGCTGAGACCTGGAGCCTGTAACTTACTTTTCTAAGCCCCATTTACTTATCTGGAAAAGGTGCTACAAAGGTTTGAATACAGGGGAGAAAAAGAACAAACTAAACTGTGTGAAAGCCCCCAGCATGGGGCACAGAGGAGGTGCTCAGAATGCGGGCTTCCTCCTGGTTGGTGGCTCCTTTTGTCTTCCCTTCTGGGCTCCTGGCCAGGAATTTGACCCCTGTCCTGGGCCCCTGCCTGGCGTGCCCTCTCAGCCTGTCTGGTGACCTCAGCTCCCTTTCCGCTGTCCGCACCTTGTTGATGCTGGTGCCTTCTGCTGCTCCTCAGAGGCCTTTAGAGAGCTGTGTGGAGGTGGAGGGTATGCCTCCTTGCCAATCACCTCTGATCACCCCTCCTTCTTCTGTCCTCCCCTCCCCAACCCTACCCTCCAAACCCCCATGGCACAGGGTTGTTGCCACTCAGCAGCATCCCCAGGTACACCCCCTGGGTAGTTTCCTTGCCCACATTTAATATCAGACATGTTTGGAGCTCTGGGTTTTGGTTTTCCAGTGCCCTCTGATCTTCAAGTGCAGGAGATAGTGAGGAGATGGGTATGAGGGTCAAGAAGGGTGGAGGGTCATGACTCTGGCAATGTTGCAGGAATTGAAGGAGGAATAGAATATCCTTTGCTTTACCCAGACACACCACCAGTTGCTTTCTTTTTTCCTTTTTGGATTGAGCCAGCTAGTGCAAGCAGAAAGTCAAGGCCGTAGTGAGTTTGGTGGGAAGCCAAGTGTAAGAGAGTCAGGATTAAAAGGCTGGAGGGGCAGAGGAGGCCAGCACAGGAGACGAGGAGAAGAGGCATAGAAGAAAGGAGCTGGGGAGCTGAACTGCACCTGCTCCTTGTGCCTGCTCTTGTCAGTTACTGGGGACATTGATAGGCTGACCCTGGAGCAGCTGCCTGCCTTGCCCCAGAACACTGATTCATTCTGGATGGTTCTTTCTTGATATCTCTGTTTTTGGTCTCAGTACTTGGCTTGTGGGGATGGAAAGAGTTGGAAGCTGCTGGTCTCTGCCCTGTCAGCATCTCAGAGTAGGGTCATCAGCTCCTACAAGATGCCTGAGGAACCATACACAAAATCCATCCTGTCCATTTTCTGCCAGGCAGCAATCTGGGGAGAAGGATGTGTGGCAATGGAGGGTGGGGTGCATTTTAGAGGAATTAATTGGTGGACATAGTCTTGAAATTCCTGAAGAGAAGAATGAAAACACAGCAGACCCTGTTACATAGAATACAATTCAACATTACATTGATTCCTTTAGGCTTCGGGTTAGATCAAACTCTCCCAAACAGAATAGCCATGGGGAGCATGATACAATCTAGTGAGCCTAAAACATGGAAGCTTGTTCTGTCCTTTGACTCACTGATATGAAAAGAGTCATTGCAGGTGATGCTTTGTTGCAGAAATGTGGAGTCTGACCTGGGCTGCGTTTCCAGATCAGGTGCATCCATACCTCAGCCTTCCATGGGGCAACAGGCATTGGCAAACAATGTCCTGCCTCAGTGTGACCCTGGAACGTTTCCAGCCCACACTCATGTGGAGGATCCCAGTGGGGATGACGATGTTTGGGGATATTTCCTCATGTTCTCTCTGCTGAGAAACTAGCTTGAGTGGGCAGGGAATGGAGGCAGGTACTGCTAGAGTCTGCAAAGTGAGTCCAGAACCTGGACTTCTAGAGTTGTGATTATCCCTAAACTTCCTTCCACTAAGACATCCATGATAGCAAAATCCAAATGGGCCCTCCTCATATAGCTGTGCCCAGGCTACAAGCTCCTGAGCAGAGGAAATGAGGCACCTGGAGTGTGGGTTTCCAGTGAGTGATCTGGAGCCCATCCCATTTGCTCCCATTTAAGAATGCAATGAGGAATGCAAGAGTGATATTATAGGGCCAGTCTCAAATCTGCATTCATGCCAGAAGAAGGGAAATGATCTGCAAGGTTTGTCACTGAGGCACTAAAACTACAGTTAATGACATAGCACTTGCAACACTCCCAAGATTGGTCCTGACTGCCTGTGTGCAGGGCTAGAGGTGAGCTAGAGACATGGCCACACTGGCATGGGTCTGCATGAAGGCTATGGCCATCCTGGGTGAGCCTCAACGGCCATGAGTTCCCCAAACTGACTCCGTAGGTGGGTCAGGTAAGGGGTGGTCCCCATGACACAAGTGCTTGCCTCCATGGATTTTCTCACAATGCAGAGGGAACAACGATGGATTCTGGCTCTGCATATGGAATTGCCATGGAGGATGGGGATATCTGGAGGGCCATGGTGACTGGGGAGGCCACAAGGCTGAGGAGTGAAGAGAATTAGCTCAAGACAAGGGTGATTCTGGTGCAGGATGCTGTCCTCTCACACCTCATTACCAAATGCTCTCCAGGGGTCTTTGGCTTGGCCTAGGGCAGCGTGACTGGCTCCCTCAGAGGTACCGCTTCTGTTCTTTCACTTATGGGCTTCTTGGTTGCCACAGGGAGTTACAGAAGCACTTACCTCTCAGGGACTCTCTGCTCGCCAGGCCCTCTGGAAACCCACTTCCCGTCTCTACCGTAGACCCCAGGAGGCCCTCAATGTGCCTCCAGGAGAAGCTGCACTAGGCACTTGGCGAAGAGGTGGGAAGCCGGGCAAGAGAGGGATGAAGTAAAAACATCTGGAAGGTCAGACAAGTGGCCGTGCAGTTTCCTAATTCCATCATGCTTCTCCTTCCCCAAGCTGCTCCTGCATACGCATAGCAGCTCCTGCTGCTTCCAATGCCCTTCTTTCCCCTCTTTGGTAACTCTTATCTTTCCTTTTGTTTTTGGGTTGGAGGACATGGCCTCCAGGAATTTCTCTGCCCTCTCTCAAGTCTAGGGTAGACACTGCCTGTGTTCCCACACCCACCCGCATTTCGCTAGTTGGCTTGGCTTCCTCTCTCACCTTGGGAAGCAAGAAGGCAGCAGGGACCGTGTCTTGCCCACAACCAGGGCTTATCCCAGAGCAGGACACTCAATAAATGCTCAATGAATGTTGGCTTTTTTGGTGGGTGGGGGCAGGGATAATAGAAGTTGGAATTTTCTAACGTGAATTCCATCTCTAGAAACCTACAGATCATTCAGATATGGAACTTGATTCTCTCAATTTTGATCTTGATGGACGTGAAGGGGAAAACAGTCTTACAGGATCCCTCTGTATCTTTCCATTTTGTTGTTCTAGATGCAGAGATAGAGGCAGGGGTAGGAAAGAAATTAGGACAACATGCATTTGTCCTTGGCTAATGACCAAGTTCAGAGAAGTGGTCAATGAGAAGCAGTTATAAGGCCAAGCGGAAACCATGACATCCCCTAGCCTACCCCACTGCCTCTGATGTAAATATTATATAATTAGGAACTAAACTTCTTCAGCTGACTAACCCCTAGAGTCATGTCGTCATGTCCAGGGGCATGTGCCATCTTGGAGAGTGTTTTTCCCAGGCCTCCCTTCATTGTTCAGTCTTTGGAATGTTTGATACTTGTGATCTGGAAAGTCTGCTAAGGGAGCTGGGGCTGTCAAACCCAATGGGTCAGAGCTCAGCCATCCCTCCTTCCTCTGTAAAGGACCTCCATGGGTCAGTTTTGGTTCCAGAAGGATGCAAATGAAGAATCCAGCTCTGGCACTCAGATATGTAACCATGAGTTTCTCCCTTGGACATAGCCCACCCTTGAAGAATTTCCCAGCATGCATTGCGCTTGGCAGAGAGTGTTGGATGAATGATGCCTGGATGCAGGGGCAGGGGGTTAGAGTGACGAAAGGGAAGGCCACAGCCAGGATCCAAGGAAGCATCAGTCAGAATAGAGATCAAGTGGATACATCTGACAACATTCCCGGCTACATGGAGGGTGGAGCCCTGAGCTCTATCTTCCCCACAGGGTCAAGAAGAGCATTTTCCTGGATCAGTTTTATGGCACCCCACAGAGGAGATGGGGATGTCGGATGTTGGTCATCAGATCTTCTCCCAGTCAAGGTGGCACGGAGATGTGGAAACCACCATCAGCGAGTCAGGAAGAAGGACTTGAGGCTGCGTAAGAAATTCGACTTCTGTCTGTGCTTCTGTTTCTTTTTGATGATGGGCACCCACACCAGCCCACACACCAGCATCATGAGTCCCAGGGACAGGAAGCCAGGCCCTACCATTTTGAGGATGGAGAGGCTCTTCCCACTCAGCTTCAAGGTGTAGGCCAAGCAGGTGATGACCACGCCGAAAAGCAGGATGGCACCGCCCACCGACATGGTAACGATGGGCTTGCGGTAGATTTCCCAGTTACTCCTGGGGGTGGTGGTCCAGACAGACTCACTCCTGGAGCTGATGCACAGGGAGCTGGCGGTCTGGCTGGGCAGCAGGTCCTTGGCTTCTGGAGACTTCTCATCGACCTCCGGAACCTTGGGAAGAGTCTCCATCGTCATGGTTGCTCAGGACTGGGCGCCTAGGACCAGCAATAGTTGGAAACAAGAGTGGAGCCAAAGGAATCCTCACACACCCTTCCTGTACTCAGCATCCATCTCTAGCCCCGCTCTCAGTGGAGGGTGAACAAGGTCTTTGTGCTGAAGCCAAAAAAGAAAATGAAATGAAATTCACATAAATAAGAAATCACCCAAGCTCATATAATGTTTTTTTTCTTGTGAGAGATAAATATTATAACATTTTATTCAATAGCTTTTAATATTTAAAACAAGGAACAGTGATGCCATTTTAGAAACAAACAAAAGCTATAGTTTTTTTTTTCTTTTTTTTCTTTTTTTCTTTTCTTTTTTTTTTTTTTGAGACGGAGTCTCCCTCTGTCACCCAGGCTGGAGTGCAGTGGCCGTGACCTCAGCTCACTGCAACCTCCACCTCCCGGGTACAAGTGATTCTCCTGCCTCAGCCTCCTGAGTAGCTGGGATTACAGGCACTTGCCATGAAGCCCAGCTAATTTTTGTATTTTTAGTAGAGACGGTTTTCACCATGTTGGCCAGGCTGGTCTCGAACTCCTGACCTCAAGTGATCTGCCTGCCTCGGCCTCCCAAAGTGCTGGGATTACAGGCTTGAGCCACCACACCTGGCCAGCTATAGTTTGTTGAACGGCATTTTATTTTCAGACCCAACCACTTTCTAGCTGTCTGATCTTGATGGAATTACTCAACCTATCTTTGTCTCAGTTTTCTTATCTATAAGATCAGGATAATATTACTTCTTTCATAGAATTTTCAAAATGGTGTGAGTTAAGGGATGTAATGCATTGAAATAATGCCTAGCATATGGCAAGTACTCCACAAATAATATCATTTGTCTATTAGAAGAGTGATGCTTTATAGATAAATTCTGCATGTGTGTCCTGTGCCAGACACTGCATCAAACACTTCCTTTATTAAATTGAAACCTCCCAATAAACCTGTGAATTAGGCATTAGTCCTGTTTTACAGATGAGATAGTGAAGCTTCAGAGAGGTGAAGCAACTTCTTGAAGATCACACGATAAGGAAATGCCCGAGCTCAGATTTGAACTCCATCACTCCTACCAGGCTATGCACAGTCTGGAGAAGACCGCTTCGTGCAGCCTGGGCTTTCATGTGCTCTGTCAGCAGAGGACAGTGATGTCTCAGGTTCATGCAACCTTTTTTTTTTTTTTTTTGAGATGGAGTTTCACTCTTATTGCCCAGGCTGGGGTGCAATGGCGTGATCTCAGCTCACAGCAACCTCTGCCTCCTGGGTTCAAGCGATCCTCCTACCTCAGCCTCCTGAGTAGCTGGGATTACAGGCATATGCCACCATGCCCAGCTAATTTTGTATTTTTAGTAGAGACGGGGTTTCACCATATTGGTCAGGCTGGTCTTGAGCTCTCGACCTCAGGTGATCTACCCGCCTTGGCCTCCCAAAGTGCTGGGATTACAGGCATGAACCACTGCACCTGGCCCCCACAGTGCAACCTTCTAAGATCTAAATGTCACCCTTCCCCACCCTCCATGTTAATTACATCAAGGCCAATTTCCAGCTTCCTATTCTCAGGCCTGGAAAGGTATGGAGTCTCACTCAATTGCCCACCCCAGGGTCTCATCGAGAGCCCATCTGCATAGCTCTCAGCCACTGGGGCTCCCTCATCGCTGACCCCAACTCAGGGGAGGTAGATGGTCACCTGTGTGGAGCAATTTCAGGGCTGGGCTGCAGAGAAGCACTGCTTATCTGCCAAATACTTCACCAGACCAATGCTTTCTCAAATTCTTTTAATGTCCAATTAAAGCATTTCTTTCTTTTCTTCTCTTTCTTTCTTTTTCTTTTCTTTTCTTTTCTTTTTTTTTTTTTGAAGTAGAGTTTTGCTCTTGTTGCCCAGGCTGGAGTGCAGTGGTGTGATCTTGGCTCACTGCAACTTCTGCCTCCCAGGTTCAAGTGATTCTCCTGCCTCAGCCTCCTAAGTAGCTGGAATTAAAGGTGCCCACCACCATGCCCAGCTAATTTTTGTATTTTTAGTAGAGACAGGGTTTCACCATGTTGGTCAGGCTGGTCTTGAACTCCTGACCTCAGGGTGATCCACCCTCCTTAGCCTCCCAAAGTGCTGGGATTACAGGTGTGAGCCACCACACCCAGCCTAGATTAAAGCCTTTCATTTCATAATCAGAAATGTGGGTTCAAGGCAAAGGTCTATATATTTACAACAAGATAATAAGATGTAAATGACTGACATTAGATACTTTCCTGAGGATAGGTTCTGTTTGAGAGAGCCCAGGTTCCCTGCCTGGAGCTTTCACAAAGTTACTGCCCTGATTCATCTTTCAGATGTCTCCAAGGTGTCTGTACAGTTCTTTGTACCCCGGAGATTTTATACATCTTTAATTGAATAAGTAAATGAACAACTCTCTCTCCCTTCTTTCCCTTCCTCTTCCTTCCACTGGTTGCTAAGGACAAACACAGGACCTGCTCCACTTATATAGAAACCACTTACACACTTATTTATCTTCTAGCAGGAGCCTGGTGCCTCCCCTGCAGTAAGCTCAGGCGGCTGCTGCTCTCTGGGACAGAGCCCATGGGCTCTCTCCTCCTGTACCCCGAGTCCTCAAGCTCTCTGGCTGTTCTCCGAGGGTCCCCTGCCTGCTTGGGATGACTTTCCTTAAGCAGCTCTCTGAGGCTTCTGCTGTTTCTGCCTCTTCAGATGAAGAGAGAGACCTTGGCCTCTGGACCTTGGCTTCTACCCTCTTTCCTGGCCAAGAATCCTGCGATTCCTCCTCTGGCTTCTTCTGTTTCCTGTTGGGCTACTCACGCCCCCCTCACGTCAGCATTTACAAATATTTCTATTTGTGAGTGGGATGTGAGAGATTTCTTTCCATAGCAAAAAATTGTATTGGGGAAGGTGGGCTATTCATCCCGGTCACTGTGAAACCACCCTCCCCAGCTTAAATAGGGTGCCTGCTAGGGAGGCTAGAATTAGACTCAGATATGGGGTGGGGTGCACTTTGGGAAACCATGTTACCTGGGATAAAGGAGGTGGTGTCCGGAGCTGGTGGCTCCCAAGCCCTGACACATGTTACATTTATCTGCAACCTGCCCCTTCCTCTTGACCAAGGCACTTCCACGCAGAGAGGAGTCCTTTACTGAATGTGTTCTCCTTCAATCCTTCTGACGACGTCAATTTCAGCTGAGTCCCTCCAACCTGTTCATTCCATCCCTCACTGCTCAGGCCTGAACTTTTCTGAACTAGTGTCCTCCCTAACCCCAAGATAATGATTCCATTCCCTAGAACAAGCAGTTACAGATCCCTCCCCTTTAACAGGGGGAAATAGGAGTCGTAACCAAGGCCTTCAGAATTTGGCCTTGGTAATGTTACAGTTTGGATCTGTGCTTCCTAAGACTCTGAAAATATTACAAGGTGCTTTTGTAACTGTAGGCACCCAGTGCGTGCTTCCCTTTGGAGCCTGTGGTATATTTGCATAAGCAAAGTAGCCATTTAAAAAGTGATTTTTTCTTCCCCCTGTGGGCTGGGGGGTAGGGATGGGTTCATAAAGCTGTTGGGAGACCTTGTGCTGGTTATTGCAATCTGGTCTCATATAAGGATGTTTGAGCATCTTCAGCAGAATTTCTTTTTCTCAGTAGTCATTTCCATCCCTTTTCAGTGAAGACATGGGGCGACATAATTGCTGTTTCCCGAGGTTGGAAAGGTTGTGATGAAGGAATTAAAATGCAGTGATTCTCAGTGGTGCCAGAGAAGATAGCTGGGGATGGGCAGGGAAGGGCCTGCTCCTGGGAGCTGCCATCTGGGAGTGAGGGGGTTCAGGAACAGGAAGTGTTCAACTGGAGGCTAGGGCCACTGCAGGGACATTAGACTGTAGATTCTGAGAGAGGAAAATGGGCCTTGCTGGAAGTAACTAAGACCTTCTTTCTGGCTCTGCAACGTGGTCACTAGTTTAGTCTCATTTTCTAGGGGCAGAGACTGAGGCCCAGTGGGGTTTAGGAGCTTGGCGAACTCTACCAGCCACCGCATCAGGCCAAGGTCTTCAGCCTCAGAGCTCCTTGCACTGCACCGCAGCTAGTCTGGATGGGTCCCGAAGGTTCCTCATCTACAAGAATCTTGAGATTTTCACTTTGGGGCTTCATCCTGTAGTAAAATAATCTCTCAATGAATACAGAATGACTTAGATTCATAATCCCCTAACATTGACCCACTGCACAATGTGAGAAAGAAGAGTCCTGTTGTAAGTTTTTCATAATGTTACATTTATTCAGTTTGAAGGACTATTTTTTATTCTGAGGTCAGAATGTAATGGAGTGGAGTCCTTCCTTGGCATTAGAATAGTCTTCATTTTATGAAATGATTTTGATGGAAAAGGATCATTGGTTTTGTTAGTAACTGCTCAGAAAAAAATTGGCCACTATGTAGACGTCTATCTATCTATCTATCTATCTATCTATCTATCTATCTATCTATCTATCTATCTATCTATCTAATCTATCTGCAATGGTCTATGAAATCCCAAAGAAAAGCAATTATTCATTTGTCGGGAGGGAGGATGTGTCTTTGGGAGAGTGAATGGGCAGGAAGGCACTTCTAGGCAATGACTGAAAGAGAAGCAGTTCTCTTCCCCTGAGCAGAGGGAATGCCTACCCTCCTCTCCCTCCCACCCTACTCTCTGTAACTGTGACCAGGCAAAAGGCAAGGAGCATCTATAAACAGAAGCAGGCAGGCAGGGCGGGGCTGTGAGTGGAACTCTGTACTGGGAAGAATTAAGCCTACTTATTCACAGTTCCAGCAAGTCACTAAACTTACTTGCAGAAGCTGCTTGTGATGGAAAGATCCAGGTCTTTGGCATCAGAGTGATCACGATTTGAACGCGGTTTGCCACTTGCATGCTGTGGGAACTTGGTCAGGTTACTTCAGCCTCTCAGCCTTACGAGCCCCATATAAAACAGGGATAATGGAGTGTCTACCTCATAGGGTTGCAGTGACAGTCAAATTTCAAATAACACTGCTATATTGTCTGACACATTCTACATGTTCAGGAAATGGCCTTGGTTGCCATTGCAATTATTTTCTTTCTGGGTCTCTGTTTTTCCATTTATAAAAAGAAGGAGCTTTCTTAGCTATTTCAGATAAGTCTATAGGTAATGAATCAGCTTGAAATCTGAAAATTGAGGTTTTCAGAAAATCACCAATTCATGGGCTGTAGGAGTTTTAAAATATTTTATTAAAGCCCAATAAGATTCTATTTTTTTTGCATACCAGGGCTTTTTAACAATGGCACTGTTGGCGTTTTGGATTGGAAAATTGATTGCTGTGGCAGACTATAGGATTGTAGGATGTTTGTATTGTAGGATGGTTAGCAACATTCCTGGCCTCTACCCACTAGATGCCAATAGTACCTTTTCCTCCCCGTCCTTATCATGACAATCAAATATATCTCCAGACATTGCAAAGGTCCCCTGGGGTGGGCAAGATCAACGTGGTGCAGAACCACTGCTCTGGCCAGCCTTTCCTCCTGCCTAGCTTGAAAACTGCCTCAGGATAGAGGCTGAGCTTCCTTATCTTCTACCCCATAGCACCTGGCTCACAGCCTGGCACTTGGCAGCTGCTCAGAGGACTTGGCCCAGATGCTGCAGCTCTGTGGGGGACAAGGTAACACTCAGGGGTCTGGCCCAGTGAGAACCACCCTTTTCCGCTTCAATTAAGTTACTGGTAGTTTGGTTTGTGTGATTCAGGAGATCCTTCACTCACTGTAGGGAGTTGAATTGTGGCCCCCAGAA
The DNA here is from genome assembly GCF_009828535.3 of Hylobates moloch. Lineage (NCBI taxonomy): Eukaryota > Metazoa > Chordata > Mammalia > Primates > Hylobatidae > Hylobates > Hylobates moloch. Next base: position 41,820,808 of record NW_026652294.1, read on the forward strand.
GATATGTCTACCCAGAACCTCAGAATGTGACCTTATTTGGAATAAGGGTCATTGCAGATACAATTAAGATAAGGATCTTGAGATTAAAACATCCTGAGTTAGAGTGGGTTCTAAATCCAATGATTGGCATCCTCCTTCTAAGAGAAGGGGGAGGGGAATTTGACACACAGAAGGGAAGGCTATGTGCAGAGAAGAGATGGAAGGAATGCTTCTACAAACCAAGGTATGCCAAGGGTTGCTCGAGGCTGGGAGAGAGGCATGGAGTGGATTCTCCCTCTGAGTCTCTGGAAAGACCCAACCCCACCAATACCTTAATTTTAGACTTCTGGCCTCTAGGAATGTGAGACATTCAATTTCTGTTGTTTCAAGTCACCAAGTCTGTGGCAATTGGTCATGGCAACCCTAAAAAATAAGTATACCGTTTCCTTTAAGGTCCTGATGCCCCAGACTGGACAAGGACTGAGGCCCCAGAGAGGCTGGGCCAGTGGAGGAGCTGGGGAAGGCTGGAGTTGCAGGGCCTCCCGGACTCACCTCAGATTTGAATGTCAGCTTGCCTGCAGGGCAGCAACTGGAGAAGGGCGGATGGGTCCTCCTCCCCTGGAGGCCAGTTTGGAGCTTCAGAAGGCTGAGTTAGTGGGTGGGGACTTAATTATAGTACACAACCAGGCTGAGCAGGCTGCAGGCTGGCACCAAGAAACAGTGCCAGTCTGGGACTATACAGCAACGAGAAGCCAGACAGAAAAAGAATGCATGCGATGTGATCTCATTTCCGTAAAATTCAAATACATGTAAAACAGTCTATGCTATGAGAGGTTAGGATAGTGGCTGCCTTTGGTGGAGGTAGTGACTGGAATGGGGACTTTTGAGGTGCTGGCAATGTTCTGATCCTTTTTTTTTTGAGTCAGAGTTTCGCTCTTGTTGCCCAGGCTGGAGTGCAATGGCACGATCTTGGCTCACCACAACCTCTGCCTCCTGGGTTCAGGTGATTCTCCTGCCTCAGCCTCCCCAGTAGCTGGGATTACAGGCATGTGCCACCTTGCCCAGCTAATTTTGTATTTTTTAGTAGAGATGGGGTTTCTCTATGTTGGTCAGGCTGGTCTTGAACTCCCAACCTCACGTGATCCACCCACCTCAGCTTCCCAAAGTGCTGGGATTATAGGCGTGAGCCATCACGCCCAGCTATGTTCTGATTCCTGACCTGGCAGCTGGCTACAAGAGTGTGTACTAGTGGCATGGTACACTTGAGGTGTGACCGTTTCTGTATGTGTACAATCTATGTCAATAAAATGCTTACACAAAGAGAATTAAAAGATATAACTAAATGCAATACGTTCCTTCCTTTGGATTCTGATTAGAACAAGCCAATTGTACGAAGGCATTGGGGATAATTAGGGAAGTTTGAACATGGACTTTGATACGTCTCAGCCTCAGTGTGAACCATGATTCCTTTCCTTTTTCCATAAGCAGATTTATCCCTAGAGCTCTGTGACCTTCCATCCCCCAGACAGCACTGGTTTTCCCTAGGTAGTTGCTGACCTTTAAGGTCAAATCAACTGCATAGACCCTTAGTGCTAAGAGGATGAGAGGGGGTCTGGAGATCCACCTGACATGCCCAGAACCCTGGAGTGATGATCCCTGCCTGTATAACTCGGGGCCTATTTCCCGGTTTAAAGAAAGAACTTATTCACCTCTTACATGGATATGTGGTAGGGACAGGGATGCCAGACAAGAAAAGGGAAGGGAAGAGGGTGGAAAAAACACAAAGGACAATTGATTTTCAACAAATGCATCAAAGCAATTCAACGTGGAAAGGAAAGTCATTTCAACAAATGGTGCTGGAACAACTGGATATTCACATGGAAAAAAGAATGAAACTTGATCCCACTTCACATCATCAACAAAAACTAGAGCTGGAGCCTGGGGCTAACCTGAATGTAAAAGGTAAAACTATAAAGATTTTGGGGGAAACCACAGGAGAGAAATCTTTGTGACCTGGGGACAGGCATAGATTGTGTAGACAAGATAGAGACAGAAAAAAAATCAATAAAATAGATATCATCAAAATTTAAAATGTCTGCTCATTAGATGACACCATGAAGGAAATGAATAAGCAAACTCTGAACTGTGAGAAAATATTTACAAAATATGTATTTGGGCTGAGCACAGTGGTTCATACCTGTAATCTAATCCTAGCACTTTGAAAGGCCGAGGCAGCAGATCACTTGAGGTCAGAAGTTCGAGACCAGCCTGGCCAACATGGTGAAACTCTGTCTCTGCTAAAAATGGAAAAAATTAGCTGGGCATGGTGGTGCAGGCCTATAATCCCAGCTACTCGGGAGGCTGAGGCACGAGAATCACTTGAAACTGGCAGATGTAAGTTGCAGTGAGCCGAGATCACACCACTGCACTCCAGCCTGGGCATTGGGGCGAGACTCCATCTCAAAAAAAAAAAAAAAAAGTATCTGTCAATGCTACATATGATTAATAGACAAAGAGCCGAGTTAAAATTGGCCAAATGTTTAAATAGACTCATTACAAGATAACAAGTGAACAAGGAACCCAGGAAAAAGTGCTTGACATTGATGTTTAACAGGAAAATACAAATTAAAGCCACAACGAGACATCACCACACATGCACTACCATGGATAAAATGTGAAAATCTCACAATACGGTAGGTTGGTGTGAACATGGAACAATCCGAGCTGGTGGGAATGTAAAATTGGTTGTTTTTTACAAAGTTAAGTATACATCTATCCTTTGACCCAGCAGTTCCACTTCCAAATGTTTATTTGTCCCAGAGAAATGAAAAGGCATGTCTGCAAAAAGACTTGTTTAAGAATAGTCATAAAAGCTTTATTCATAATAGCAAAAAAAAAAAAAAGAAAACAGCCCAAATGTCCCTCAACAGAAGAAAGGATAAATGGTTGTATAATCACACAATAGAATGTTGCTAAGCAGTAGAAAGGAGCTAACTTCTGAAGCGCACAACAGCATGGATGAGCCGCACAGACATGCTGGATGAAAGAGATCATCTCTAAAGGAGTACCTGTATGCCATGTTTCCATCTACCTGGCATTCTCAAGCCAGCTAAGAACTAATTAAGGTGGCAAAGCTCAGAAAATGGTTGTGGGGCTTGAGGAGGAACCAACTGGAAGATACACAAGGAAATTTCCCAGGGTGGATGGACGTGTTCTATACGGTGACATTGGTAGGGGTTGCATGAGGGACCCATTCGTCAATATGGTGCTGTTAGATCTGTGCATTTCTTTTTCTTTTTCTTTCTTTTTCTTTTTTTTTTTGAGACAGAGTTTTGCCCTGTCGCCCAGGCTGGAGAGCAATGGTGAGATCTCAGCTCACTGCAACCTCTGCCTCCCAGGTTCAAGTGATTCTTCTGCCTCAGCCTCCTGAGTAACTGGGATTACAGGCACGTGCCACCAAGCCCGGCTACTTGTGTGTGTGTGTGTGTGTGTGTGTGTGTGTCTGTGTATTTTTAGTAGAGATGAGGTTTCAGCATGTTGGCCAGGCTGGTCGCGAACTCCTGACCTCGGGTGATCCACCCGCCTTGGCCCCCCAAAGTGCTGGGATTACAGGCGTGAGCCACCGCGCCCAGCCAGATCTGTGCATTTCAACTGTGTAAATTACTCCCCACACCAAAGAACTGTGAAAGCCTTAATAATAATAATCAGTAGGGCGAGGAGGGGAGCAGGTAGAAATAGAGCTTGACCACGAATGGAAGAATGCTGATGTGGCTGATGCCCTGTGATGGAACCTGGAGACCCAGAGCAGGCTGTGGGCAGGAGACACTGCCCCAGCAAAGGAGAGTAGAGGTGCGGGCATGGAGGAGTGACCCCAGAATAGGGCAGAGACGCTAAAGGGAAATCTGTGAGGTGAGGGGTACCTGGCTCTACAGGAGAGATTGTGTAACTGACTCTCAGAAAGAGGAGATCCTGAGAGGAAGAGAAGGCATTTCTTGGAAACATTTGGAATTGGGAAGAGGTTGTGGGTGGGTGGTGGGGGGGATGGGGAGGACGGAGAGAGAGAATGAGAACAAGAATTTCACCTTGTTTCTGGAAAGATATCATGCCTTGAAGAAAAACACAGACTTGGCCGGGTGCAGTAGTGCACGCCTATAATCCCAGCACTTTGGGAGGCTGAGGCAGATGGATCACCTGAGGTCAGGTGTTCAAGACCAGCCTGGCTAACATGGTGAAACCCCATCTCTACTAAAAATAAAAAAGTTAGCTGGGCGTGGTGGCAGGCTCCTATAAACCCAGCTACTCAGGAGGCTGAGGCAGGAGAATCAACTGAACCCGGGAGGCAGAGGTTGCAGTGAGCCGAGATCATGCCACTGCACTCCAGCCTGGGCAACAAGAGCAAGACTACAACTCAAAAAAAAAGAAAAAAAAAAAGAAAGAAAAAAGAAAGAAAAGAAAAACACAGACTTTCCGGCGCCAGGGGGCCCTGAACAGAGAGAAGACTGGATTTAGTTGGCTGAACAAACATACCCAGAAGGGAGGTACCGATAGGGCTGTCTCTTAATCTCGTTAGAACTTGTCTATGCATCTGCCGTGTGTATTTGGAACTATCCCCATATTTGCAGACCTAGCCTACACCTATTTTTCAGCATCTGACTGTTGATTTTATAGTCCCCAGGCAGTTAAACAGTGAACAGTGCTCACCAAACATTGCAGCAAACAGTTTTTGAGCAACGCGTGCATGCCAGACCCTTTGCTAGACAGGGAGTTACAGACATGAGTAAGACAATGCCCCTTTTCCCAAGAGGAGCTTGCGGTGTGCACATTTGCTTGGTCCATGGCGTCTCTGACAAATGCAATAATGAGATGTCTCAAATGAGAGGAGAGAGAACCAACTGGAAAATTCTTCGCTTTTTCTCATGCGCTTATACTCATTCCCCCAAGATATGGTTTGGTGATGAGAATATGCATTCTGGTGAACAATGCGTGCCCCGAGGAAAGAAAAGGCCAAACCCCTTTCTCTTGAGTAGATTCCTGAGCATCTGAAATATACAACTTAACAGAATGGTGGATGTCAGTGAAAATAAGTGAATGATTTCCCTGCAGATGACCAGATATGTGTCTGTACTTACAGGGCCAGAAGCTCTTTCTTCCCTCCCATACTCCTTGAGGGGCTGGGGCTGGGGGCTCCCCAATTTCCTACGCCCTGAAACCTATGCCTTCCTTGGCCCCTTGTGGAGGCTGGGGACTCAGTAAACACTTGTTACATGGCTAAGGAAATGGGGGAGTTATGGTAAGAGAGGAAGGAGAGGGCTTTGCATGTTGTTTGCAAAGCTGAAATTACCCTGTAATTTTTTTTTTTTGAGACGGAGTCTCGCTCTGTCGCCCAGGCTGGAGTGCAGTGGCATGGACTCGGCTCACTGCAACCTCTGCCTTCTGGGTTCGTGCCATTCTCCTGCCTCAGCCTCCCGAGTAGCTGGGACTACAGGCACCAGCCATCACGCCTGGCTAATTTTTTCTATTTTTAGTAGAGACGGGGTTTCACCGTGTTAGCCAGGATGGTCTCAATCTGCAGACCTCATGATCCGCCTGCCTTGGCCTCCCAAAGTGCTGGGATTACAGACGTGAGCCACCGCGCCCAGACTTTTTTTTTTTTTTTTTTTTTTAACTACAGAAGGTTAGAACCTGACTAGCACTGCTTTACCAAGTCACTGGTCCTGTTCCTTCCCACCCGGTGGTTGTAAAAATCTCCCTTTGATATTACAGCCAGGTGTTAGGATGGAAGCAGCTCACAATGAGGCATGGAGGCAGCTGTGAAGGGGCAAAGGCCAGACACACTGACCAACTCCTCCCTGCCTCCCTTCTTCGGCCTAAGTGACCACTCACCTTGCCAAGGCAGGCTTCCTTCTGTTGGCTGAAGTCCCTGCAAAAATCTCCAGTGTACCTCAGCTGCTTCTCCAAGGCCAAAGAAGCCATGTGGCTGGGGAGGGCAGGTGCTTTTTATACAGTAATCATAACTACCATTTATCAAATGCTTAGTATGTGGTGGGAGCCATGCTAAAGGTTTTGTCTGCATTGCCTCATTTCATCCTCCCACCCAGTCACTCCTCTGGGGAAGCTATATTCTTGCCCCACTTTGCAGATGAGGAAACTGAGGATCAGAGAGGTATAAGTGATTTGCCCAAGATGACTCACAGGTGAGGAGAGCATCTGGATTGGAATGTGAGTTTTGCAGCCTGCCTAGCTCCAGACTCTGTGTTCAAGTCTATTCTGCTCCTCTTTGGGGTGGTTTTAACGTTTATTTTCAAATTATGGGAAAAGCAAGTGGGGAGGACGCCCGAGGTGGGACATAGTGAACGGAACTGCAGCCTTGGCTGAGGAGATAGGCTAGGACTGTTGGTTAGAGCTGCCAAGGACGCCGGGGTCCCCGAGCTGGGGCCAGCAAGCAGCAAGAGGCCAGCAAGGGGCCTGTGGGACAGTGGCCTCAAAGTCACCACTGTCACCATGCCACAAATCCAGCATAAAATGCCTGGCATGTGCCAATTTCTTCACCTGGGGAGTGTCTTTTAATCCTCTGCTTTAGGAGGGTAATACTATTATCATTCCCATTTTGCAGCTAGGAACATAGGCTCAGAGCTGCCAGCCTCCAAATCTTGCTTTTTTTTTTTTTTTTTGAGATGGAGTTTTGCTCTTTTGCCCAGGCTGGAGTGAAGTGGTATGATCTTAGCTCACTGCAACCTCCACCTCCCAGGTTCAAGCTATTCTCCTGCCTCAGCCTCCTGAGTAGCTGGGATTACAGGTGCATGCCACCACGCCTGGCTAATTTTTGAATTTTTAGTAGAGACGGGGTTTTGCCATGTTGGCCAGGCTGGCCTCGAACTCCTGACCTCAGGTGATCCACCTCCCTCAGCTTCCCAAAGTGCTAGGATTACAGGCGTGAGCTACTGCGCCCGGCCAATCCTGCTCTTTTATTTATGCTTTCTCAATGAGAGGGCTCTGCCTTTTTTTCTTCTTCTTTTCTTCACCACCTTCCTTGCATTCCACCACCCTGTACCTATACATCTCCACCTCCGAACTCACTCCCCAGCCTTTCCCTGGTGCTGTCCCCCTTTGAACGTGATGAAATACAGTTGGTATTAATAGGGTTGTCAGATTTAGACAATAAAACTACAAGGTGTCCAGTTACATTTCAGCCTCAGATCAACAACGGATAGGTTTTATCATGTAACAATGTTCCAGTATTGCATGGGACCAACGCATGCAAAAAATGTATTTGTTGTTTGACAAATTCAAATTGAACTGGGCATCTGGCAATACATCTGGCACCCCTAATATTGTAGGAGATCCCGCTGTGCCGTTGTGCTTGGGCCTGGAGTTATCTAGCCCTTCCTGCCCCTCAGGCCTCTCCATCTAGAGAGCTCTGATAGCACCTGGGCTCTCCTGGAAGTTGCAAGAGCTGAAAGCAGAGGAGAGAGGCACACATTACCTCACTGCTGGGAGGCTGGGCCCAGCGAGGGGTGTCTGGGGGAGAAGCGGGGAAGGCAGGATGGAAGTGGTGGGAATAACACCATGTATTATTCCTGTGGAAGACCCAGAGTGGTAAGAAGTGGAGGGTCCTCCTGTTTCCCTCACAGAGTCCCCATTAACGCCCCACCCAGCTCCAGCTTGCCAGTGATCGTCCCCATGGTCCCTTATCTTCTCTGGTGGTGCTGTCTTCCCCTCACCAGGACATTCAGTTGGTGACTGGCCACCCCTCTGATAAGGTTAGTGGGGGCCAAGTGTCTGGGCTGATAAAATAGAAGCGAGAGGGTTTCTGAGTAAGCCGCCACTGTCACCATGGCCATGGCCACCCATCTGTCACCTGCTCATAGCGCTTCTAGGAAGGGAATTTTCCCAAGGGTCACAGTCAACCTAGAGGGTGCCACTCACCTCCCTCGTCGGGCCACCCAGCTGGTGCCCAGACCCCGGCCAGTGACAGGGTAGAAAAATAGCTCAGGCAATCATGTGTGTGATCACGTCTGGCTTTACCCGGATGCAGGGTCCCCAGGGCACACAGTTGCCTGACTGAGCCACGTCTTTGTCCATGTTTGCATGTGCCTGCCTTGTTCCCCCTGTCTGAGATAAAACTCCCGAGGCAGCCAGCGCACTCCACCTTGTTTTTCTGGCACCTGCCCCAGACACCTGCCACAGCTGCAGGAGGAAGACATTGGCAGCCGCTGAGCTCTGATACGGGGTGCTCAGGAGGAAGGCCGGGGTCTGAGATTCCACCCATGTACTCTGGGGTCTGAGGGTGGCCTTGCACTTTACTGTATGCCTTTTTTGCTTCCTCTTCCACCTAGATTTGGGAAGATAGTCCCTGCCCAGCCCTTCCCACAATGGCTCGTAAGAGCGAAGCCTGGATGCTACACCCGCAGGACTGAAGCAGCCCTCTGCCCACAAATTCCCTTCTTCACGGTACACAGCAAGGGGCGGCCCCCTTCCTCTGGCCACCACTGTCTGCCAAGACCCTCAGCAGGCAGTGCCTCCAGGCTGACTTCACCCCCTCCCAGGGCATAACCGCCTCTTCTCCGCTTGTTGTTCATGCTTGCCTTCCAACCCCAGTTTAAAGGCAACATGCTCCAAAGCAAAGTTAAAACCTGCTCCTTCCTCCAGCAAGATGGAAGGAAGGGCAGAGGGAAACGTTCCCTCCTTACTTACTGTCCTCGATGTCCCAGGGGAGGACGGGGGACCTGGGAATCACTCGGTGCTCGTGCAAGGAGGAAGCCGGCAATGAGTTTCTGCTCAAGTCCATGCCAGCCGGAGAAAGCCACCCTGACCACGTCCAGAAGTCGCTGTGTTGTGAATCCCAGCAACTGAGCAGGCTCCAGCAGGGATGGATGAGCTCACCAGGCGATGGCCTAATGGGTTAACTCTTTGCGAGCTGCTGGCACGGGTCCTCGGAATGTGGCTTTCTCAGCTCTGCTCAGCCACGATTAGATGAATCTTGTGAAAAATTCATGATGCTTCTCTGCACTCCGTCTTCAAGTTTCATGGAGGCGTGCGTTCCGTTGGTGCCTGGGCAGGGCACCTTCTCCTGACCCGGGCTCAGAAATCAGAGGACCTGAAGTTTCTAGGTTGGTGGAGGTGTGTAGTGGCCATGGTGGTGGGGATGAGTTGCCAAAGAGTGGATCAGACTCTCTGGCTGACTCAGGCTACACTGGCTCTGTTCAGCGCAGGCCTTAATAATTTGATCTGGGAACTCTCTGTGTTCTGGATGTTGGAGGGAGCACATGCAGACTTAGAAAACATCCTTGGTTGCAAGATGGCAGGGACACTTCTTGGAACTTTCCAATACATGCATGGGTGGGCACCCTATGTTACAAAATGCCAGGAGCCCACAACAGGACTTACCCCCATCCCAGGCCCGACATCTCAAACAGAGGCAAAAGAGCTTGCTCCCCATCACTCCTCCAATCATTCCTCACGATGCCCTGTTGCTTTTTTTGGGATGCCTGCTGCCACAGTGATGAGAAGAGAATGATGAAAATCAGTGCAAGGAGGGTGAAAAGATTTTCTCCTCTATAAACCTTTACCAGACTGTGCTTGGGGAAGCTGGGTGTGAGCTGTTGAGTGGCCAGTTCTCAAGATGCTGATGGATACACTGAGGTCAGCAAAATTGCCTGTGATTCTGGAAGGCACACTGGCTCCTGCCCTGGCCCACACTAACCTGGGAATGTGGGCAGCTGTTGCTCCTCAGGATAACTGGTGAGTGGGCACCCTTGCTACTGGGAACAGTACACTGAGGGGCTTCCTCTGTGGTCTGCCGGGAGGGCTTTCCTAGGAGCCATCCAAGGAAGCTGCTGTCAAGGCAGGTATGACACTCTCCCATATTTGGCATCTTGAGTTCCTCGCCTGTGCAATGACCAGGAGATTCTGAGCCTAGAAGGCTCTGAGGAGGTTGCTGTGTGATTCACGCCTAGAGAAGCAGAGAGCTAGGAGGATGAGCCTGTCCCCTGAGCTGCTGTGAGGGATCAGGCTGAGTACACCCTCTGTCCTCTGTGAAGATGAGAGTCTCTGCTCAGGGTAATGGGCAGGGAGAGGCCTGCCTTGAGTGTCCAGGGGAACTTGACTTTGAAGGTTTTTGAGGATGTGAGTTGCTTTGCCTTAGGTGCCTCTGACTTTATACTCAAATCAGTTTGTAAAACCAAGTGGTATGGCTCGCAGAGGAACCCTGGAGTGAATTATTTTGCAATGCAAATAATCAAATGATTTATTTATTTATTTTTACAAAGTTCAGGCTATTCCCCCACCCTCTGCAGGGGATGGCAGTGTGGCAGAGTAATACCATCCATAAGTTAAACCCTTATTTATCACTCCCTCCATGTCAGACACTCTTCTAAGCACTTTATATATATAGCAATTCACTTATTCCCCATACAACTGAATGAGGTAGCTATGTGAGTTATATTGCTATCTCTGTATTTGGCCTTGGACGAATTACTTCTCTGGGCGTTAATTTCCTCATGTATTCATTGAGTGGGATCATTACTACATCACAGAGTTTTTATGAAGATTAAATGAGAAAATGCCCATTGCAAGTGCTTAAAAAATATATACATAATATATATGCATATAATACACATGTGTATAAGTACATATTTAAATATAAATGTAAATTGGAGGGGCAGCAAGCATCAGAGGAGAACATGTCCAGGGTAGAAGCTGTTCTGTCTGCAGATCCCCTTCTGAGCAGGACAGATAAGGGGGTGTGAGGAGCCATCACGGTCCCTGGGCAGCTGACTCTGGTGTCCCAGGATGAAGAGGCCGCTACTGCAGCTGTGGTGTGGAAGGGGATGGGAGCAGGGATGGTCACTGCCTGGGGATGGCTCTTAGCCTCTTATCCAGAGTGCCCTAACTCCCCACCCTGTAGCTGCTCCTGCTCAGCACTGTGCCCCCTCACCTGGCCAGTCCAGTGTTGCACAAGACAGTGGTAAGGTAGGGTGACCAGCCATCCAGGCTCACTGGGTACTGATGGATTTCCTGAAATGTGGGACTTTCAGTACTAAAACCATGAAAGTTCCAAGCAAACCAGATGAACTGGTTTCCTTAGTAAACACTTTTGGGCAGTGGCATGTCATTTGGAACTCCTGTCCCTGTGCACATGGGCTGTCTCCTTCTGGAATGTTCTTTCTGTCAATCTGTATGTATGTATGTATTTTTGAGACAAGGTCTCACTCCTGTTTCCCAGGCTGGAGTGCACTGGCGTGATCTCAGCTCACTGCAGCCTTGACTCCCAGGCACAAGTGATTCTCCCTCCTCAGCCTCTGTGCCATTCGGCCAGGGGCTACATTTTCTGTTTGCTTCTCCCTTGTGATGCTAGGACTGGTTACTGAGCCAAAAGACTCTGAATGCCATGGTCATTTCCATCATCCCCTTCTAACCGAGTACTCCCATTTTCTTTTCTGTTTTTTTTTTTTTTGAGACAGAGTCTCGCTCTGTCTTCCAGGCTGGAGTACAGTGGTGCAATCTCGGCTCACTGCAACCTCCGCCTCCCAGGTCAAGCGATTCTCCTGCCTCAGCCTCCCGAGTAGCTGGGACTACAGGTGCCTGTCACCACGCCCGGCTAATTTTTTGTAGTTTTAGCAGAGATGGGGTTTCACCATGTTGACCAGCATGGTCTCGATCTCCTGACCTCATGATTCACCGGCCTCAGGCCTCCCAAAGTGCTGAGATTACAGGCATGAGCCACCGCGCCCAGCCACTACTCTCACTTTCTAAGAGATAATAAGTTAATTTTTAAAATTATGTTTTCTCTTTTTTTCTCTTTCTTCCTCTTCTCCTGTGCCCCACTTCCTACTTAGCTCTTTAGAAATGCAGTTATAACCTTTTACCTTCCCTTCAGCAGACACTGTCTATAGGGCAAGCTTATCTAACTGTGTGCATACTTCAAAGCTCCAGAGCGGAAACCTTTCCCACCAGGAGTTTGCCTTGAGAGACAAAAGCCAATTTACAACCAAAAGTATGCCTGTTACAAAACTCTCTCTCATCGGGAGAGCACCTCGAGACAAGGCCACTTTACAACCTAGTTCTGCCTGCGATGGCATCAACTTGACCACTTCTGGTAAGGCAGCCCTGTAGATAAGGCACATATAGATAAGGCACCGAAAGTTACGCAGATCCCTACCTGCTTGTTTCCTCCCCTGCATACCACGCATGCAAAATCCCCTTCTAAAAACCCCTGCTTTCTCTTCCAAAAGAGAAGCGGTACCCTTAAGGCAGGAAGCCTGTGCTTCTTCCCCTAAGCTAGCTTTGGAATAAAGTCACTTTCTTTATAGCAGATCTCGGGAGCAACTGAACTTGCAACCCAGCTACATTCTCCCTCCTGCTTATGCCAAGGCAGGGGAAGAAGGAGCAAATAGGAACCTTCAGGGTAACTTCAGAGGAGGCGACTGCCCTGAGCAGGAGTTTCCGCGGGACCCTGGATATCTCTTGCTAATGCCAGTGCAGAGGGGGAGTGAGGTTCTAACCATGGGCAGGAGTCCGGGGCGGGCTGTCAGCACTGGCTGTCGGTGACAAGCCTAACAAAGAGGTGCCTATGTTGACATCCTTGTCTTCCACTGTTTGTTTTGGTATCTTTTTATTATAGTCTGATAACCATTAGGTGGCTCATTATCGTAACCAAACACACAGCAAGCTGAAAGAAAACACCACCAACTTTTGGAAACTATTGGAAACTGTGCTCAGAGGGAGTCCCAGCCCCCTCCCAAACTGCGCCCAAGAGCAGAGCAAGATGCAAAGCCAGGGGAAGTAAGGGGGGAAGCAGGCTGGGAAGGAGGGGCTCCAGCCCCAGAGTTGGGGTGGAGGAGAGGAGGCCCCCTTTGCCCATAAGACTCTAGGCTCCTTCCAAGGAGGGCAAGAAGCCTTTTTGTTTTCTTTTTTTCTTTTTTCTTTTTTCTTTCTTTCTTTTTTTTTTTTTTTAACCCAGGGCCCAGGAAAGTTATGCAAAGCAATTACTCAACTTAGGCAGCCCAGGGAGGGGCCACCATCTTCCACCTGCTCCACCTCCCACTACCTTTGTCTTTACCTCCTTTCCCTTCCCATTAGGGCTCATGACCAAGGAGATGGAATTCTGTGACCCTAAGTCTCTGCTGGTCTGGTCCTCTTGGCTCTCTTGAGAGACCCAAGTACAGGTGTCTTCCCTGACTCTGGCTAGGCTCGGTAAGCTGTCTTGAGGCTACACAGCGTCTAAGGCGTTATCCTTAACCCCCAGCTCCCTCCGGCTTTGCTTTTCTCTCTCTTCTTGCCTCTTCTGAAGTTTTTCCTTGTTCCTGTCTCTCTTCTTCCTGTGTGCTGCAGGCTCACACACCAGACAAATCTCAAGATGTCCTTCTGGGGAGCCTCCAGGAAGGTCTGTCCCTTCTCTTTCTCGGTGCATATAATTGAGCAGTGACGTGGGAGACAGCAGCCCCCGGGCTCTGCGCGGGGAGCCGAGAGCGCTAAAGCTAGGGCAATTGTGTATGGGGAGGTGGGGACGGGGAGGTGGGGACGGGGAGCTGGGGACGTGAAGAATGAAGAGACTGGTGGAGTTTACAAGAAGTAGGAGTGGGAGTGGCGGAGGAAGGAGCATCTTTCTTCGGGGAAGTTCCCAGGGCAATCGTTATCTGAGGGCACCTGCCCCTCCTAGGGGAGCGTCAGTCCCAGGAAGGAGCTGGGGCTGGGTGGGACGCGGTGCCCAAGGGCGGGGCTGTGGCCGAGGGCGGAGGTGGCCTCCTCTTGGGGTGCGCCTGCCACTTAGTGGTGAACGTGGAGCAGTGCTGCTATCTGAATTTGACTTCAATTATTCCTTCGCGATCTGTCTCTGGCCTGGTAATTCACGGTGGACTGGAAATTAGAAAATCGAATCTTACACATTGCTGAGAAATACTGTCTCACAGTAATATTCACTGCAATTTCAAAAGGTCAAATAATTAAGACCTACTAGCTTTTAAATAACTTAAAAGACTCATGTAGTCATGTATGCATCTCACCATCAAATATTGATTATATGGGTCTCTTATATACCAGACACTGTTTTAGGTTAGGCATTGGAAATAAAGAGAACTATACAATTTATGTGAAAAAAACAGGCAACTGAATCAACAATTCCAATCCAGAAGCAAAAACTCTTCAATATAGCCATGTCTGTGCTGCGCAATTGAGAATACAAAGGAGGGGTTTGGCAAGACGGGGAAACCGTCTCTCTGCAAAAAACAAACAAACAAACAAACAAACATCCCCCCACAAAAAAAATTAGCCAGGCATGGTGGCACGCATGTGTAGTCCCAGCTGCTTGGAGGGCTGAGGTGGGAGAATACTCTGAGCCTAGGAGGTTGAGGCTGCAGTGAGAGGAGATGGCACCACTGCACCCCAGCCTGAGTGACAGAGCAAGACCTTGTCTAAAAAAGGGAATATACAAAGGACGATTGGCATAGGGTGGTGATGGGAGAGGCTTCCTCAAAAAGGTAATGGTAAGTCTCAGCACTTTGGGAGGTCGAGTTGGGTGGATCAATTGAGCTCAGGAGTTCAAGACCAGCCTGGCCAACATGGTGAAATCCCATCTCTACAAAAAAATCCAAAAATTAGCCGGGTGCAGTGGCACACACCTGTAGTCCCAGCTACTCGGGAAGCTGAGGCAGGAGAATCACTTGAACTCAGGAAGCAAAGGTTGCAGTGAGCAGAGATCCTACCACTGCACTCTAGCCTGAGTAATGAGAGTGAAACCCTGTCTCAAAATAAATAAATAGATAAATAAATAAATAAAACAAATGAAGGTTGATGGTTAGGATGAGCCTTGAAGGACATATAGGATCCAAAGAAAAGTGATGGCGGTGACAGAGGTGGTGGTGATGGTGGTAGAAGTAGAGGTGATGACGGAGATGAAGGTGGTGGTAGAAGTAGAGGTGATGACGGAGATGAAGGTGGTGGTGGAAATGGAGGTGATGGTGGAGATGGTGGTGCTGGTGGTGGTGGTGGAATTGCAGGTGGTGGTGGAGATGGAAGTGGTAGTGGTGGTGGAAGCGGAGGTGATGGTGGAAGGAGGTGGTGGTGGTGGAAGTGGAGGTGATGGTGGTGGTGGAATGAAGGTGATGGTGGAGACGGTGATGGTGGTGGTGGTAGGGAATGGTGGTGGTGGAAATAGAGGTGATGGTGGAGATAGTGGTGGAGGTCTTGGAGGCAGTAAAGTTAAAGGCTGGAGGCCATGCAGGCTGTGGTTGTGAAGGTTGAGCTGATAGTGGTAGAAGTGGTTGCAGTGGTGATGAAGGCGGTGATGATGAGGAGAGTTGTGATTGTGGTGGTGGTTATAGTGTTGGTGAGTGTGCTGATGATAGCACTGTTGTTGTTGGATTTGTTAGCTTTGGTTTTGATGACGGTGATGAATGTGGATGGTATTGGTAGAGGTGGGTGTGGTAGTGGTGGTGATGGTGGTCATGGTGTAGTGGTAGTAGTAGTGAGGGAGCTGCAGACAGAGATGGAGGTGGAGGTCTGATCTTCAAGTCATCCATAGCTGCTGCTACTACACAGGTCACTGCTGAGCCTCTACTGGTTCCCATCTTTATGGCCTTTCCAGGGTTGGAGACTCTCATCTCTACTTCTACCCATTCTTGGTCCTCAGAAATCCTTCTACTGCTTCCATACTGCCTTAGGGCACAAAGAATTGCTGAGCAGCCATCGGAGGTGATACATCTCTAGAGATATAAACAGCTCCCTCTCATTAGGATCTGGTCACTTCCCTGCTTCTTTTCTGGAACTCCACCTGGAGTGAGAAATCTGTTCTTCTTTGCTGTACTTTTTCCAAGATGCAACTGAGTTATTCATCAGTATGGGCCTCAGGCCAGGCAGTGGGTTGCAGGGCTCCTGTATTGGGAAAACACCAATGTCTGTGTTTTCTTCTTACTCTTTGTTATGTGTTAAGTATGCCCCCACCCCCAAATTCATATACTGAAGCTGTTGTAACCTCCAATGTGATTGTATTTGTTAAGCAGGTAATGGAATTTAAGTAAGATTATAAGGGCCTTAATCCAGTAGGATTGGTGTCCTTAGACGAAGAAGAGGCACTAGGTGCATGCCTGCATAGAGGAAAGCCATGTGAGGACATAGTGATAAGATTGCTGACTGCAAGCTAAGGAGAAGAACTTAGGAGAAATCAATCCTACTGGCACCTTGATCTTGGACTTCCAGCCTCCAGAACTGTGAGAAAATAAATTTCTGTTGTTTAAGTCACCCAGTCTATGGTAGTTTGTTATGATGACCCAAGCAGGATAATGCATACCATGATTCTCTTCCATTCTCTCAACTCAGGACATCCTTTCCCAGTGTTGGGGTGGTGGAAGGGAATGATGTGGATGTTGGTGGATGGAGAGAAGGCCTTCCTGTTGTTAAGACGTTTTTCTTAGCTTCATCATCCATGTGACATGCTCTTTCATTCTTTTTAGTGTGTGGGCCAGTCCACCATGGCTTTTCAGGAGGCAGGGCCCAAGCACATCTTTGGATTCAACCAGGATGAGTTCTAACCAAGAATACCAGCAAACACACCCCGTGGAAGGGACCTCATCAGTAGAGGTTGTATTCCGATTACTTCTGATCATTTTTGATCTGAGATGAACACAGCATTCCCTCTTTGGAGCATTGTGGGCATTGTATTTGCAAAAGGGAATAATGTTAGGCTCCTTCAAAAAAACAAAGTGGTGGACCAGCATCTCAGCTGTGGAAAGAGCTCAGACCTTGGTAACGTTTCAAAGTACCATGGATGTGAGGGACAGTCAGTGACCACAGAAGGAACTTGGCCAAGGAAAAAGAGACATGTAGTGTCAGGCAAAGCTCAGAAAATTTCAGAGAATTAGACTGGAAGGCAGACCATCTCAGCCTGGAGCTAGCTTACTTTTGTACTTCTTGCACAAGACAATCCACATTCTTACTGTTTAGGCTGCTTAAAA
The DNA here is from genome assembly GCF_009828535.3 of Hylobates moloch. Classification (NCBI taxonomy): domain Eukaryota; kingdom Metazoa; phylum Chordata; class Mammalia; order Primates; family Hylobatidae; genus Hylobates; species Hylobates moloch. The sequence continues at coordinate 41,837,736 of NW_026652294.1, forward strand.
GGGTGTTTCTGTAACTTGCAGTGGAAAGAAATGTGTCCAGAATCTCTCAAAACCCTGAATACCACAGTGCATTGGCAGGGCAGGCTTTATACGGCCACAAACAAAAATAACACTGGAATATTCTATTCACTCATTCCCTCAGATCATGGTTTCCTACCTGTAGGTACCGTGGATAAGTCTCTTTCTGCTGTTTCTCCCCAAAACAAGGATATGCATCATGATTTATTGAAGATTCCACCATTAGTCATAGACGGACCTGAAAAATTGTACAAATTAGAAATTAGTAAGTCACCTTCACTGACCTCTGCTATATCTCTAAGTACATATTGGGATGGGGAAGGGTGAGTGAATAATTACAATTAATAATAATTAATAAGAACAAGTTCCTTTCAGTCAAAGTGGCATTTAAGAAAGATTACGAATTCTTCTCTGATCAGCCCAGAAAGGCTTCCCAGGAGCCGTGGCTATTGAGTGAACTTGTTGTAACATAATTTTCCTTAAGTCAGATTCATTGAGAAGAGGGCTGCCTTTAGGTCCAATCCAAGGGATAAACAGTTCATCAAATATAACAGTTTATTTGTCTACATGCTTCCTTCCCTTCTAGTCAGTTTAGCTTCTCCAGGGCAAGAGATTCAGCCCCTGCCTCCCTGTCTCTAGCACAAGAATTCATTCAAGAAATGTTTCCCCACTACCAGGCTCCAGGATTCTTCTATTGCATGGGAAATCAGAGACACATAGTGCCTGCTCTTCCCGAGCATTCAGGCTAGTGAGAAAGGTGACCATTAAATAGGCTATTATGCCAGCAATTACTCAACAGTGACCACAAAGAAGAGGTACAGAAGCTATAAGACTATACCATGGGAGGACCTGACCTAGTTCATGGAGTATCATGGAGGCATCCCAGAGCAGGGACCATTTCAACAGAGACCTACAAGCTAAGGTCTTGGTATTTGGTATCCTGTTAGCAGGGGGAGTCTCTGAGCCTGGGTAAGACTGACTTAGAGGGGTACTTGGCAGGAGGTCAGAAAACCAGGCAGGAGTGGCTCAGATAAAACTGGAGTCATAAGCAGGGACCAGAGCTTGCTGCACCTTGTAGGCTGTGATCAGCCGTAATAGAGTCTTTGTAAATGTTAGCTTCCATGCATGAATGAATGAAATATCAGAAAGGTGTCCTTCCTTAGGTGCCCTTAGGTAGCCGTATGTAGGTTTCAGGATAACAACACAGTGGTGAAAATGTTCAAGTAAGCGTGAAGGAGGAAATATTTCTAGGTAAGCCAAGGAGGAGATAAGGATGGACATGGGCAGATTGTACACTTCTTGATGGAGCAGGGAACTCCCAGGGTGGAGATAGCCTGAGTTAGATATCAGTGTTTGGTGCCTATGGGAGTGATAATGAGGTAGGATCAGGCCTGCAATTCACCTCCTTCTCCCCCAAGATCCAATTCCCCTCCTCACTTTCTTAAGATACCAACATGATCTCCTGATCATGGGTCTAAGGACTTTGCCCTCAAGAGATCATGCTGCCCACTTTAGAGTGCCTTAAACAGTTTCAGAGACAGACCTCCCTCTGTGCACCAGCCAGGAGGTGCTGTATATACTTATCCATGGACTATTCCTGAGACTAAGACTTCTAGGGTTCACCTGCAATCTCTCTGTCTTTCTAATAGTTGCAATTTTGGCAGGGGGGAGGGGGGCGGCAGAAATATTTCTATATTTGGTAGAACAGTCTAGGCTGAGATAAGGAAAGGATTCCAGTTCGAGACCAGCCTGGCCAACATGGGAAAACCCCGTCTCTACTAAAAATACAAAAATAAGGTGGGCGTGGTGATGTGTGCCTGTAATCCCAGCTACTTGGGAGGCTGAGGCAGGAGAATCGCTCAAACCTGGGAGGCAGAGGTTGCAGTGAGCTGAGATCATGCCACTGCACTCCAGCCTGGGTGACAGAGCAAGACTCCGTCTCAAAAAAAAAAAAAAAAAAAGGAAAAGAAAAGAAAAGGATTCAAAATTTTAGTGGCTTAACATAATAGAAATTTATTTCATGCTCTCGTACTAACCTTTGGCGTGTCTTCACCTTGTCAAGGCAACTCTTTTCTACTTGATTCCTCAGGGACCCAGGCTCCTTCCATTTGTGGCTCTGCTCTCTGGCAAAAACAGAAAAGTTGGGTTGGAAGGGAAAAGGTTTGGAGGAGTATATGCAGGTCTTTTTGGCCAAGCCTACAAGTGGTGTATATCACTATTTTTCACACTCCATTTGAGAGCACTTAGTCACATGGCCACACCTAGCTGTAAAGAAGGAGGGGAAATATAGTCTAGCTCTGTGCTCAAAGAGTGATAAGTAGATTTTTGTGGAAAACTAGCAGTCTGTGCCACATTGATGACCAAAATTAATATTTCACAGTCTCCTTTTGTTTTAGTTATCTAAAGCTGTGTAACAAAATATCACCCAAATTAGCAGATTAGCACAATAAACAATTGTTACTTCACATTGTTTCCATGTGTCAAAAATTTGGGAACAGCTTAGCTGATGTTTTCAGCTCAGGGTCACTCATGAAGTCGTGGTCAAGACTTTGACCTGGGCTGCAACTCATCTGAAGGCTTGCCTGAGGCTGTGAACTTGCTTCCCAGGTGGCTCATTCCTAGCTTCAATGGGTCAGGGACATTCGTGTGGGTTGTTGGCAGGAGGTCTCAGTTCCTGCAGGTATGAATGTCTCCACAGGGCTGCTTGTGTGGCCTCACAACGTGGCGGCTTGCTTCCCCAGAATGAGTGATCCTAGAAAGAGGTCACAGTATTACTTATCATTTAATCTCGGAAGACACACACCATCATTTCTGCCACATTCTATTTATTAGAAGCAAGTCACTAAGTACAGTGTGCACTCAAGGGGAGAAAAGTTAGGCTCCGCTTCTCAGAAGGATGTTTATCCAAGTGGAAACATTTAAAAATTACCACACTCTTAAAGAAGGATGTGGTTTTGAGACTTAGTTCAGGAAAATGAAATACCAAGAGAAGATGCAGTTGGGGTTTCCAGGAGCACCTCCTAAATGCCTGGCTTGTTTTCCCTTTACACCTTCCGCTTTCTTACTGTCTGGACTGTGAGTGCCACTTTTATTGCTGCAGTGGCTCTCTGAGGACAATGAAGAAGTCTTGTGTGTGGAACTGAGCAGTAAAAAGAGTGAAAACAGAAATAAGAGGAACTTGGAGCATGGAGGATATCGTGGAGCCACCAGGACAGCCCAGGACCTCCTACTCTTGAACTAAATGATTGAAAAAAAAAAATCATTATCTGATTTAAGCCACTGCATGCTTTTTTGGGGGGAGGAGAGGATTTCTGTCACTTACAACCAAATTCTACTTACAAACAAATATAACCAATTCCTAATTGATGCAATTGCTGTGTGTCAGGCAGTCCTAGGCACTGGGGAAAGAAATTTATATGAAAAAGTCACTATCGGTCAGGCACAGTGGCTCACACCTGTAATCCCGCACTTTCGGAGGCCGAGGCGGGCAGATCACGATGTCAGGAGATCGAGACCATCCTGGCGAACATGGTGAAACCCCGTCTCTACGAAAAATACAAAAAAATTTAGCCGGGCGTGGTGGCGGGTGCCTGTAGTCCCAGCTACTAGGGAGGCTGAGGCAGGAGAATGGTGTGAAGGCGGGGGGCAGAGCTTGCAGTGAGCCAAGATCGCGCCACTGCACTCCAGCCTGGGAGACAGTGAGACTCCATCTCAAAAAAAAAAAAAAGAAAAGAAAAAGTCACTATCCTCAAATGCAACACAGATACATGTTGGGTGGCATAAAACAGAAAAGGGACATCTCACACAAAACAAGCAGCACTCAAGGCTGTAGAAGAAACTCACCAAATAGAATAAAAGCCCCATGGAACAGTAATTTTGGCCTATGATGTTTATTCCTTTACCTCTTGTACTTAGCACAGAATCAAAGGCATTCACATAATATGTATTCAATAAATAAACTGGAAGTGGAGCATATCTTCAAATTAAAATAAAATGTCTTCTGTAGGGAGAGAATGATGACGAAGGACTTCCTGGATTTCTAGCTGGGTTGGAGGACAAAGCCAGTTGGGTAGGGCATTTAGGCACTAGGCTCACATGGGGAGCCTCAGCAGATGGAGGCAAGCTGCGGGCACATCTTGTGCGGGTGTCTTTGCAGTCGCTTTCAGAACACACAGGGCTTATTGTGGCATTGATTACTGGAGGCTCTGGGTGTTCAATCTGGCTTGAAAATGCCTCTCCCGAAAGTCAGAATAGCAATTAAGGAAAGCGTGGTGAGAGTACTAACCCATTTAATTAATGAGGTCATTTGTTTTGCTGAGAATCTTACTGAGGTCTATGAGGAGGACTTGCTGCCATGGATTACAACCCCAAAGGATGGACATTTTTTCTGTTTAGCCCTTAAAGTCCAAATCTTATCCTGCAACGCCAGTCACTGGTTTTAATTGACATTCACTTGTCCTTTCACACTAATTTCTCTGTGGACCTGTTTGATTTAAGCGGTCCTCCCTGGTGTGAGGTTCTCAAATGGATTAGATAATTTCAGCCAGTGTTTGTAGTGTACTGGACCCCTGTCCAAAGAATAACGATGAAATTAAACAGCTACAATATCCTGCTTTTTTCCCTCTAACGTAACAGAGGACACAGTCCTGGTACCTGTCTCCAGCATTCGCCAAGCCAGTAACTTTCACACCCTCTTACCTATTTACATCCAGTTCATCTAGATGACCTCGGTAATACAGACCCGTGCCAGAGCTCTGCAAGCTTCACTAGGACCTACAAAAGTAATTGAGAGTTTTAAAAAAACTCTCCAAAACTCAGAAAGAAAATATTAACAAAATCTTTTCCAAGGTAACATTAAGTCATTGAACCCACTAAAATACAGTGCATGGTTATATTATCATATATAAATTATGTCCAATGTGGGCATATTTTGGTTGCTATGTTTAATATGCTGTGAGGTTGAGTGTCTCCAAATATGAAGATAATTCGTGACTTTGAAAGTTCTAAAATGACCTTGAGTCTACTTGCTTCTTGAAATCTAGGTAAGGTTATTCTTTGAACTTCCTATGGAAGTTCAAAGCCCTCCCTGTGATTTCTGCAATTTGCTGTGTTTCTGCCTGGGCGTGGCTTATAATCACGTGGAGAGGATGTTAAGACAAAAATGGCTGGGCTGGGCCCTCATCAATTCTGATTCAGCAGGTCTGTGGGGAGGCCCAGAATTTGCATTTCTCACAAGCTCTTAGATGATGCTGATGCCACTGGCTCTTAGACCACACTTGTGTAACAAGTGCTGCCCTGGAGCAGTGGTTCTCAAGCTGTCTTGGTCCATTTGTGTTGCTATGAAGGAATATCTGAGGCTAAGTAATTTATAAAGAAAAGAGGCTTATTTGGCTCATGGTGTTGCAGACTGTACAAAAATCATGGTGCCAGCATCTGCATCTGTGGAGGGCCTCAGGCTGCTTCCGCTTATGGTGAAAGGGAAAGGGGAGCCAGCACATGCAGAGATCATATGGTGAGAAAGGAAGCAAGAGAGAGAGGAGGGAGGTGCCAGGTTCTTTTTAACAATCAGCTCTATAGAGTGAAAACTACTCATTTTCACCAAGACTGCACCAAGCCATTCATGAGGAATCCATCCCCATGACCCAAACACTTCCCATTAGTCCCTATTGGGTTCAAATTTCAACATGAGGTTTGGAAGGTTCAATATCCAAGCTATATATACCTTAAAACTTAGCATTGGAATCACCTAGAGAGCTTAATAAAACACAGGCTGCTGGCTCTCATTCCAGAGTTTCTGATTCAAGAGGTCTGGGGTGGGGCCCCCAGATTTTCATTTCTAACAAGTTCCCAGTGATGCTGATGCTGCTGGTCCCAGAATCAAACTTTGAGTAATGGTTCTTCAGAGGACCCTCCTTTGATCCTCCTTCACCTGTGCCCTTCCCTACCGGGGAGTCTTGGGACCAAGGGACCATCCTCTTCCCCACTAGACCCTACTCTGGGTACTTGAGATCCTTGTACAACTAGCCTTGAGCCCACTTCCACGGCCTGCACGGGGACTATTCGTAGGAGATGGGAGGGGAGTGGATGGAGTTGGATGTACAGGCTGGGATGTCCACATGCCATGTGAGGCCCTTGCAGTTCACACGGAGCCGAGGTTGAGAAGAATGGGGGATGGAACCAGGGCCCAAACATTCCTGTGCAGGTAGAATTGTTTCTCCCATTTAGGACCGTCCTGGCCAGAGACGAGAAACATGACAATTAGGAACATAGGTTCTCAAATCATGCATACTTTCGTTCGATCCGTGACTCTGAATTCTTTCCCGCGTGACCTCAGGTGTTATTAAACCTCTATGAACCTAGTCTCTGCATCTGTAAAATGGGAATAATGCCAAATACCTACCTCAATGGTCTTTTGGCAAGAATTATTGCAGTAAGGTATATAAGGCATTTAGCATGAGCCTTGGAATGTAGTAAATGGTTGATACTATTGCTCTTGCTGTTGTTATTATTAGTTGCTGCTTTATTAAGTCCTGTGGTGGGGGGAGCACCTGTTATTCATCACTGTCTTCTTCTTGCCTCATGCCAGGGAAATCCAGGCACCTTCTGAGCAGGATTTAGCCTCTCTTCTGGCTGCTCTTTGCTCCGTCCTGCTCACAGCCCCAAGTCCTGTATTGCAGACCATGAATAAAGGATGTTAGAGTTCAGAACATAACATGTCTTTTTTTGTAAATGGCTAATCTGAATGAGCAACTTCGTAGAAAATAGTATTTTCTTGCTGCTGTAATTAGAAGGTTCATGAATCTATTTGTGGTCTAGATAATGACATTTATGAAAAATAGTGCACTCAATTATTTGACCCTTACTCCCATTTTTCAAAGGTTTAATTTATGTTTTCTTTGCTTTGTGACTGCTTTCGATAGAGTGATGAAATATGAGTGTTTTTGTGAGTGCTTAGGCAGCTCCCATGGATGTTGGAGTGTGGGCCTGTGTGAATGAGTGCCTCTTCTCATGTATATATGAGAAGTCCAACCTCCAGCAGCAGCAATAATAACCTAACTTGTACTTTCACCAGGCTTTCAACAGGGCCATCCAGTCGTACTTTCTACAATGATGAGAGTGTCCTTTCTTTGTGTTGTCCAAAATGCAGCCACTAGGCACATGTGGCTATGAGCACTTGGAAGGTGACCAAAGGGACCTTAGGTGAAAACTGAATTCTAAATTTTGTTTACTTTTCATTAATTTAAATTTAAATAGTCACTTAGCATTAGTAGCTACCATGTTGGGCAATGCGGTTTAAGAAGGTGCTTGCTGACTTGATCTTTGCTACTTCTCTGAGAGAGGAATGGAGAAATGTATCATCTTATTGACAATGAAACTTTGGAGTGGAAAGGTGGTGTGATTGATTTAAGATCACAGTGCAGTGATCACACCTGGGTATGAGGCAGGCGGTCATCCACCCCATCACCACAGGTAACCTGCTTCTTCAGAGCCTGAGAAAGTCTAATACCTGAACTACTAAGAAAAAGAACCACTAAGAAAAATTATTTTAGTTATTATAACTTTGTCATGTGTTTCCCTGCCCCTCCAAGCCTCTGATTTATATTTTTAAATGTCTATGCTATTCTCTCACATTTTCTACTTCAGGTGCATTTTTTTCTTCAGTTTGAAAAACTCCATGAAACATCCCTAAGGTTCTTAAGGGAATTGCTTTGTATTTATAAATTACTTTGTGTAGAAACACTTCAATAGAAAAAAATTGAGACGATAAAAAAGTAACATTCAAAAATTCAAAAGCATTCTGACATACTAGGAGTAATCAATTAGAAAATATAGGCTTTCGATATGAAGAAAAGTTGTGAAACTGTCCAGAAGGCCACAAAGGAAGATGTGAATAAACAGAGACAAATTGTGTTCCTGGTGGGAAGCCCCAGTAGGTCAGTTCTACACAAAGTAATTTATAAATACAAAGCAATTCCCTTAAGAACCTTAGGGATGTTTCATGGAGTTTTTCAAACTGAAGAAAAAAATGCACCTGGAGTAGAAAATGTGAGAGAATAGCATAGACGTTTAAAAATATAAATCAGAGGTTTGGAGGGGCAGGGAAACACATGACAAAGTTATAATAGCTAAAACAATATGGGGATGGTGTGTAAATAGCTTGAAGGACAAATGCAACAGAGCAGAGAGTCCAGAACGAACCCATGTATGTGTGGGAACTAGGACGTGATAGCAGCAATGCCTCAGGCCAGTGGGAAAAGATGGCAGTTCTGTCCTGCACTGTGATTTATAGTGAAAAATTCAAAACAAATGTCCCACAATAGAAAATTAATAAAATATATTTTAAGACTATGCATTCACGAGATGACAAAATAAACCATTTTAAAACTATGTTATTACTAAATGACAAAATGGTAAAATAAACATCATTTATGGAGATGTATATGATATACTGTTCAGTGAGCACAAAAACACACTTTACAAAATAGTAAAAAGGGCTGGGCATGGTGGCTCATGCCTGTAATCCCAGCACGTTAGGAGGCCAAGTGGGGGCGGATCACCTGAGGTCAGGAGCTCGAGGCCAGCCTGCCAACATGGCGAAACTCCATCTCTACTGAAATAAAACAAAACAAAACGCCGTAATCCCAGCTACTCCAGAGGCTAAGGCAGGAGAATCGCTTGAACCTGGAGGTGGAGGTTGCAGTAAGCCGAGATCGTGCCACTGCACTCAAGCCTGGGTGACAGAGTGAGACTCCATCTCAAAAAACAAAACAGTAAAAAGTATCGTGTGATTCATGTTTGCTAAGTACATTCACGTACATGGATACTTCTACTTACGAAAGTCACAAATGTAGACGTCTATCCCCACCCAACTTTTTTTTTTTTTTTTTGAGATGGAGTCTCGCTCTGTTGCCCAGGCTGGAGTGCAGTGGCACAATCTCAGCTTGGCGCAACCTCCACCTCCTGAGTTCAAGCGATTCTCCTGCCTCAGCCTCTTGAGTAGCTGGGATTACAGGTGTCTGCTACCACGCCCAGCTAATTTTTTGTACTTTTAGTAGAGACGGGGGTTTCACTATGTTGGCCAGGCTGGTCTCGAACTCCTGATCTCAGGTAATCTGCCGGCCTTGGCCTTCCAGAGTGCTGGGATTACAGGCGTGAGCCACCGTGCCCGGCCTGTTATTCACTCTTATATCCTCCCAATAATTTTTGGACTTAATGAGGGAAGTGTGTTGTTTGAACACCACACTTGGCACATTCAGCTTCACATTCACAGCCAGTGCCCATCTGGGCCAGTTCTCCTGTCGCTCGCTCATTTTAGTGTATCCAGATCATGGCAGTTTACCAGGACATATCACTTCTTCTCCTACTCACCCTCCTACCCATTCCTGCCTCTGTTTCAGAGGGACGCATGGTGGTACAGCCCTGATACTGCTGGATATGTCTAGAATGAATTCCTAAAACAAATTGCTTCTGAAGAGTCCCCCAGCCTGGTGGCTGAGCGAGCGAGAATTAAGTGTCAGTGAAGAACTAAATGACCACCTATTGCTTCATCCATATAATTAAGTTAATAATTAAAACATGACTAGCAGCGGCCTCATCCGCCAGGAATCATAATATGCTTCTTTTTTAGACCATTGTCACAAAATATGAAAACTACATGGTAATTGTTCTCAGAACTGCTTAGCAACCTCAGCTTTCATTGTCAGCCAGCTTATCAGAACATGCAGTTAATTATCATGTCTCATATCTAGAATGTTTGGCATGTGAAAGAGTCCCGGAGATGGATCTTCCCTGCGGTGAAATTGAGTCAGATGGATCACCTGCAGGGGGGTTCACCCTGGGAGAATATTTCAGAATCTGCCTGCTTCTTCCTGGAACCAGCCTCTGTTAGAATGCATGATTCCATGATGAAAACTTACAGATTTTCCATGGAGGAGAAGACCTCTTCCTGATCATATGTCCATTGTTATGGGACTGTCTATCAGTGGTACAGTTGCTGAGCCAGCCCAGGTTTAGTATTCTCATTAGTAACAGGTATTTGGATGCTCATAACCGTTCTAGGGGAAATTTATGAGTGATGACGTAAAATAAAACGCTGGATCTGAGAATGAAGAGATGAGTTCCATGGCCAGTTTTTATGCCACTAGCTGTGGGCCTTTCTTCAAATTTTATCTCACTAAGCCTCGGTTTCTTTCTTTTTTTTTTTTAATTATACTTTAAGTTCTAGGGTACATGTTCACAACGTGCAGGTTTGTTACATATGTATACATGTGCCATTGTGGTGTGCTGCACCCATTAACTCGTTATTAACATTAGGTATATCTCCTAATGCTACCCTTCCCCCCCTCCCCCCACCCCACAACAGACCCCAGTGTGTGATGTTCCCCTTCATGTGTCCAAGTGTTTTCATTGTTCAATTCCCACCTATGAGTGAGAACATGAGGTGTTTGGTTTTTTGTCCTTGCGATAGGTTGCTGAGAATGTTGGTTTCCAGCTCCATCCATGTCCCTACAAAGGACATGAACTCATCCTTTTTTACGGCTGCATAGTATTCCATGGTGTATATGTGCCACATTTTCTTAATCCAGTCTATCATTGATGGACATTTGGGTTGGTTCCAAGTCTTTGCTATTGTGAATAGTGCCACAATAAACATACGTGTGCATGTGTCTTTATAGCAGCATGATTTATAATCCTTTGGATATATACCCAGGAACAGGATGGCTGGGTCAAACATAAACCTCGGTTTCTTAATCTGTTAAATAGGGAGAAGTGTAATAGCCTGAGCTTGTGTGCCTTGGGCTGCTGGCACATCAGCAAGTGCAAAGAGGTATGGCCATTGGAGGGTTTTTTTTTTGACTGTCCTAAATTGTTTCTTAGGTGTGAATTTTACAAACATTATTTATATTAGCGGTAACGGTGGAGCCAGAGTATTGCACCTTCTCCAAGCTGCACAGCGAGAACCACTAATAGTGTGGTGGAACTTACAGCCCTTTCCAAGGCCACAGCTCTTTGAGCCTGCAGCTATCAGCCCATTCATCTCCCCGTGCTTGTGGACTGGTGTGGTGATTCACAGGGTGTCAGGATTTCTTCTGACAGCTTTATGGAATGTATCAATGAGGATAACCTCAAAAAATTTGTATGAAGAATCCTTACCAACCCAGTGAGAATTCAGGCCTCTTACAGGCCCACAGTAGCATCCAGCTCACTCTTCTGCAATGAACCGAAGGCTTCGAGCAAACTTTAGCTGGTTAACAACCAGGATGGACAGGCTTGCTGTAAGTTGCACCCGTAGGAACTGGGTGTTTTCCGCCACCATGGCGCACGTGAATCCTATAAATAACGTAACCTGACTTGGCCTTCTATCCCAGTCTGTGCGCCTTGTGTCTGACTTGAGGGATGGGAAAGAACCCAGAAGAGAGGGTCAATGGAAATGTTGTCTTTGACAAACACTCCTAAGAGGCCAGGAGAAATGACTGAAAGGGTTTTACTGAAATGGGTCCAGTTAAACAATCCATTACGGTATTGTATTTTTCTGCTAACATGTCTGTCCACTAGCCTGAAAACTCCTTTAGTCTTCTCGTGCCCTGTAACTTTGCTTGGTCTTGTATCTCTCAGAAGAAAGTGCATTCTTCTCAGTCCACATTGTGGGCTACTCAATCAGTTAAAAGTTGGAATCCCCAGGACCTGTCCTTAGCCCCTTTTCTTCTGGTGCTCTCGTAACCTTCCTTGGCCTTGTATCCATTAGAAGAAACTGCATTACATCAGACTGCTTCTTCCTCCATGGCTCCTGGATGTCTTTGTGTGTACCCATCTTGGCTTACTGGATGGCTGCTGCCAGATGGAAAGGCTGTTGGAATTACTAAAATGCAGAGATGCTCTGTACTGACTGGCAAACAGCCACCATCAAAGCCCCTCTTCCTGCATCCCTTGCCCAGTGCCTGCTGATCACCTTGGCTGCATTGGCTGCAGGTTTCCTCACCCGGACTCCCATCAGCATCAGCTAAAGTTTCACATCTGGTCCAGATGCCTTGTGACATGGTGTCCTTGTTGTCATTATCAAGGTCATTTTTGAGTCCTTAGTACCTTGGCCGTGCCCACGGCTAAATGCCATCGATGCCCTTGGGGAGAAGCATCACCCACCTGACGAGTTAGTGGTTGTTTACACTCTCTAGAAACAAAAAGAAAGGTGATTTTTAGATTTTTCCATCTGACTCTTTGTTTTTGGCCAGCTGGGTGGGGTCAAGGTCAGATTTTGGCTGTGAGTGTCTATTAACACGTGCACTTTTGCTTCACAAATGGAGGAAAAACCTGTTAATGGTAGAGCCTTTGGATAATTCAGGCAAGGATTAGACTGAAGATGACCTTGACTTTGGAGATAATGAAATTTAATTATGCAAATACAATTGGAACACTGAAAGCACATAAGCGAAATTGTTTTTGAGCACCCAAGTCACTCTTTAAAGTGGTGACCACTGGCGGGATTGTGATTCAAGCTAGGTAGGCTGTGGGCTATTCACATAAAGAATATCAGTGAGACTAGTTCTTTTCAAAGATCTTGTTGATTTCTCTGTTCATTTATTGCAAATGACTGAAGACTTGTTCCATGTTTTCTATCTCCTCCAGAAGTGATTTTTAAAATCTTTTAATGCCTAGGGCATATTCATTCATTCAATAAGCAGTTTTTGAGGCTTTACTCTGTGCCAGACATTTGTGCTAATTGCTGGGAACAAAGGCACAAAACTGTATTTACTAAAGGAGTTTTCAGGCTAGTGGCTAGACATGTTAACAAAAAATACGTAATACCATAAATGAGTTGTTTTACTGGACATCTTTCAGTCATTTCCCTGGCCTCTTAGGAATGTTTGTCAAAGACAACATTTCCATTCTTTCAGAAACATTTGCTTAGCGTGACTCTCTCTTCTGGTTTCCCTTCCATTTCTCAGGCTGTTTCTTCTCAATTGTGGGCTACTTGTATTAGTCAGTTCTCACACTGCTGATAAAGACATACCCAAGACTGGGTTATTAATGAGGAAAAAGAGGTTTAAAGGATTCACTGTTCCACATGCTCAGGGAGGCCTCACAATCATGGTAGAAGGCAAAAGGCAAGTCTTACATGGTGGCAGACAAGAGAGAATGAGAACAAAGTGAAAGGGGTTTTCCCCTATAAAACCATCAGCTCTCGTGAGACTTATTCACTACCATGAATAAGTATGAATAAGTATGGGGGAAACCACCCCCATGATTCAGTTATCTCCCACCGGGTCCCTCCTACAACATGTGGGAATTATGAGAGCTACAATTCAAGATGAGATTTGGGTAGGGACACAGCCAAACCATATCACTATCCAAACAATTAAAAGTCGGAATTCCCCAGGACCTGTCCTAAGCCTCTTTCTCTTCTCATGCTCTGTGCTCTTCCTAGAACATTTCTTTCACTTCCATTGCTTTAATTACCATTGCTGTGCCAGTCTCTTAAGGGCAACCCTCTCTTCCAGAGCAATGCGTCCAACAGCCCATTGGATGTCTCTCCTTAGACATCTCACAGGCTGCTTGAAACTCAACATGTCCTAGATAGAATAGTTGTTCTCTGGACCACACCCACCCCCTCTTTCTAGTCTAATGTCCTAGATGTTTTGTTAATGACATTACTGTCCACCCAGTTGGTCAAGCCAGAAACCCAACAATTACCTGGCATTCCTCTCCCTATACCTCATATCCAACAAATCATCAAGTTTTGTTAGTTCTACCTCCCTCTGTATCTCTGGAGTGTTTCTCGAGCACCACAGCCACCATGCCTGTCTAAGTCCTCACAGTCTCATACCTGGGTGGGGTAACGTTCTGGTGTTTCTAGCTCCACTGTTGCTCCCCTGCAGGCCTTCTTCCACATGGCAGATATGGTGATCTGCTTCAATTGTAGATCTGATTATGTCTACAGCAGTTGCATTTGGAGGTCTGCCGAACTTATAAGCCTCTCCTTCACAGAGACGTGTGCTGATTCCTGAAGCCATGTTTGCATCATGACAGTTGGAGTTCCCTTGCCTTGCTCATAGCTCATTGAGTTAGGGATGAATACGCTGACCCAAGCTGGCTTAATTGAATTCTTTCTCCATGAAGTTTGAATTGGGGTCAATAACCACTGTTGTGTGTGTCTCTCTGTATGGCCAGACCCTTTGTTTTGTTTTGCTTTGTTTTTCTTTCTTCCTTTCTTTTCATTTCCTTTCCTTCCTTCATCTTTCTTTTTCCCTTTCTCTTTTCTTTCTTTTTCATCCAGTTTTATTGAAGTATAATTGATGAATATTGTAGATATTTAAGGTGTAAAACAATGCTTTGATATACATGTACTATACATTGAGAAATAATTACTACTATCAAACTAATTCGCATATTCATCACCTCACACAGTTACTGTGTGTATGGGGTGAGAACATTTACTATGTACTGCCTTTGCAAATTTCAAGTATACAAGAAAGTATTACTGGCTATAGTCACCATGCTGTACATTAGATCTCTGGAACTTCATCCTGTGTAACTGACAGTTTGTACCCTTTGACCAATATCTCTGGAACCATTATCCCTACACCCCAGCTTCTGGCCACTGCCATTTTATTCCCTGCTTCTATGAGTTTGATTGTTTTGGATTCCACATATAAGTGAGATCATGTAGTATTTGTCTTTCTGTACATGGCTTATTCCATTTAGCATAATGTCTGATATAGTTTGGCTGTGTCCCCATCCAAATCTCAACTTGAATTGTATCTCCCAGAATTCTCACGTGTTGTGGGAGGGACTCAGGGGGAGGTAATTGAATCATGGGGGTCGGTCTTTCCTGTGCTATCCTCGTGATAGTGAATAAGTCTCATGAGATCTGATGGGTTTACCGGGGGTTTCTGCTTTTGCTTCTTCCCCATTTTTCTCTTACCACTGCCATGTAAGAAGTGTGTTTCACCTCCTGCTATGATTCTGAGGCCTGCCCAGCGATGTGGAACTATAAGTTCAATTAAACCTCTTTTTGTTCCCAGTTTCGAGTATGTTTTTATCAGCAGCGTGAAAACGAACTAATACAATGTCCTACAGATAGAATCATAAATTATAATCTGAGGGTTGCAGGGTGACTGACATTCACCCTGTTTTTGGAGAAGCAAGGAAAATAACTGTAAACAGAGGAAGAGAAAATAGTGAAGCAGAAACACCGAGTGGCAACAGCACAGATGGAGAGAGACTAACTCTAGGCTTTCCCAAGAGTTTCCAGATCATGACTCCAGGCTCTTTTCTGTCTTAAGTTTCATCAAATTTCTATGAATCCTTATAATAAATTTCCACATTTCACTTAAGCTACTTTGAGCTGATTTCTATTCCTTGCAGCCAAATAATTTTCACTCACACACTGGCATTATCGTGTTAAAAAAAAAGTCAAAATTCCCTTGACCTTAGGACACAGCCCCAAATTCCGAAGCTGGACCCAAAGTCCTGATCAACTTGGCTTCTCACTGCTTTGTGTTGTGCACTCCAGTCACCCTGGAAGACTTCCAGTTCCTGGACATGCTGCCCTCTCTTTTGTCCCTGCCCCTGTCATCCTCCTGCCTAGAGTATACTTTAATTCCCTTCTCCACCTACTTGTGCCATGCTCTTCCTTCACATTGCAACATAAATGCCAGTTCCTAGGAAGCCAGTATCTTGGCTTTCCAAGCAAGGCTGCCGCCCTCAAGGAGGACTCCCTTGGCACTCGATATTTCCTCCCTACATTCACCTCCCCATCATACCTTAGCTCCATGAAGGTAGCAGCTGTGGTCTGGTTCATTCTCAGCTGTATGCTCAGCCCTTGGTGTTCTGCCTGCCACAGAGACAGCCCTCAATAACCATCTGTGCATGAATTGGTTGCTGGGAGAACCTTGGAGAAGGAGCAGCCATGTTTGCAAGGAGAGCTAGGGAAGATTTTGCAGAGGAGGCGGTGTCTGAGCAGAGCCTTAAAGGACAGACAAGAAGATCCCATCGAAGACACTCTCAAGAATTCAGGGACACAGGTGGGGCACTTTGGGAGGGTGGGGAGTCTAGGCTTTCAAGTCAGGTGCTCCTACTAACTGTGGGACTTAGGGCAAAGTCCTGGCTAGAAGGGCTAGTGTGAAGACCAGAAAGGGCAATTACAGAGTACCAGCCATTACTTTTAATAAGAGAAAACAATTATTATTTTCTGTAGATCTGAGCATCACCAAATGCCTTACATTGTTGTAAGGATTGCATTTTCTGAACAATAATGAAAACCCTAAATAAAGTTGTTATTAATAATACTGACAATCAGAACTTGAAGCCTGTAGTGAAGTGCTCCTTCTCTCAACAACTGGGCAATCATTCTTTTCCTTTGGGAGTTCAAGTGAAACATGCAAAGTCACCAGAAATATGTAGAATAGTTCTCAGACCAGCACCATTTAAATGTAACTTGGTCGAATACATTTACATATTTTAAAAAGTATGTTAATCAAATAATTAAGGGACAGGAAAAGCAGTCACAGAGGCAAACAGGCTTGATTTGGCCTGTGCAGGAAGGAGGAGGAGGGCAGTTCAGCCAGCAGAAGTGATGGCTTTCTGTTTCTGAGGCCAGCCCTAGGATGCAGAGATGTTCTGAGGATGCCAGTAATTTCCTCTCTGCTCCCTGATGTCATCTTAAAGGGCCTGCCTAAGCCACAGCACCCAATGAGACAGATTTTTATCGCAAAAGCCCCAGCCTAGCTCCTCCATCCTGACCATAACTGATAGAGTTAAGAGTGAACATCAGACTGGAGCTGAGCTTGTCAGTTTCAATGTGTTCAGAACTTTCCGTCAGGGATAGGAAGACTGACACAGTTGGCTGTCGGGGGAACAAGGCTGGAATGTTGGAATATCATGGAACAGAAGCCATCATCTTGGGATGGCCTTGTTGAGGCCTTGTACACACAGAGATGTGAGCAAAGTCATGTCTGCAAGAAGAGAACAATAAATAAGATGTTTATAGAAAATAAGAGATAAGAGGAGGAGGGGAGAGAGAGAGTGAGAGAGAAAAGAAGGAAGAGAGCGAGAATGCCATCTACTAAATTTCTGGTTCCATGAAGTTTCACTCTGCTTCTGAATAGCTTTCCTTTTTCACGTGAGCCTTGATGAGTAGAGCTATGTTCCACACAACCGAACCATTTCTAACTAAGATGGGGTTTTAGGTGACAGCCTCAACTATTTCAAGTTTTCCTGGCAAGATCTTCCCAGCATGAGTTAAATGGATGGATCATGCTGCGTCAGCCAGGCATGGTCAGGCTAGGACTTGAACCGTGTCTGCTTCTTAGATTCGTGGCCACCATTATGAAAGCTGGGACCTTGTTGTATAATAATCTGGCTTCCACACATGGGTGGCATAAAACAATGTCAATTTATTATCTTGCCATTCTTCAGTTTGGAAGTTCAACATTGGTCTCACTGGGATGAAATGAAGTCATCATCAGGGCCAATTCCTTTGGTGGCTCTCAGGAAGAATCCATTTCCTTGTGCATTTCCAGCTTCTGGAGGCTGCCCACATTCCTTGTCTTGTGGCCCCTTCTTCCACCTTCAAAGTGAATGATGTGGCATCTTTCTGACTCTGCTTCCAGTGTCACAGCTTTCTCCAAATCACTCTTTTTGCTCCCTCTGCACCATGTGAATACACTGAGCCCACTTGGATAAATCAGGATGATTTTCTCATCTCAAAGTTATTGTTTGGCCGTGTTCCCACCCAAATCTCATCTTGAATTCCCACGTGTGGTGGAGGGGACCTGGTGGGAGGTAATTGAATCATGGGGTCAGATCTTTTCCATGCTGTTCTCATGTTAGTGAATAAGTCTCATGAGACCTGATGGTCTTACAAGGGGGTTTCCTTGCACAAGCTCTCTCTTTGCCTGCTGCCATCCATGTAAGAGGTGACTTGCCCCTCCTTGCCTTCTGCCCTGATTGCGAAGCCTCCCCAGCCACGTGCAACTGTGAGTCCACTAAATCTCTTTTTCTTCCCAGTCTCAGATGTGTCTTTATCAGCAGCATGAAAATGGACTAATACAGCAACCTTAATTCCCCTTTTTCATATAACCTAACAATTCATGGGGCCCAGGGATGAGGGCATGGACATCTTGGTGGGGAGGGAGCATTATTCTACCTACTCCATGTGGGGAGAAAACAGCAAATACTGATGTAGAGCGTTCTTTAAAAATACTCATTTTGGCTTAGGAAACTTTGGTGCTCAACTAGTGATCTTCTGAACCCATGCTTTAATGAAAAATAGCATGGACTTTCCACTCCTTTAGGCCTGAGTTCGATCCTACCAAGTCTATGACTTGAGTGTGTGTGTTTAACTTCTCTGTACTTCAGCTTCCTCCTCCATAAAATGCAGATAATGATGTTACTGTTTGGGGAACTAGATGAAATCAAATATGCTTTTAAGAAAACATTATAAATGCCTATTTTTTTTTTGCTTTCCTTACTTTCCTTTTCCTTTCCTTCCAGATCTTGACAGCCTGGAACCATGAACTGAATATACCAATAATTCTCTTGAGTGAGAGAGGACCCATGCTGTCTTGGTCATGCTATGTCTCAGCTGCAGAAGTGACCTGGTGCTAGAAATCTGAAACTAGCATTCCATCGGGATGACAATCCATAATCTCCTCATGTTCCTTCTGCCCCATATTTCAGGTCTTGTTATCTCTGGGAGTGAGAGCCATCCAAGGCCTTCTTTTTGTCTTTCTTTTCTCACAGCATAAAATGACAAGGGCCAGGAAGCCAAGGAGAGGATATTTTGGAGGTTGCTAAGTAGGAGCTGCCAGGACAGTGATCTCGGGGGCCAGTCTGAGTGATGGGAGGTATTGAAGAATCCCCAATAGACTGCATCCAGATCATGGCTACAGCAAGCTTTTCCCCATCCCTTTGAGCAACTTATATTCCTTTTTTTGTCTTTTTTTAAAAAAAATTTACTTTAAGTTCTGGGATACATGTGAAGAATGTGCAGGTTTGTTACAAAGGTATACATATGCCATGGTGGTTTGCTGTACCTATCAACCCATCATCTGGGCTTTAAGCCCTGCATGCATTAGGTATTTGTCCTGATGCTACCTCTCCTCTTGCCCCCCACCCCCTGACAGGCCCTGGTGTGTGATGTTGCCCTCCCTGTGTCCATGTGTTCTCATTGTTCAACTCCCACTTCTTAGTGAGAACATGTGGTGTTTGGTTTTCTGTTCTGTATTAGTTTGCTGAGAATGATGGTTTCCAGCTTCATGCATGTCCCTACAAAGGACATGAACTCATTCTTTTTCATGGCTGCATAGTATTCCACGGTGTATATGTGACACATTTTCTTTATCCAGTCTATCACTGATGGGCATTTGGTTTGGTTCCAAGTCTTTGTTATTGTAAATGAGCAACTTATATTTCTTTAAAGGATTCACTGCCTGCAAGTGTTGGTGAGCTCTGCACATCTGTAGCCACAGCCAAGGGCTTCTGATGAGAACTTCTTATTTTACTTTATGTTTGAAGGAGCTTGGCTGCCTTTGACCTCACCACCCTAGGAATTGGAATGGAATGAGTGAAGGAGTTCCTATGTTGGTTTGTGGCAGGAAGATAGTCCAGTTGGATTTAAATGGTGTCATTATGGAAATGCAACCAGTTCAGGTATCAAAACCTTTGCAAAATATTCTAGAAGGTTACTCATGTTTTAGCTGAAAAAGCAGTCTGCTGATTAGAAAATATGGCTCCTCAGCTTTCCTTTCAGTTTTAGACACAGTTACCATACCTCGTTGGCAGCTCACAATGCATCTTCACAGACATGAGCACTTTTCTTGGTGCTTGGGTTCCTAGTAGAGTCTCAGAGTCAGACAGGCCAGTGTTGAAATCCCAGTTCTCCTGAAACTAGCAGTCACTTAATCTTTCTGAGTTTCAGTTCTCCTAACTGTAAAGTGGTGGCACTAATAACTATTTCCTTGAATTGCTGTGCTTATTAATTGCCCCTAGCATGGCACCAAGCCCTCATTAAGTACTTGGAAGCTAATATCCATTTCTTCTTTTTTGGGTTCTCTGCATATAATGTTTATATACATCTTAATTAAAACTGCTTCTTTCCTTAAAAAATCTAATATTCACATATAGGAGGGTATTCCCTTTTAGAAAAGGATGCACCTACCTTTCCTTCTCTGGGCACAGTAGACATTTGCCTTTCCAGATCTGGAAATGAAGGAAGCAAGATTGCCTTTTGGGGAATTAGGCACAGTGCATCACAGTGCAGATATGTGAACTCAGCTGAAGGAGAAGGCACAGCTCTCAGGTGGACAAGCCCCCATGGCCACCAGATTGAATATATTTCCATCAAGAAAGGATGTGTCCATCAGAGGAAGGACATGCCAACTCTGGAATAAAAAAGAAATGTGAGTACCAGAGGCAAATATCAGCATGATCCATCTTAGGATATCCCACTTAACCAGTGACTGGAAGAGTTCTGGTTTTGTCAGGGCAGAGAATGGAGCCCACATATTTTAAGCGACTATGGTCTCACTGGCAAGACCATCCTCCTTGTGGAATGAAAACACTGAGGTATCTCAGCTGGATGCCTGAAGCACTGGATTATTACATTTCCCTCATTCTGACTTCAGGCTCACCAGAAACTTTCAGTCTGTGATTTGGCTTCTCCTTGGAGTCTGTCTGTGGGGAGAGATTGGGCTAATTCTATGGGATCTGAGTTTTTAGGTCTCCGTGCCAGGGATTTCTCACAGTAAATGAAAGCATTGGCATTCTGGTTTTATCTGCCAGTGTTCTGTGCTTGGTTAAAGTGTCTCTATTGAGAGATGGATCCCTTTTCAGATTCTGTAGCATCCAAGTAGCAGATGTAGGATGATGGAAAATTCCCCAAAGTAAGCCATATTAGTTTGTGAGACATCTTGGAAGATAGTCTGCTGGCCTTTCCTCTTGGTGACAACCATCTGGCATTTCAGAAGAAGAACATTTCCAACTTTGACACTAACCATACACCCCCTCCCCACTCCATCTCACTCAATAACAGCCCATGGTGTTGGTGTCACATGCTAGAAAGATTCTGGAATTTGGAACCAAACAGACCTGGGCTTGATTCTGTCTCTGCTGCCTTCTGTCTATATAATACTGGGCATGTAATGTAATGTTTCTGAACATCAGTTTCTCCATCTGTAAAATGAGATTCCTCACAGGGATGTTGAAAGGATGAAAGTGATGTGGCTCAACAAATGCAGCTATGATTATCATGTACATCGGCGAGGACTCATTGATGTAGAATGATGGTCAAGTGTGGATCTTTCATTCTAATACGTACAGTGAATCTGTTATGTGCAGTGGCGCCTGACTAGTTTTCAATGATGTGCCATCCTCATGGCCTTTCCTGGGGTGGACTTCTCCTTAAGGAAGGCTAATGGATTTCTGCATCTAAGAGCTCAGGGACCTTGCTGAGTTTTTATTTTCCCCACAAACTAACAAAGTTGCAATACCTCAGTCTGGCTTCACTGTTCCAGGCATTGGTAAAATTAAGTTGTCTCTCCTCTCTGGGCAAAACTATGCTTTGATTCTTTTGATTATAAGGGGAGAACATTTTAGCACACCCAGAGGTGAAAACAATCACAGTTTCCCTCTCAGCAAAGTTCTGGCTGCATTGCCGAGCAATAGCCAGGTGGCCTGCTTTGCTTCCATCCTTCTGTACATTCTTTTTACAAGGTCTGAACAGGCTGGAGCTTCCCCGAATGCTTTGTGATGGGAATGGGTGTGGAGGGCCTTCACCTATGGCCTCAAGTTGAGCCCCTGAAAGTATAAAGAGGCAACAATTTTGGTGAAGCAAGTTTGTTTTAAGAGTATAAGCACATATATGTCAATGTTTTAATCTTTCTTAAAGTAGAAATTATTGCTTCATGGTACCTTTCGATCAGAACTTCGGCAACTGGTTCGTTAAATGAGAACATTCTTTTTTGCATCTGCCCATTTCTACCTGATCTCTGTACCTGGAAAACATTTTGGGTGAATGCAGTCCCTTTTGTGGTCACTCTTAGACAATAACGACAAATTTGATAAAATAATGTTACATGGCTACTTCTAGGTAAGAGAAAATCTAGTCCAGTCTAATATACAAACTCCAGACTCTCCTTCCACCACTTGGCCGATTTCAGGCTTGGAAGTCATAGTGGGGGAAATAGTTGTGACCGCTTCCCCGCCCATTCCCATCTTACCTACCCTAACACCCCAGCAGACATTTTAGGACCCTCCTGTTTTGGGGTCATAGGTGGGGAGGAGAGAGGAGAGGAAGGACAGAAGAGGCCTCCTGCACCCGCCTGTAACCTGTATGTGGCAGTAAGCACATGTCTCTCTCTCTCTATGTGGCACTTTGTGAATTCCTCCTTGAGCCCTCCGACTGCAGCCCCTAAAGCTGAGGAAGCTACCACACGTTGACTGCTTTTGACTTTTTTCTCTTGACAGCTGTGCACCCAATGGCACGCCCACAGCTCCTTCTGCTGAGATTGCCTCACTCCTGGCAGGAAGCCCACATGGGCAAGCTTCTTTTCTTCCTCTTCATTAAAAAAAAAAAAAAAAAAAAAAAAAAACTTGAGTGGTAACCTGATTATAAAAGCAACACACGTGACAACCGAATACTTCTAAAAATAAGAGAGCAGAAGATAATTAGTCAGATTCCTGCCACCTACATCCCAAATGCCCATCAGCAGATGAATGAAGAAACAAATCGCTGTACATTCCCACGCTGGAGTACCACTCAGCGATAAAAAGGAGTGAACTATTGATACAACAACATGGTTGCATCTAAAAATAATTACGCTGAGTGAAAGAAGGCGGGCAAAAAAAGCGTGTATACTGTCTGATTCCATTTCTATAAAATGCTCAAAAATACGCACTGATTTACAGTGACAGAGAGCAGAGTGGTGATTGCTTTTTAGTGAGGCGAAGGGAAGGGTGGGAGGGATAGATTCTAAAGGAGTAGAAGGTCATTTCTCGGGGTGATGGATGAGTTCCTTATCTTGATTATGGAGATAGTTTTGTGCATGTATCAAATTGCATCCTTTAAGAATGTGCAGTTCTTTGTAAGTCCATTATGTCTCAATAAAACTATTTAAACATTTTTACTGTTGGGCATATTCAGACAGGGTCTTTTTCTTTCTTTCTTTTTATTTTTTATTTTACTTTAAGTTCCAGGACACATGTGCAGAACGTGCAGGCTTGTTACATAGGTATACGTGTGCCATGGTGGTTTGCTGCCTCTATTGACCCATCCTCTACATTCCCTCTCCTTGCCCCTCACCCCCCAACAGGCCCTGGTGTGTGTTGTTCCCCTCCCTGTGTCCATGTGTTCTCATTGTTCAACCCCCACTTATGAGTGAGAACATATGGTGTTTGGTTTCCTGTTCCTGTGTTAGTTTGCTGAGAATGATGGCTTCCAGCCTCATCCATGTCCCTGCAAAGGACATGGTCTCATTCCTTTTTATGGCTGCATAGTATTCCATGGTGTATATGTCAGACAGGGTTTTTTTCTAGAAGGGTCATGGCTGGTTCTTTCCTGGACCACCCATCACAGGCTCCTTCCCCCACGCTCAGTGTAAGTGCAGCTTGCATCTTTGGCAGCCTCTATATTCAGCTGTTGCCTATTACCTGTAGACTCTTTAGGAATGAGCCTGGCTGCCACCCAGGCTTCAGGGAGCCTCAATAGTTCTCCTTAAGTCCTGTCCTGTCTCTGACCTGAGGTGTTGGACCCGAAGCTTGCTCTCACCCATGTGTGGAGAGCAACCCATACACAACACCAATCTCTCTCTTCAAAGATCTAATCCTTTGCATCTCTTCAACCTCCTGTGAGTCTCTGCTTTTTCCTCCATAACCTGGAGACGGGTACACATCTATTGAGAGCAGAAGTAGCTTTTGGCAATGCCCTTCGCCAAGCCTACACATGTGGTTCAGCATTTCAGTGGGGGTCTACTTGGCACTCATTGTTTTTAGCTTTGGGGTCACAGCTGAAACTCTGAGATGACAAAGAGTCTCATTTTAATGACCTGTTTCACTTCCCTTTGCTTCACTGGGATACAAAGAAATGAATTTTTCCCAATATATTTTTAGAGGCATATTTATCATAAGAGCAGGCCAGCAGCCTCTCTGAGTGCTGAGACCCTAATAGGGACTTGCAGTTATTGTATACCTACACCCCCTCAAGGCCGCCAAAGATGCAGAGTGGACCTTTTGGTCCCTCTCCTCCCTTTGTCTAAGGACATCAGATAGTGATCATAAATATTCATCCCATCTATTTCCTGATGCTGGGAAGGGAAAATATTGCAAACACCACAAGCATTTGTTGAAGACACACATACTCCAGGCACTGTACCCAGAACTGACTCTACAGTGGTGATGGACAGGTCCTGCCCACTTGGATCCCCCAGTCTAGCAGACTGGACAACAGGATGGTGGCCTGGAGAAGAGGGTGAACATAAACTGGTGGACAAAGGGCCACATGGTTCACCTCCAGAGATCTTCTTTAGAAAACAGTCAAGGGGCCAGGCGCGGCGGCTCATGCCTGTAATCCCAGCACTTTGGGAGGCCGAGGTGGGTGGATCATGAGGTCAGGAGTTCGAGACCAGCCTGACCAACATGGTGAAACCCCGTCTCTGCTAAAAATACAAAAATTAGCCGGGTGTGGTGGTGCGCACCTGTAATCCTGGCTACTCAGGAGACTGAGGCAAGAGAATCACTTGAACCTGGAAGGTGGAGGTTGCAGTGCAGTGAGCCAAGGTCACGCCACTGCACTCTAGCCTGGGCAACAGAGTGAGACTGTCCCCAAAAAAAAAGAAAGAAAGAAAGAAAAAAAGAAAAGAGTCAAGAGTGGGCAGTGCAAGGCTGAACAGCTTTCCATAGAAGCCAAATACACCACCTCCGTCAGGATCCTCCCTCATAGAGGTCACCAGCACAGGAATGATTCAGAACATTGTCGCGTGAGCAATGGGAGCAGAATCTTCCTTCCTCGTGTCCTTGCTGCTGGGCCACAGGCCAGTGGTAGGCCTCTAAAGGGTCTAGAGTCACACAGGATGATGAAGGGGACAAATCAAGGAGAAAAGAAAAAAGGGAGCTTGCCAGCCACCTTCTTCTGCACCTCCAATTCCAAATGCCCTCAGTGGATGCGTGGGGAGTGCTGAATCACATATGAAAGCAAAGCTTTAAACAGGATAGACCAAGCTTTAACAACAACAACACAAAAGCTTGAATGTCTGCAAAGTTGAATCTGCATCTCATGGAGAGTCCAGGAGGTTTTTGCAGAGTACAGCTGGTAATAAAAATATGGAGGATCTAGGCCAGGTGCAGTGGCTCACGCCTGTAATCCCAGCACTTTGGGAAGCCAAGGCAGGCTGATTGCTTGAGCTCAGGAGTTAGAGACTAGCCGGAGCAACATGGGGAAAACCTGTCTCTACAAAATACAAAAAAAGTAGCCAGGCGTGGTGGTGAGCACCTGTAGACCCAGCTACTTGTGAGGCTACTTGCTTGAGGCCAAGAAGATGAGGCTGCAGTGAGCCGTGATTGTGCCATGCATTTCAGCCTGGGTGACAGAAGACAGAAAAAGAGCATGTCTTAAAAAAAAAAAGGAAGATTTACCATGCCACAGAGACTAAGTGCCTTATATTGTAATATAAAGTCTTTGAATCCTCACAATGACCCCAGGAGGTAGGTGCTGTTATTAACATTTTCCTTTCCACCATGAGGCTAATAAGACACAGAGAGGTTAAGTGTCTTGTCCAAGATCATAGAGCTAGAACCTTGACTCCAGAAACAGCATCTGCAACCCCCAACCCCCCCACCCCCGCGGCCTTTTGCCTATTCTGCAATCTCATGAAGTTTCCTTTCCTTCTTTGAGGCCAGGAGCTCTCCAAGGTTCTGGAGAGAGGCCCAGAAGCAGCGTAGAGAGGCAGCCCCGCCAGACCCTGCAAGACCATAGTAAGGACTAGGATTTTATTTTCAGAGTTAAAGGAAACCACAGGCGTCTAAATGAATCACTGGTGCTTCCGCGCTGTCATAGCTAGCACTCCGGCTGTGTCTCTATTTAGCACTTGAGAGCTGGCTGTTTACGTGCCTACTTCTCCTTCTGGACTGGAAATGTCTTACAGCAGGACTGCATCTTAGCCATTTTTATATCTTCTTCACGCTGTCCCAGTTACACAGCACAGTGCTGGCATATATTAAACATTTAGTACCTATTTATTGAATGAAATTAAAGTAGAAATGGATTCTTAATTGTCTCTGAAAAATCTCATTTTCCGGTAGCCCAATTAATTTCAAAGAGACTGAGGAATTTCTACAGTATCATGGCAATAATAATGGTAATGTTAATAATTGCGGTTACTAAGATCTGAGTGTTACATGCTGGGATTTGGGCAAAACACTTTATGTCACCCTTAATATATTGAGAGAGAGGAACTCTAGGTCCTGCCAGTCACTGGTAGTCCTTTCCCAAGCAGAAGACTCACCTGGGCGAGCTTGTAAATCCCAGAGATTAAGGAGAATACGATTTCACAGGAGTGGCCACTAGGTGGTGGTGTGACACCATCATCACCTCGCCATGGGCTAGTGGGCAACTTGGACCAATTGCGCGGGGCCGGTGGAGTGGCTGGGGGCCTCTTGGGAATCAAGATGGCCAAGATGGCGGTCTGTGCACCAAACTCTGTAGCTGGAGTTGAGGGCTTTCCAGTTTATGCTGCCCGTGAGCAGATGAATGGAGAGGATTCTTACTAAGCCAGGGTGCATTTTCTTCTTGTTGAAATCTGAAACTTATTCACTTCATTTCAACTCAGTTGAACAAGACATTATTGAGTCTCAGCTCTCACTAACACCCCCTCTGTCTTCACACTCTCTATTTTAGACTGGATTGGGGTGTGGGGACAGGAAGGCCACCAGTCCCAGCTCTCACATTTATGAAGAACATGATTAGGCATTTAATGTTGCATTCAAATAAGGCCACACATAGGACCATTATATTCCTCCCAGTGTTAAAACAGTTTATTCGTTCCATGAAAAATACTTCAGTTGTACCATTATTTTTGTGCTCTTTTTTTTTTTAGCATACCTTCGTTTTAAAAATATATCAGCATCTTTAGATATTGGAGGTATTTAGGACTCCTTTCTCAATTTTTGAAGAGCTACCTGTTTGAAGAGCAACTAAAATGCTTGCAGTCCCATCAAAATAACTAACAGACCATGCTTTCTCTGATTTTATTGTTTTGGCGCTTGCTAATTTCCACTTCTGGAACAGTTTCTTCTCTGTCTTAAGTTGATCTATCCCTGCCTATTCTTCAGATTTTAGATTGGACTTCACCTCCTGTGCAAAGCAAGAGCTTGTTAGGTGCT
This sequence comes from Hylobates moloch, assembly GCF_009828535.3. NCBI lineage: Eukaryota > Metazoa > Chordata > Mammalia > Primates > Hylobatidae > Hylobates > Hylobates moloch. The sequence goes on from NW_026652294.1 coordinate 41,865,126, forward strand.
TGCTTTTACCCCACTGTTGTTCTTTCTACTATGCTGTAATTCACAAATCCTTCTCTGTGTCCCCTAAAAGATCAGGGGTTCTCAACTTGGGGTATTTGGACCTTTAGGCTATCCATGGTATGCCCTTAAAATTTTGTATTATTTACTTACTGCCACAATAATACAGAATAAGAGCAACCACAAAACCTCAGTGGCCCATAGTAAGTGAATATTTGTTATATGTCTAGAGTCAGCTGGAATTCAGCCAGGCAGGGGTCCTGCCACTCTTGGATGGGCTTGTTTACACCTCTGGGATTACCTGACTGCTGGCTGATGGAGATTGGCCTTTGCTGCGGCAACTGAGCCGTGTTCCACATGCTTCCCATCTCCCTTCTGGACCAGAAGGCTAACCCAGGAGGTCCTTCTCATGGTGGTGGTGGAAATGCAAAAGATCAGGCCCCAAAATGCAAGCCTGTTTCATCAGCTTCTGCATTGGCCATTCCCACTAACATCCCTTTGACCAAAGCAAGTTACATGGATGAGCTCAAAGTCAAGTGGTGGGGAAGGCCCCCCTACTCACATAGGGAAGGTTGGCCATGCTGCATGGCCAAGGGCATCATTCAGAAAAGAGAGAAGAGTTAGGGCCATTGCTGCTATCTACCATGGATTATATGCCAAAATACTGTATATTTTCTGGAAAGATGATCTAAGGCTTTTACCAATTTCCCACTGGGACCCATATCTTCGAAAGTTCAAGAACCTCTGATATAGACCCAGCTTTGAGTTTAGGGACTATATTTCTTTATTTGTATATCTTCAAAACCTAAAATATAGGGCCTTGATCATAGCAGGTGCTCAATAAATGTATGTAGAATGAAAGAGTGCCTTTTGTATGCAGGCCATATACAGTATTAGGTTCTGGGGATACAGAATTAAGCCAACCAAGGACTCTATTCTCAAGGAGCTTCTACTATGTGTGCTCTCTGAGGGGGCTGTTGCTCAGGGGTTGGAGTCAGGAGGCAGGTGGACATCTTTCAGCCTCAGCCAGTACAAAGTTTGCATCATTATGATGTCTTGAGGGTGAAATTCAAGAAAGAACAAGTTCAGGGGAAACATAATAAATGAAGCTGCTCAACTTATGGGGTCCCAAATGTGAATTATCCTGCAGAAACCATCTGCTGTGCAAGTAAACATATATGTGGGCATAAAAAAATAGAAGTGGAGACGTCATATTTATTGGTGTCACAAAGTGAATAATGCATTTTCTTAGCAGCTAGTTCTAGAATCCCTGTCCAACAAGGAAATTGCCTCTGTCCAAGAAAATATCTTGATAAGCTGCTCAGGGCAGAAGGTGAGAGACCCTGAAGGCAAGGGTGTCCAGTGAAATGAATTGTTTATTTTTTCCTCACAATGCAGGAAAGAGACAAAGGAGATAGAAGAAGTGGAGTAAGGGGAAAGATAAGAACTGGAAAGCTGAACCATAGCCCAGACCCAAGCAGGAGAAAGAGCAAGAAATGCCTATGAGAAAGCCGGAAAGAAACCCCCGGAATTTGGAAGAAAATGTCTAAAAGGTGGTTTTCAGGAGATGGCTGGAAGGTGTTCTCTGGGACCCTCCCTCATGACTCCTAAGTAACCACACTTGCAAATGCATCTTGCATTTTGTTTCCTCCAGCTTTGTTTTGGTTTTGCTATCGTGGAACTGAGTAAAAGACTGAGTTACTCATCAGGATTGGTGTGATCCCAACGAGATATCACTTGGTAAATGTAGTAACAGATTTAGTAGCAGGACCCTGGAGATGGAGGTTTCTAGGCTTGTGCTTCTGAAGTCTTAGGGACCTGAGGAAGGGTCTGGAAGCTCAGAGACTGTGGAACCATGGGATATCAGGGCATCCGTGTCTGGCACTTGCTCTACGACACTCTCTACTTGTATAATGTTGGGCTGGTTTCTGAAATGTTCTGCTTCTGTTTTCTCACCTCTAGACTGAGGATAATAGTATCTTATTCCTGGGGTCTTGGGGAGCTATCTAATGAGAAATGGAGACATCATACAAGACATAGCACCTGGCACACACACTCATACGTGTCAGCTCTCATTATTTTAGATGTCATTGGGTTGTTATTATTATTGCTTTTGTTGTTCCCAGTAGCTGACATTTGGGTAGCATTGGCCTGGTGGACTGGAAGCAACACAGGACTGAGGGTCAGAAAACCAGAGTCTGATCTTCGCTCCTCCCCTAAACAGCCATGCGACCTTGAGGAAGTCACTTTGCCCTTCCAGGCTTCAGGCTTCCTCTTCCTCCTTTAACTGAAGAAATTCGACAAGACTTTCTCTGAGGGTTGTTTTTTTCCCTTCAACCTGTAGGAGGCACCATGGCCCCGCAGCTGCTGGCCTCACAAATCCTGTTTTGACATTGGAGGAAGCAGCCCTGGGTTGCAGTCCACAGTCCACTCCGAAATCCATTTTCCCCACTCAGCATAACACTGAAATGCGACTGACTTGGTGTGTTTGTTTACACCCCTTGGGAAGTTATTTCCCTTTTCACTTAATTACCTGATATCCTGACATTGCCGTGCAAAATTCGCCTCAAATACATTTTGTAAAGTCATCTAGACTTGCTCATCTGGTGCTTTGATTAAAATGTGCAATCTTCCCCAGGCTTCAGCACCTCATTAAATAATTGCACCTCCAGTGAGAAAGTAAACAGCACACTCTGGGGGCACAGAGAACAAGATAAACGTGGTGCACATCCAGCAACTATTTTATACTCCATCCCCCAGGCAAACACATAACCTCTGGCTTAAGGGCTGAATGGATACTGGCTTTAAGTTGCTTTCTTTTTGCAATCTTTCTGGGAAGGAGTATGATCTAGAAGCAGAGCAGAATCTCCTCTGCCCGCCCTTTCCTGGCTCAGTGTCTGCTTAACTTGGGCTCAGCCCTGGCGGAAGGACCAAGGGTTGGTTGTTCACTGGGAACCTGGCTCATCCCCTAGCAGCAACTTTGCATGCAAAGTGCCAGGGGCAGGGGCTGGATATAGAGCACATTTCCTAGAGGGTGTTGCAGTGCTGTTGAGGGATTGGCAACTTTGAATCAAGTCCCACCTTTCTCATTAATTCTTGATGTTGACCTTGAGCATTTCACTTTACCTTTTCTGACCTTCATTTTCCCCCTGCCTCTTCTATAAAATGAATCTGGGATATGACTATGGAGGGAGTGGCTGAGTTAGGATGGAGGAAAAAAGTCAGTGGAAAAGATGAGGTCAAGGAACTGACTCACAAAGCCTATGATGACAGGTGATGATAATGACCAACAGCACAAGAAGCCACCTTTGAGCTCCAGGATAGGAAGCTCGATTCAAGATGATGTCCCAACCACCATGGTCCCGAAAAAGGCTGAAGGATGCTGGTTGGTGAGGGTGTTTGTGGAAAGTTCTTTTCCCTGGCATTACAACTCCAAGGTATGGGAATTGAGGATCTAACCACCAGGCTGGCATAGATTCTTCTTGAATTTTTCTTCTTGTTCCATAGGGAATGGCAAGGAACCTGAGGAACCAGCGTGAGGAAAACATGGATGATCTGACATCTTCCTCACTTTACCCCTACCTGTCCACGCCTCCATCCATCCACCTGTCCATCACTGATCAAGCTCTCACTATGTCTATAGTGTAGAAGGTGCCCACCAAATGCAATGGGACCTCTTGTCTCATGTGTCTACTTGCATCTTTAAGTTGATACAGGGAAGGCATAATCCAAGCACAGGATGCTGGAAGCTATGGAGGTACAGTGGCCTCTGAGCAAACTGAAAACTCTCTATCACTAAAGGGTTGGACATACAGGGTATCTCCTCTGCTCTGCCACCTACCTTGAGGACGTTTTACATGTGGCTAAAAGTGGAGGCAGAGATATTTGGATAAATAAATGCTAGAGAATTGGAAATTCCTAGGACAAGTCAAATTGGGTATGTCTATGTCATCCTTTTTTTTTTTTTTCTAAGAGACACGTAACTCTGATCCTTAAGGAGTTAGAGAGTTCCCACAGCTTAGGTTCTGGAAGCCATGTTCCTTTTTATGTAACATCCTTGAATATGCCACTTGTATACTCTAAATTTGCTCTGTAATTCTTTTTTTTTTTTTTATTTGAGAGGGAGTCTCACTCTGCTGCCTATCCTGGAGTGCAGTGGTGTGATCTTCACTCACTGCAACCTCCGCCTCCCGGGTTCAAGCGATTCTCTCACCTCAGGCTCCCGAGTACCTGGGATTACAGGCGCGTGCCACCACACCTGGCTAATTTTTGTGTTTCTAGTAGAAACAGGGTTTCACCATGTTGGCCAGGCTGGTCTCGAACTCCTGACCTCAGGTGACCCACCCGCCTCAGCCTCCCAAAATGTTGGGATTTCAGGCATGAGCCACCATGCCTGGCCTATAATTATTCTTCATAACATATTTCAGCAATAGGATTAATTATATGTGTCATTAATTATTCAATGTTTGTCTGTCTTACTAAAGTGTGAGCTCCGAAAGGACAGGAGCTTACCACAAATAGCTCCTAATTACCTATACACATCCTAGATACTGTTTTAAGCCCTTCGGATACAGCCTGCTCACCCAGAACTCCCATTCTGGTTCCAGGATGGGGACAAGGAATTGCTACCTAACACAGTTGTCAGAAAAAGTCTCTCGAATCAGGTTGCATGAAAACGGAGACTGAAAGCAGTGAAGGACCACATCATGAAGCTCTCTGGGAGGAGGGGCATTTAAAGAAGAGAAAATGGAAAGTGCAAAGGTTTTGAGGGCTGGAACATGTTTGGTATATTCAAGAAACAGCAAGACCAATGCAACTGTTGCAGAATAATCCCATGTGAGACTGGTGGAAGATGAAATCAGAGAGGCAGCAGGTGGCCCTAGCTTTTACTCTGAGTGCGATGGGAAGCTATTTTTGAGCAAGGGGAGAAAGACAGAGAGAGAGAGAGAGAGAGAGTTAAAGTTTGAGATGTGTGTTAAGAATCCAGCTGAGATGTAAAGTTGGGTTGAGGCATGTGGAATTCAGGAGAGAGGTCTAGCAGGAGATATAAATCGGGGAGCCATCAGTGTAAATTACATTTAACACCATGAGCCTTAATGAGGTCTTAGAGAGGTCTCTAGTGAGGAGGGTAGACCAGGAAAAGAAAGCCAAGGGCTGGGTCTGGGGCCGTTGATGTTCAGACGTCTGAGATCTGAGCAGGGACCAGGAGAAACAACCAAGAAGGAGTGGCCAGTGATGTAGAAGGAGACTGTAGAGAAAAGAGCATCCTGGAGGCAAATCATAAAAGACTTTGAGGAAGAAGGGAGGGACAAACATTGTCAAATGTTTCTGAGAGACTGAGTAAGATGAAGACCGAGAATTGACGATTGGGCTTTGCAACATGGAGGTATTGGAAACCTAGATAAGGGCTGTTTTGGTGAGGTGATGGGCAAAAAAGCCCAAAAGGATTGAGTTCAAGATGGAAAAAGAGGTCAGAAATTGGAGACTATTCTGCAAAGGACAGCGGAGAAATGAGTGGGAACTAGAAGTAGGTGAAGGGTCAGCAAAGGGTTTGTGTTTTGCATTGGATGGAAAAGGTCAAGAAGAGAGAGAAAATTTGATGGTACAGGAGACAGCGTGACTGACCGATCAATGACCTTGGTATTGAAAAAGAGAATGAAGACCTAGGGTTCAAGCAGAAGGGCTGGCCTTAGAGCCTTCAGTTCATCTGTGAATCAGTTCATTGAGCAGGAATGCAGAACTTATAGGACAAATGCCCTGAGGGTGGTAGATGTCTTGGTAGAAGCCTGCAACATTTTCTTCTGATTGCTTTTATTTTCTTAGTCCAGAGTGAGGAGGAGAAAGAAGTTACAAAATAATAGTTTAGCCCCTTAATTGGATTTTCTCCAATCACACTAGGCAGAAAAGCATATGAATGGATGACTTGCGAAATGGAGTAGGACTGGAAGGTAGCATTTGGGCCCCTTGAGGTAGGATCTCATGCATTTGAAATAGGCCAGTCAATGTGCTTGCATATTTTTCTCCCACCAAGTTCAGCTGCTTGGATAAAGGTTCAGAACAGTTAGAGAGTGAGATTTAATAAGGGTTGAGGGTTTTTTTTCCTAGGTGAGAATTAGGGAGTGAGGAAAAAAGGAGCTGGAGTATGTTCTAGGGAGTAATGGTAACAGCACCTACTTGAATGGAAGCTGGATAAGAAGAGTGAGGCAAAGGAGGAGTTGAGGGACAGTACAACCATGTATTGATCATATATTTAGATATAATCATGTATTTAGTTTATAGAGGGGTCAATAATTTTTGGAATTGGCAAACTAAAAATGAGAAGTGGTGGTTGGAAAGTAGGATTCTTAGAATTGAGATAACAGAGTGCAATTACTTGTGTAAAAAGGTCTAGGATATGACTATAAGAGAGAGTGGATGAGTTAGGATGGAGGAAAATAATCCCCAGAAAAGAGGAGGTCATGGAATGGGCAGTCCAGGGCTTTGCAGGGATTTCTCTGTGGAAAGTAAAATCACTGAGAATCACAGCTGAGGTAGTATTGGAGAGGGTGACCATGACTCAGGTGCCGGGATCTTGTAGAAATGAGGGGAATGACACAGGGCTCAATAGTTGACTGTGACAAGGAGGGTAGTGGGTTGTTCAGTATGGCAGCATGACCCTTAAAACCGGGAGTGCTGGGGGCAGTGGTGTGGAAGATCAGTAACGGGCAAAAAGTAGTAACAGGCAAAAAGGAGCCCTGCCTCACCTCCAGGCCCAGTGGAACAAGGGTTATGGGAATGAAAATAATCAGCTGCCTTTTCAGAGGACAGCAGGGGAAATGGTGTCTTTGCGGGGAGCTTTGAGATTTTCTTAGGGGCTAGTTCTGGAATCCAGTGGATGCGGAGCCCTCCTAATGCTTCCTCCCTGTTGTTGCCTCTGTTGCTGCTTCCTGGAGTTGTGTCTGACCACAGACCATTCTGTACTACTGTATATCACAGTGGTTACATACACAGGGTTTAGGCTCCAACTGTCTTGATTCAAGTCCTGTGTTTCTGTTGCACTACTTCTCAACTCTGTGATCTTGGGCTAATTAATCGACCTCTTTGTGCTTCTGTTTCCTCATCAAAAGATAGAATGGTAATGGGCTTACGGAATTGTTGTGAAGTTCGAGGAATAGATATAGGAGCTGTGCTTGCACTAAGCTTGGGACAGTGGTTGCATATTAAATGTTTGCTATTAATATAATTATTTTTCCACCACATTCTGCTCTTGATGGCCCCCTTATTCTGTGAGTCACAATTGAAGATAAAGAGATTTTGCTGATAATAGATCATGCATTCCAGTGACCCAGTGGGTGGGTTTGGGAAGTTGGGGGTAGTCAGATTAGGGGGTTCACAGAGGTTTAGGGGATGATACTGAGGGATGAGTTTAGGGAGTCCTGCTGTCAGAATGGCAGGGCTGGGTGAAGGGTGATCTTGCCTGGACAGTGCAGAACTCAGGGGCCTCTTCTCGACTTTGACTTCGACTTCCACTGATGAACATGGTCAGTGTGGTTCACTGGCATATCCCTAGGGTCTAGCCAAGCCCTTGCTGCATCCTTGCCAAATAAAGAAAAGATGCTTCTGAGGAGGAACATGCTGTTATGAGTTTTCCTATCAGCTCTGCATCTTCTAACACCTCACACTACCCTTTTGGAAATCTGTCAAAGCTCTTGGTCAGATTCCCTCTGAATTTCACCGAGCATGTTGGCACACCTCTGTACCTGTGATTGTCTTGCTTGTAAATAGTTGTACTTGCAGTTCACCTCACCTAGAGCTGAGATAAAAGGTGTCACATAATGTTCCCAGAGCCCTGTCTCATATTGCCTGAGCAGATGCTACTGTTGCAGTGATAACCAAAAATGTTAAAATTGAGACCATAAGGACTTGTTGAGCATTGTAGTTTTCTGACAGGACAGATAGTTCCTTTTTTTCTTGGCTCAATGCTTGAGACTTCATCAGACACAGAACTTTCCTGCCGCTGTGCCCCACAGCTGCCTCTCCTCACCTGTTCGGGGCTGTCTGCTGTTAGATTATGGGCTGTGCTGTTCAGCTCTCTGGTGAGCTCATTCAAGACCTGGATCCTAGGGTCTGTTGCAGATGGTCATACAGGAGTCACAGACTGGACAGAAAATTACCCACAGGCATATGCTGTTTGGATCACATAGTGTTTTGCAAATCAGGAAATTTCATGCAAAATTCCAGATTAATGGCTTTTTTTTGTGTGTGGGTGGGGGAATATCAAAAGACCCAGGCACAGGAGCGCTGGCATTCTACATAGCAACCATGGGCTGGAGTTGAGTCATGGCGCCCCCTGCAGTTGGAGTACATACTTTAAGTCATTACATAGCCCTCCAAGTAAGCCTCTTGGGACTATTAAGTTTTTATTTTATTTTATTATTTTATTTTATTTTATTTTATTTTATTATTTTTTTTATTTTATTATTTTATTTTATTTTATTTTTGAGAAGCAGTTTCACTCTTGTTGCTCAGGCCGGAGTTCAATGGTGCGATCTCGGCTCACTGCAACCTCTGCCTCCTAGGTTCAAGTGATTCTGCTGTCTCAGCCTCCCAAGTAGCTGGAATTACTGGCACCCACCACCACGCCCAGCTAATTTTTTGTATTTTTAGATAGGGTTCCACCATGTTGGCCAGGCTGGTCTTGAACTCCTGACCTCAGGCAATCTGCCCGCCTCAGCCTCCCAAAGTGCTGGGATTACAGGCGTGAGCCACCGCACCCAGCCCAATTTTTTTTTAGGTGCCAAAATAAATGCGAGATTCTATTTTCTGCTTAGGAACACCCATAGGTGGTTATGTATTTCTTTTTCAACTTTTATTTTAGAATCGGGGGTACATGTTCAGGTTTGTTACTTGGACATATTGCATGATGGTTTGGGTATGATTGATCCCATTATACAGATAGTGAACATAGTAGCCGATAGGTAGTTTTTCAACCTTTGCCTCCCTCTCTTTCCCCTCTGGTGGTTCCCAGTGTTTATTGTTCTCTTCTTTATGTCCATGAATACCCATTGTTCAGTTCACATGCAGCATTTGTTTTTCTGTTCCTTCATTAATTCACTTAGGATAATGGCCTCCACTTGCATCCATGTTGCTTCAGAGGACATGGTTTTGTTCTTTTTTATGGCTGCATAGCATTCCATGATGTATATGTATCACATTTTATTTATCCAGACTGTCATTGATGGGCACCTGGGTTGATTCCCTGTCTTTGCTATTGTGAATACTGCTGTGATGAACATACACGTGCATGTGTCACACATCCTAGTACCAACCAGGCCTGACCTTGCTTAGCTTCTGAGATCAGATGAGATCAGGCATGTTCAGGATGGTATGTCCTTGTGTCTTTTTGGTAGAATGATTTATTTCTTTTGAATATATATCCAATAATGGTATTACTGGGTCAAATAGTAGTTCTGTTTTAAGTTCTTTGAGAAGTCTGCAAACTGCTTTCCACAGTGGCTGAACTAATTTACATTCCCACCAACGATGTATAAGCATTTTCCTTTCTCCACAGCCTCTCCAGCATCTGCTGTTTTTTGACATTTTAATAATGGCCATTCTGACTGATGTGAGATGCTATCTCATTGTGGTTTTGACTTGCATTTATCTGATGATTAATGATAACGAGCATTTTTCCATATGTTTGTTGGCTGCTTATATGTCTTCTTTTGAGAAGTGTCTGTCCGTGTCCTTTGCCCACTTTTTAAGGATGTTATTTGTCTTTTGCTTGTTGATTTATTTAAGTTCCTTATAGATTCTGGATATTTGACCTTCGTTGGATGCATAGTTTGTAAGTATTTTCTCCCGTTGTGTAGGTTGTCTGTTTACTCTGTTGGTAATTTCTTTTGCTGTGTAGAAGCTCTTTAGTTTCACTAGGTCCCGATTGTCAATTTTTGTTTTTGTTGCAATTACTTTTGAGGACTTAGTCATAAATTCTTTCCCAAGGCTGATGTCCAGAATGGTGTTTCCTAGGTTTTCTTCTAGGATTCTTACAGTTTGAGGTCTTACCTTTAAGTCTTTAGTCCATCTTTTTTTTTTTTTTTGAGACGGAGTCTCGCTCTGTCGCCCAGGCTGGAGTGCAGTGGCGCAATCTCGGCTCACTGCAAGCTCCGCCTCCCGGGTTCACGCCATTCTCCTGCCTCAGCCTCTCCGAGTAGCTGGGACTACAGGCGCCCGCCACCACGCCTGGCTAATTTTTTTGTATTTTTAGTAGAGACGGGGTTTCACCGTGGTCTCCATCTCCTGACCTCGTGATCCGCCCGCCTCGGCCTCCCAAAGTGCTGGGATTACAAGTGTGAGCCACCGCGCCCGGCCATAAATGTTCTTAATATAAACATTCTTCTCTTTATATCTGTATCTATATCGATATCTATCTATATCTATTGATTCTATTTCTCTGGCAAACCCTGATTTATATCTAGTCAAAGCCTACAAATACAAAACCTTATACCGAAATATGTGTTCTGATGTAACTGGCACCTGATTTTACAGGCTGTCAGACCTCACTTGGCCTTGCCCTTCTCCCCTTCCTCAGCTAGATTTAATCACCCGTCCCTGCAAGGGCACTCTCATCCATGCCCCCATCTCCTTCATCTCCTTGTCCTCCTTCCACAGCTGTGCCTCCCTTCCATCCCCAATGCTGTGTCAATCCAACTGCTTGTTTTCTCCCTCCGTGCCTTCCAATGCTAGAGAAAAATCACATAACCATGCTGAATTGGTTCCATTACAAATTTATGAGCTTCCCAGCCTCAGCTGTGCTGCCAACCCTGCTCAGTCATCTTCTAATCATCTCTTGTTGACTTTCTCTCCCTTTCCTTTCAGTGGCTGCCCTGATCTCCCCTTGCTCCACCCAACCCCCCATCACCCCCCATTCCCAGCGGAGGCTCTGCAGAGAATATGGAGGTCATCAGAAGTGATTTATTTCATGTATGTCCCTTCTAAGTTTTTACTTCTAAATTTGTCTATATTTTTACCTATTTTTACTTCCTTCATCATTGTATCTGAAGTTATTCTACTCTTACATCTTCACTGTCTCTTTCTCCGGGCTTTCCCCCACCACATACAATTATGTATTCATTTCCTCTTTCACATGCTTTTTCCCCATTTCTTTCTACTTTGCTTCCTTTTCAAGATCTGCCCTGTAGGTTCCTCTCTTAGTCACTTGTCCAGTGGTCCTTCACCTTTGCAGCCCAGTGGAATCCTATGGGGGAGCTTTAAAAAGAATCCCCATGATTGGGCGTGCATTGTGGCTCAGGCCTATAATCCCAGCACTTTGGGAGGCTGAGGAGGGTGGATCACTTGAGGTCAGGAGTTCAAGACCAGCCTGGCCAACATGATGAAACGTTGTCTCTACTAAAAATACAAAAATTAGGCGGGCATGGTGGTGCGTGCCTGTAATCTCAGCTACTGGGGAGGCTGAAGCAGGAGAATCGCTAAAAATCCGGAAGGTGGAGGTTGCAGTGAGCTGAGATTGTGCCAGTGCACTCCAGCCTGGGTGACTCTGTCAAAAAAAAAAAAAAAAAATCCCCATGATTATTCCTCATCCCAGGACAATTAAACCAGAATCTTTAGGTTTGGGGCCCAGGCGTTTGCATTTTCAAAAGCTTCCCAAGTGTCTCTAATGTGCAGCCATGGCTGACAGCCACTGCTCCCTCTGCTTGTATTCAAATCTCAGCCTGTGTCAATCCATCTTCTTTTTGCTGCCTCTATACTGAAAATGAACTTCCTAAGGTCAGCAAGGATTTCCTCATTCCAAAATTCTGCCACCACCCTCAGGCCTCAGGCTATTCAACAGTTATGAAGCATGTGATTCTTAATACACATTTTCAACCTTGTGGACTTCCAAGGCAATGTTCTGTCCCAGCTCTCTTCCCACTTAGATTTCTCTTTCATTGCCCCATTTGGCTTCTTTTCCTCTCTTGGTGTCTCAGTGCTAACCCACTTTCTTTCACTTTACACATTCTTCAGCAGCAGTGCCATCCACTCCCATAACTTTCTTCTCTTGCCTTCTTTGTTCCTTTTCTATCAATGTGCTCAGCATTCTTCCTGCTCCCACTAAATTGGCCACGCTACCGATACTTGGAGGCATCACTGACATTTTTCCTTCCTTCACGTGTGCATCTGATTGGCTAACAAAGATTCAGTTGTCACTGCAGTCACATTCTGCTTGGAAACCTCTGCGAGGTCTCAGTTTGTAATAAGGTGAAGTCCAAATCCTGTATCCTGTGTGAGAAGACCATTCACAATTTGCTTCCAGTCTGCCTCTCTGGTCCTGCTGCCAGCTACTCCTTGCCCCTCCGTTTCCTCACGCAGAAGCACACTGTTAACTGCACATACATTTAATCTTTGGTGCCTCTGTACTTACTCTTTCCTGGACTCCCTTCCTACCCTTCTAACTCCTTGGTGACCTTCTACTCACCTTCAAGGTCCAAATAAAATGTCGGGGCTCTCTGACACTCTTTATTCATTTATATTCCCATAGAGCATAATAGCAAACTCTAATTAAGCACTTACTCAAGTTGTCTTATGGGAACTGATTTATTGTCTGTCTTTCCTGCTTCTTGGTGAAGCCCTTAAGGACATGACTCATCCCTCATTGTCTCTCTCATTCCCAACACAGATCCTGGAACACTGCAGGAGGCCAGTGGGCATGTGCTGAGTAGAACCAGTAGGGATGAGGTGCACATGGTCCAGAGTGAATGGGACAGTAGGACTCAGGGACACAGTGGGACTTTGTGGCGAAAGAGCAGGACGTGGCATCTGTGTTAGGTGGAACAAGTACTAGAGCTGCTCACAAAGTATTCCTTGCTCCTAGTGTTGAGGACAGAATGCTGAACTGGATAGAGCTGCATCTGACATCATTTATTATCTATTATGGTTTTATGCCTGTGTGTGGGAAAGGAGCAGAATTGGATTATCTCCCTGCCCCAGGAAATAGTCATGTAGTAAGCAATAATGGGATCAACGTGCACCGACTGAAATTTTCTACAATCCCCCAGGGCGGAGATCAGTGGGAAGAAGGCTCTCTCAGAGAGATGTGTGGTCTCATCCTTGGGGATAAAGAGAGCCCTGTTAAATCAGGGCAGAAGGTGACACAGAGTTGCCAGGGTGGGCTGCGTTCTTGCATGCCTCTCTGGGCCAGCTATGCTGGAGATTCTTGCCTTGTATAAAGACGTGAGCAGCCTTTTCTTCCAGGCACAGAGCTTATGCAAAGCTTCTTTCTTCTCTTCATCCTACTTCTTTTACTCACTAGCATTTCTGTGTCCTGGATCCTTTGCCCACATCAGCATTATAGCAACTTACAACCATATGATGTGGTAGATCCTTGGTTTTGATGATTTATTGTTTTGAGCTGTACTTTATGCATTACATCCCAAAGACCCATGACAAGTAGTCACTGGTTATCTTGCTAAGATATGAATCTGTATGCATTGCTCTGCAATGGGAGGGCTGGAGTTAGTTAGCAAGTTAGTGAGCCTGGTTACCTGCCCACTCTTTGCATTTCATTGTTTTTTTAATTCATTTGTTAAAAAAAAATTTATTGAGTACGTACTATGTGTCAAACCTCACACTAGGACTTCTAGTTGGAGATCCAGTGATGAATAAAAAGGTTCTCTGTTCCCATGGACTGTCCTTTTGGAAGGAGGCTGAAGGGGTAAAGATTGATGAAAATAAAACAGAGTGACGTGATGGAAAGTGGGAAGGAGGGAGAGCAGTCAGCATTAGAAGGGAGCCCTCACATGGATGAAGCTGGAAGCCATTATCCTTAGCAAACTAACGCAGGAACAGAAAACCAAACACTGCACATTCTCACTTACAAGTAGGAGCTGAACAATGAAAATATACGGATACAGGGAGGGGAACAACACACACTGGGGCCTGTTGGGGGAACAAATAGGGGGAGGGACAGAGCATCAGGATAAATAGCTAATGCATGCCGGGCTTAATACTTAGATGATGGGTTGACAGGTGCAGCAAACCACCATGGCACATGTTTACCTATGTAACAAACCTGCACGTCCTGGACAGGTGCCCAGGAACTTAAAATAAAATTAAATTAAAAATTAAAAAAAAAAGAAGAGGGTCCTGCAGTGTTACTCAGAGTAGCCAAATGGTAGGACCACCCAAATGTCCAGCAACAGATGAATGGATAAACAAAGTGTGGTCTATCTGTACAGTGGAATATTATTCAACCTTAAAAAGAAAGGAAGTGCAGGGCCGGGCACGGTAGCTCACGCCTGTAATCGCAGCACGTTGGGAGGCCAAAGCGGGCAGATGACCTGAGGTTGGGAGTTTGAGACCAGCCTGACCAACATGGAGAAAACTCGTCTCTACTAAAAATACAAAATTAGCTGGGTGTGGTGGCGCACGCCTGTAGTCCCAGCTACTCAGGAGGCTGAGGCAGGAGAATCACTTGAACTCTAGAGGTGGAGGTAGCAGTGAGCTGAGATTGTGCCATTGCACTCCAGCTGGGGCAACAAGAGTGAAACTCCATCTCCAAAAAAAAAAAAGAAAGAAAGGAAGGAAGTGCTGACGCATGCTACAACATGGATGAGCCTTGAGGGCATTGTGCTAAGTGAAATCAGCTGACACAAAAAGACAAATATTGTATGATTCTGCTTCTGTGAAATATCTAGAATAGGCAACTCATAGAGATAGGAAATAGATCAGAAATTCCCAGGTGCTGGGGGTAGGGAGGGCACAGGGAGTATTGCTTAGTGGGTACAGAGTTTCTGTTTGGGGTGATCAAAAGTTTCAGAAAGAGATAGTGGTGAGGGTTGCACAACATTGTCAATATACTTAATGCCACCGGCTTGTACACTTAAAGATGGTAAAAATGGCAAATTTTATATTACGTATATTTTACCACAATTAAAAACAAATTAAGAAAAGAAACTTGCAATAACAAGAGCTGGCCATGTGAAGACGGAGGGGAGGTGACGTTCCTACCAGAGCAAATAGCTGGTGCAAAGAACCCAAGGCAGGAATGAGCTTGGTTATTTTGTGGCTCTCTATTGTTCGGTGCAGGATAACTCTCATGAAGTGTTAAAGATAGGTTTCTTTGTCCTAAAAAGACTCCAGGAAGGAAGTTGACTTTTAGTGCTGGTAGGGGAGCGAAGGGATCTAAACGCAATGGTGAACTTGGGGATTTTAAAGACCTCTGACTGCATTCCTCAGGAAAGCCAAGGGGCTTGCAGAGTTGCTGGTTTGCCTGCTATCAGGCTGTGAGCATCCTAGGACCACCCGGGTCTGTGCCATTTTAGTTCTGTCTCCTAAATCTATGCCTACTTGTTGAACAATGAGCTAGGGTTAAAGTACTAAACCAGGAGGCAGCAGAAATGGATTACAAATGGGCTTGGGCTATAATCCCAAAAGACACAATCCCGAATGCCATAAATCTGATGGTTGAGACCCTGAAAATCACAATCCTGAAAGATCAAAATCCCAAAAACATGATTCTTAAAAAATTAATTTAAAAAATTATTTAAAAGATATTTATTAGGCCTTGCACAGTGGCTCATGCCTGTAATCCCAGCATTTTGGGAGGCCAAGGCGGCGGATCACGAGGTTAGGAGTTGGAGACCAGCCTGGCCAACATGGTGAAAACCCATCTCTACTAAAATACAAAAATTAGCCAGGCATGGTGGTGGGTGCCTGTAGTCCCAGCCACTCAGGAGGTTGAGGCAGGAGAATCGCTTGAACCTGGGAGGCAGAGGTTGCAGTAAGCGGAGATTGCGCCACTGCACTCCAGCCTGGGTGACTGAGGAAGACTCTGTCTCGAAAAAAAAAAAAAAAAGAAAAGAAAAAAGATATTTATTTACATTTTTAAAAAGAGGATGTATTTAAGAAACATAAAAACACAACAGAACACTTCACAGGCCACTTGATACAACAAAATAGGCAATAACGACGTACATATTATTGCAAGCACAAACACCCAGGCTTACTAACTACAGTCACGTGAATATGACACTTATGAGCAGCAGATGAACCATATTCATAAAGAATCATGTCAAAAAGTGAACTATATAGATACATATTACTATGGATGGTGTTGTGTGCATCCAGCTTTATACCTGTGTTCACCTGAAATACCGTGACAAACAACCTAAGTCTTTCAATGAAATCCATCAAAAACAGTGACGAGTCACCATTGCCTATGCAATCACCCAAAGAGCAAAGATCTTGAGAAATTTTACCTTTCACAAATGAAGATGCACATAGGGGACACCTCTTCATTTACTGAGGAAGTTTCAACGTTGTTAATTACGTGCACAATGCTGACACACAAAGTCAATGTTGTGATGACGCACTTGGTGGAGTCAAATTTCTGACGTTCCAGACAGCAGAAGAAAAGTCTGTCCCAGCTCTCAGTTTGCTGTCTACGTTTTTCTTTCTGGACCCCCAGCCAACTGCCTGGTGCCTGCCAGCACTGACGGCAGATCTTCCCTCACCTGTTCCACTCAAATTAACACACTACTACAGACTCACCCAAAATAATGCTTTATCCGGTTTCTAGGTATTCCTTAATTCAGTCAAGTTGACTCCACCCCTTGTCAACTTGGCGACCGTATGCATCTCTTTAAACCATACTTATTTTGCAAAAAGACAATAGCAAGGTAACAGTTCCACCTAATGTGAAGCAACTAACATAATGCAACTATCCCTAATACAACTGAAAGCACACGAATCCCTTCCCCAGAATTTGGCTTTCAGGATTTAAACATTGGGAATTCTGTCTTTAGCGACTGTGTTAGTCTGTTTTCACACTGCTATAAAGATACTACCCAAGACTGGGTGATTTATAAAGGAAAAGGGTTTAGTTGACTCACAGTTGTGCATGGCTGGAGAGGCCTCAGGAAACTTACAATCATGGCGGAAGGGGGAGCAGGCACATCTTACCTGCTGGCAGTGAGAGAGAGCCTGTGAAAAGGGAACTGTCAAACACTTATGAAGCCATCCGATCTCGTGAGAACTCACTCACTATCATGAGCACAACATGGGGGAAACCACCTCCATGATCCAATCAACTCCCACCAGGTTCCTCCCTCAACACTTGGGGATTATAGGGATTACAATTCGAGGTGAGATTTGGGTGGGGACACAGAGCCAAACCACATCAGAGATTATGATTGGCACCAATTCAAATTCTAGCTCTATCATTAACTAGTTGCATGTTTATGGATAAATGGCTCAGTCTAACTGAGCCTCAGTTTCCTACTACATAAAATGTAGGATTTGGATGATATTAAGGATAATAAATATATGGCATGCACATTCTCTCTCACACACCAGGCAGCAGAGCCAGATGTTGACATGTGGGCACTCCAGGTTAATTGGCCCTCATCCAATCAATATTACTTACAAAGTTGTTCCATATTTATTATCTAGGGAAAAGGGAGAAGATGAAAGAAAAAAATTTGTATTGGCCAGGCATGGTGGCTCACTCCTGTAATCCCAGCACTTTGGGAGGCGGAGGAGGGTTGATCACGAGGCCAGGAGAACGAGACCATCCTGACTAACAAGGTGAAACCCCATCTCTACTAAAAATACAAAAAATTAGCCAGGCGTGGTGGCGGGCGCCTGTAGTCCCAGCTACTCGGGAGGCTGAGGCAGGAGAATGGCGTGAACCTGGGAGGCAGAGCTTGCAGTGAGCCGAGATCGCACCACTGCACTTCAGCCTGGGCGACAGAGTGAGACTCTGTCTCAAAAAAAAAAAATTGTATTAATAAAAATTGTATTTGCTAGTTTGCTTCAACAAGGCTAAGCAGAGTCACTGAAAAACTCTCTAAAATATTCCCTTTTGTGTGTTCTTGTTCTCTCCCCTGATTTCTTTAGTTCATTTCTTGGCAGTTCTATTACAACTTTTGAAATGTATTTAATAAAACAGATTTCTTCTTCTGAGCAAAAGACACTATATCATGAAATATTTCAATTGAGAATTTTAACAAAGTGGGACTTCATGAGCAAGTTGCAAAAGACATAAGCAGAGATGTGCTTTTTAAAGTTTCACTTCAGAGTGCTGTCTGCTTTGGTGGGAGTGGAACAAATTACATTTAACTAGTCTATCCCAGTGATGTTTTAGTGTTTCTTTCACATCAGCATTCCCAGCAGCTGCCCCAAAGGCTTGAGTTCCTGCAGCTGTCCAGGGCAGACATTACTAATGGAGCACAGCGCTCCTTCCTGAAGAGCCTGGATGCAACCCCAGCTTCCCTGGCACCTGCTTCCAGTTATAGACCCTGCTGGCCATCCTTGGGCTGGGTTGACTCTGCAATTCCTTGCAGCTTCAATGTTTTAGGAGTCTGTGATGTTAAACTTTACATGATATCTGAGTAACCACCATTTGTCTGGGACCTGAGAAACTGAAATGTAAATTTGATTTTAAACATGTTTAAATGAATGTTTGTACAGAAGAAAAGGATGTGGAAAACTGAAAAATCTCTCTCTTAGATATTTTTCTGGTTTATCTCATTTAAGGAAGTAAAAATTGAAGACAATTTTATGAAAATAATCTGGACTAATGTCAAGCTATGTTGAGGGCAATTTAAGACCTAGAATTGGGAGGATGGACCTAGAACCTGGATGGAAAGAGAGATCTTGTTTTTCAGAGATAAAATAGCATTGGATTGGGGGTGGAAGATGAGCTAAGAAGATCTGTGGACAACTGCAAAAGCTTTATTTTTGTGAGCTGCATCCAGTACCACAAAAACTTGAACTCTGAACTTTGAAATAGCCAATGCTGTTGCAGAGTCACTTTTGTGCTCCATGTCTAACGAGGAATGTATTGATGGGAGATGAGCATCGCTTTACAGATCATCAGACACAGTGTTGAGTTCTGGCTTCTGTAATTATTTGTTGTGGGACCTTGATGTAAGTAATTTATCTTGAGACTGTTTGCTTATCTGTGCAGTGACGATACTATCACTTACCTTTTCATGTAATAAGGCTTAAATAAGATCTTGTTGGCAAATCACCTAATTGAGTCTAGGAAGAGGCATTACAAATTGTCATCCAATTGTATTTACAAATTGAATAATTGAATCACACTTGATTAAGGAGAGCTTCATGTCTACTTTCCAGTAAGGATTCTGGTAAAAGCACCGTGGGGGAGGACCAACAAATTTGGAACTGGAAACTGGGTCTGTGAAGGTGAAATACAAATCAGCTGGACAACCCAGTACAAAAGGGGGCCAAGAACAACAAGAAACCAACCACGAGTTAATCAGGGAAGTGGAAATGGATACAATACTTTATATCTTTCAAATTGGGGAATATCTGTAATCTCACTGCTGGGAGGGTTATAAATCAGTATGGCCGTTTGGGAAGGTGGTTTGGCAGTTTATCAAAGTTCCACTCAGCATTGTGCCTCTCTCTCCACATAGGGTAGTTCTGCCCTATACGAAGCACCAAGAGCTCAGAAACAACCTCAGGAAGAGAGAGGGAGCCCTTGCTCAGATTTATTTATTCTTAATTTGTCAATTCCTGTCATATTACATATGTATTCCATTACGTCGTTTATTGGCTGCCTCACTTATTGGAATGTAAATTCACTGGAATGAACTTTACTGGAATGTAAGAGAAGACAGGGATTTCATCTCTCAGGTCCATAGGCATATGAACGTGAAGTTCAGAATATGAATACATAAAAAGATCCCACAAGGTTCTAGAAAGACCTGTATGCGGTTGTTCTGCATTTTCAGTCAACAGTTGGCTTGGAGGTCTAGCCATATTGGAACTTATAGATCTACCTAATTCTATTTAACTTTTGATTCTGTCAACATTGCTGTATTGGAGGGGTAGAAAACTCAAATTCTACATCCATTATGTGGGAAACCTAAATGTGATGCCCAGGAGAAAGGTGTGTTACAATCAAATATCATGCCTGCCTAATTATATGGCCACTTCAAACATTGTACCTGCCAAGTAAAATCAGCAAACAGCACACACACCTGGGCTATATTTTGCTTAAGAACCAGCACTTGGTGAACTTTGCTACTGTCTTCTCATGTATTTGTAATCTTCTGTGGGTAACCATTGGTGTTTTAAGTTACTTCCTCTTTCCCTCCCAAGTTGGTACTGACTTGGGTTACACACTTTGGGATAAACTCGAGAACACAGGAGATGGAAAAAGGAAAATCAAAATGTTAGTTGTGTTACCTTAAAGCTGATTGGAGAAAGAGGCCTTAGAACTGTGGCCAAACGAACTTACTAACCCCTACCTCCTAAAATTGACAGAATCCTGGGCATAGTCATGAGTACCACTGCCTGGCTCTACTCTGAGGGCTGGACTGTTACCACCTGGCAGGTAAGGAGATAGGGGCATACTTCCTACAGCTGATAGATCTGATCAGACAGGGGCAAGGGCTGAGTCTTTAGTATGATTACTTCTCTAGTTACCTTCTCTCAAATGCACTTATCTTACTGTTTTTTTTTTTCACTTATAAATTGCTGCTCTTCTTATGCAGAGAAATCACGAGGTAGAGAAAAAGGCCAGGAGTGTTATTCTCATAAAAATTCCTCCCCATAGAACTATAAGACTAGTGGGGAAGTTGATTCTTTTAATAGTAACCAGCATTTTCTGTCTGGAAACATGTTCTTATCTCTCTGTCTTTTTAATACAACACCTTAACTAAGACAGCTCTTGCCCTTGGTCTCTGTTCACTTATTTTTCCAGCTATGTAACAAAAATCTTTTCATTGGTAGCTTCCACTAGGCCTACAGGTCATAGATTCTTCTAAGATAGCTTTGATTACTATTTCTAGTCTATCGGTTCTGATCTATTATCTTATTTATTATCATTTCTCTTATGGTTTTAAACTCTTTATTTTTAAAATATGTTGACTTTTGGCCGGGTGCGGTGGCTCATGCCTGTAATCCCAGCATGTTGGGAGGCTGAGGCGAGAGGATTTCTTGAAGCCAGGAGTTTGAGACCAGCCTGGAAACGTAGCAAGACCCCATCCCTACAAAAAAATTAAAAAATTGCCAGGCATGGTGGCACATGACTGTAGCCCCAGCTACTCAGGAGGCTGAAGTGGGAGGATCACCTGAGCCTAGGAATTTGAGGCTGCAGTGTGCTATGATCATGACACTGCACTCCAGCCTGGACAACAGGGCAACAGAGTGAGCCTCTGTCTTTTGATGAAACACAAAACAAAAAAACTAAAACATGTTTACTTTCCATAGTTCGTTTTTTCCCTCCCATAACTTTATTTTCCTTATAAAACCTTTGTCTCTAGCCCAGAACTCTATCCTAAGCTTCAGATCCATACATCCAACTGTTGTCAAGTTTCTTGTATCAAAAAGAAGTTCTTACCTTCCCCTCAAAACCTGTTCTATCGCCTGACAGTCAGCCTAGCTAACCTTTAGCTCATGTGGAGTTTAAAATCATACTGACTTTATAGGGTTCATTGGAAAGATTAGATCAGATAATGAAAGTGATTTTTGCTTAGACGTCAAGAAAAATAAGGACGTTAACGTCCCACTGCAGAATTTAAATCTGCACCAAAAACCACAATGCACAGTTGTTATTGTGACTTCTTCACTATTCTATGTTAGATTTGCTGTTTTCCTTTTTTCTTCATAGCTAAAGAAAGGTCACAAAGCAAGGAAATTTTCAGTTTTTATATGTGTTTTAAAATATCTACATTCTTTATCATACTCAATTTATAGTTTAGGGGGATATAAAATTCTAGGCAATAAGTTTTCCCTCAGAATTTTTAAGGCTTTGATTCATTACATTCTAGCATCTAATGTTGCTCATAAGAGATTGTGTTTCTGATTTCTTATTCTTAGTATATGACCTATTAATTTTTCCTCCGTGGTTACTTTTAGAACCTTTTGTAAAAATCCCTGGGGTTCTGAAATTTCAAAGTGATGTGCCTTGTTTGACTTTTTAGTATTCATCATGCGTAACATTTTATGGGCTCCTTCCATCTGGAGTTAGGCCTTTCAATTCTGAAGAATGTTTTCCTGTTATTTCCCTCAATGATCTCCTTTTCTTTATTTTCTTTATTTTCTTTGCTGTTTTAAATCCCATAATCCTAATCTTGTTGCCTTTCATTAGTCTTATAAAGGCAAGTTTCAATCCCTGAATAAGAAAGGGGTCAGTTTTAGGGAGGGGCTACTATCCCCCTTGCCTCAAAGTTAAGCTATAAACGAAATTCATCCCATAGTTAGCTTGTCCTACTCCAAGAAATGAATGAGGGTGGCCAGCTTGTGAGGCTAGAAGCAAAATGGAATCAGCCATACTAGACTTCTCTCACTGTCATCATCTTTGCAAAGGCAATTTCATTAAGACAAAATATATCTAAATATAAGCCCACCTCACTACTACATATTGTACCTCCTGGTGTTGTTTAGAATTTTTCCCCGGTCTTTCCTTTTTTCAGGGCCAATGTATTCTTCAATAAATAAATGTGGCTTGATTTCAACACATAAGAATGAATGATTGAAGCATCAAAGTTCTAAGCCATGGAGCATGGTTGTAAAAAATTTACTCCAATACTTTTAAAAGCAGATACTATTTAATAACCATGTAGGTTATTTAAAAAGTTGAAGTGAAGCCCTCATAAAATGTCTAATTTTGAGAATTGTAAATTATCGTGTCCTTTGCCAAAGAAAACATTTGTAAAATGTAATTGTCAAAGAGGTTGCTACATTATTTTTTGGAAGACTTAACAACTTAGCAAAATACATGAAAAGGCAACTTAGCCATCCCTTGAAAGACTCGGCAGGAGTTTACCAGGTAATGAAGTGTGTCCTGTGTGTAGGGATTGGGGTTGAAGAGATATTTGGGGGAATGACAGAGAGTCAAAAGGTGGAAAATTCACTCCAAGCAGATGGAGAAGCAGGGACCGAAGTGTGGAGGTGGAGGGAACACATCACATGTAGAAAGACAGCTACAGTTTGATGGGAAGTAGGATAGGTAGATTGTCAACACCATTAGATTGGGAGCTTTATTTATCTAGTTCAGGGGGTTAGCTAACTATTGCCTATTGGCCAAAAGTTTTTGTAAATAAAGGCGTGTCAGAGCAAGGTCATGCCCTTTTGATTACATATTGTCTGTGACTGCTTTTGCACTATAATGGCAGAGTGATGCAGAAACCACCACTGCTGCTGCGGAAACAGTGTGGCCAACAAAGCCCAAAATTTTACTATCTGGCCCTTTCTAGATGAAGTTGTTGGCTTCTGATCTAACTCTGCCATGTCCCCTGGTATGGAGATTCCAGTGTATTGCCTGGCGTGTGGTAGGTCCTCAATATACTCGTGATTCATATTGAATTGAAGCATTCGTTGGTATTCAGATAATGAAGGGGCCTATCATGGTTCTTCCTGTTAAGAAGGTGGAGCTTGATCTTAATGGTAAAGCATTTTGAGCCATGTATTCATGCACGCATTCATTTATTCATTCTCATTCTTCGAGACTCACCTCTAGCCTGAATTGGCCTCCCTCTACTCTGTCTCTCTAGCAAACTGGGCAAAACATTCATCAGACTGTTTTCCTGTGGGCCAGTTTCTCCCCTAGACTGTGAACTACTTGAAGGAAAAGGGTATTTCCTTTGTCTCTGTATTCGCCAGGCATGACACAATGCCTGCAACCTTGGGGTACTTTGATAAATATTCTTTGAATTAATGAAACGAGCATTTGTCAAGCACTATTTTGAATGAATCAAGAAATCCAGAGATAATGCTGATTTGAGGAGACACTTGTGTTCATAAGAATTATGTGGAAGTGCTTTATAATCTAAACAGAACTACACAAATGGAAACTTCTTTTATTGTTTAAAAACTCTTCCTACTTGTATGTATCTTAAGTGTGTAAGCTCCTTCAGGAATTAATGGCAAGAAAACAGGTGGAATTTGGGGCCAGACAGATCTCAGTTCAAATTCTAGCTTTTTTTCAATTTCTAATAATGAGCAACTTGATTTGCACAAGCCTAAACCAGGATCACTTTTTTAAAAAAGTATATTTTTAAGGCCAGGCGTGGTGGCTCACGCCTATAATCCCAGCACTTTGGGAGGCCAAGGCGGACAGATCACGAGGTCAGGAATTTGAGATCACTCTGCCCAACATGGTGAAACCCCGTCTCTATTAAAAATACAAAAATTAGCCGGGCATGGTGGCGGGTGCCCATAATCCTAGCTACTCGGGAGGCTGAGCTAGGATAATTGCTTGAAACTGGAAGGCAGAGGTTGCAGTGAGCCGAGATCGTGCCACTACACTCCAGCCTGGGCAACAAGAGCAAAACTCTGCCTCAAAAAAAAAAAATATATATATATATATATATACATTTAACATTTCAATAGCTTTTGGGGTACAAGTGGTTTTTAGTTACATGAATGAATTGTACACTGGTGAAGTCTAAGATTTAGTGCGTCGGTCACTTGAGTAGTGTACATTGTACCCAATATGTAGTTTTTTATTCCTTACCTGCCTTCCAAGTCTCCAAAGTCCATTATTCCACTCACTCTGTATGCATTTGCCAACCCATAGCTTAGCTCAAGAGGCTCACGTTTTTATTAATACAAATGAAAACTTTTATTGAGTTCCATGGAAGAATGTTCATCCCTACAATTTGGATAACCCACATTTTTAAACAGAAGAATATCCCTGAGAAAAGTGGCTCTGCTTTTAGCCACTGAATGTCTTTGGGAAGCAATAACGCAAAGGGTTGTTTTAGAAAATATTTTGTCTCACAGATTTCTTTAGTGTTGAAAGTGAGTTTACATGCACTGTCTCATTCAATCACCAAAATACATAGTGAAATATTATTAAATATATTACCCCAGTTAAACATAGAGCTACCTAGCAATTTCACTTGTAAGTATACACCCCAAATAATTTAAAACAGATATTTTAAAAGAGCTTGTACATGGATGTTGACAAAAACACTATTCATCATAGTCAATAGAAGGAGAAAGGACAAAAGGGTGGAAAATGCAGAATCTTTGATTCCCAGGTGGCCATATGGCCATCCACGGTATGGAACACCAGGTGTGCTGTGCTCAGTTACTAAAGAAAATGTTAGCAGTGAAATTTAAAGATGAATTCAACTCCTGGAGAGTTGGTTCACTGGATGCATAAGGAAATGCAAACCAACAAGGAAAAAGTGAAATATTTAAACCCTTGGTTATCGTTATCTATAGGAGCTAACATGAAAGTAAGAGTGCTGGGTTGGGCCTTGAGGCTGATGTGGGTCTGTCTGAGCTCATGTCACTAGCCTCAAAGCTACCCACAAAGGGGGAAAATTATGCCCAGGGCAAGAGATCTGTGAGTACCAATAAGGTAGTCAACACAGGGGAGGGCAAAACCAAGTAACTATGGAAACCAGAGGGGACAGTGTGAAGGAATTGTTCCATTTAGTACATTGGTATCATCAGCTCACGGAGGAACTTTTACTAAAATGGATAGTGAGAATAAGATACTTGAGAGCTGTGTCTTTGCTTTTAAATGCTGCAGAGTAGAAAAACATTTGGATTGATTCAGGCCCCACAGCACACTGTTGAATAATTGCAGATATGTGATTTAGACACACAGGTGGGTATTCCCGAGGGAACAGCCAGCCTGATGGACTGGATAAAAGGCCTGTAACGTCTGTTTACCCTGAGAAGGGGGACTGCTCAACTCCACCCACAAATGCCAAGTGGAGACTCCAGGTAAGGCAGCTGGTGTGTTTTGTATCCAAGCCATGTAGGACTGGCTAATTTATAATGACAGGGATATTCACCCACTGAATGTGCCCATTCCCCAGGTCATGGTAAATGCTGTGGTTAAGGGGACCCCTTTTGCTTGGGCACCTCATTACTGCTGCAAAACCAAAAGACAGTCCAGGAAGCCTTATCTAAATTTGCTGTCTCAATTTCCCATTTGCTAACATCAATGTCCAAAACATTGATGGAGTGAAACTCAAAGGAAAAAGGAAAGGAGAGAGTCGATGGAAATTTTGAAAATAATTATTAAGAAATGCAATGAGTAAAATGGAAACTAATGGGTTAAAACAAAGGTCTTAATACAATGCTACAGAAGGTTGAGTGGACCAAAGTGAGCCCCTCTAGTTCCCCAATATTAAAAGGCCTCAAACTGGTTTTCTATATTTACCCCAGATTGGAGGGAAAAAAATCTAGAAGGTGAAAATTCCAAAGAAAAAGTTGACCAACAATTGCCTGGAGCAATATTGAGGCAGGTTAATCAAGATAAAGAAGGAGAAAAGGCCTGGATCCCTTGGTTCAACTGCCTGCTGGAAGCGCAAAGCCTTTTTCTCAAGAGAGGGTTAAATGGTCTTGAAGAAAGTTGGTCTTGGGGAAGAAAAGTTTCTGAGACTAGAAAATAAAATGGAAAGGTTAATAAGTTTATGAAGGTTAGAATATTTAAACAGGCTTTATGTAAAGTACTTGTGTCTCCTTCACCTAAATGTTTTTAGGAAAAACATTCTGATGGGGGACTTTGGGAAGGGACGAATATTTTGGGACTTTGGGAAGAGAGGAATTCATACAGGTATTATAAGCACAGTCTAACGGTGAGTGTTGGCTTGGCTTCTGGCCTTGAGGGAATCCAAAATTTCTTATAAAAGTTTCAGAAAAGCCAACTTAAAAGGAGCCCATATGACTGATCACTATTTTTATGACACTTTATGCAAATAATCAGGCAAAGTAGAATAAGACTAAAATTTATTTTGCAAATAAATCTGTCCTACTATGATTTGTCCTTGGCAGAAATGGGGAGACTGGAGAGAGAAAAATTTAGATTCTGGTCCTGGCCATTGTTTTCAAGTTTTTATTATTTGCCTACAGTTTGGGCTGATCCTGAATTGTTTTCTGGCTGCAACAAGTCTCTAAAGAAGAACCAGGTTTACTTTTTTTTCACGATGCTTTTAGTTGCCTTATCAATGGAATGGCTTCTTTTTTTGTTGTTCTGGCTTTCAGATTCTCTTTTCATTGTAATCCTTGTGTGCATTGTATTTCTACCGAGGACTAAGCTCTGATTTTTGTCTAGCCCAAATTCCTACCTAAGGGGTCTAGGGAGTCATGCCCTACAAACCATAAATTCTCATCAGATGGGTTTTATTTGACCCTGTATATAGTGACTTTTCTCTTCTTTCTTTTCTTTCCCTCTTTTCTTTCTTTCTTTCTTTTCTTTCTTTCTTTCTTTCTTTTCGTTCTCTCTCTTTTTCTTCTTTCTCTTTCTTTTCTTTCTTTCTCTCTCTTTCTTTCTTTCTTTCTTTCTTTCTTTCTTTCTTTCTTTCTGTCTGTCTGTCTGTCTTTCTTTCCTTTCTTAGAGAGTCTCACTGTTGTCACCCAGGACGGAGTGCAGTGGTGTGATCAGGGCTCACTGCAACCTCCACCTCCAGGGTTCAACCGATTCTCCTGCCTCAGCCTCCTGAATAGCTGGGATTACAGACATCTGCCACCACACCTGGCTAATGTTTGTATTTTTAGTGCAGACGGGGTTTTACCATGTTGGCCAGGCTGGTCTCGAACTCCTGACCTCAAGTGATCCGCCCATCTCGGCCTCCCAAAGTGCTGGGATTACAGGTGTGAGCCACCATGCTCAGCCATGACTTACTTTTCAGTCTGACCCTGGCACAACATTACGAGACAAGGAAAAAATATTTAACCCCAAAATATATTTCCTTGCCATACCTTTGCCCTGCAAAGTCTTTTGTGAGAACAATCCACATTCGATAGAGAATCTCCTTTCCCCTTTGTTTTCCTTTCTTCCTTTGTAGATCCAGGAGATAATAACTAAGAGCCAGGCACCCTTTTAGGTCGAATAAGAAACATTTTACAACCTGCTGTCTCTCTGAAGTCTGCTATCTGAGGATTCCTCTGCGTAAGAAAACCTGGTCTCCACAATCCTTTATCTTAACCTGAACATTCCTTTCCATTAATCCTAGATCTTCAGATAAACTCAACCGTCAACCAGAAAATGTTTAAATTTACCTATAGCCTGGAAGCCCCCTGCTTTGAGTTGTCCCGCCTTCCTAAACCAAACCAATATATTTCTTAAATGTATTTGATTGATGTCTCATGCCTCCCTAAAATATAAAAAACCAAGTTTTACCCCCACCACCTTGGACACATGTTCTCAGGATCTCCTAAGGGCTGTGTCACAGGCCATGGTCACTCATTATTTGGCTCAGAATAAATCTCTTAAAATATTTTACAGAGTTTTACTCTTTTTGTCAACACTACTATTTAAATTACTAATGTTATGTATCTCATTGTTTTACTTCTGAGAAAAAAAAAAGTCGGGGCCGGGCGCGGCAGCTCACGCCTGTAATCCCAGCACTTCGGGAGGCCGAGGCCGGCGGATCACGAGGTCAGGAGATCAAGACCATCCTGACTGACACTGTGAAACCCCGTCTCTACTAAAAAAATACAAAAAATTAGCCAGGTGTGGTGGCGGGCGTCTGTAGTCCCAGCTACTCGGGAGGCTGAGGCAGGAGAATGGCGTGAACCCGGGAGGTGGAGCTTGCAGTGAGCTGGGATTGCGCCACTGCACTCCAGCCTGGGCAATGGAGCGAGAGTCCGTCTCAAAAAAAAAACAAAAAAAGTCACCATATTCTGAAGACTAGAGCTGATTAAACAGCCTGTGAATCTCCCTGATTTGGAATCCCACTGGGCCTGATCTGTTTTTCATTGGCAAAGCACAGCTGCTAAAGCTATACCACATCAAGCATCCTCCCTAAAGGCTGAGGGACCATTGTGGAAGAGGGCGGAATGTGAGATTCTAAGAACCAGATTGTGGATGGAGTGTGTAGGCCAGAACAACGTGGGTGCCAATCAGCCATGTTGGCTTCTGATTAACCCCTGTTCTGAGAATGCCTCTAAGATTTCTAGTTTATCCATTGTTCCTTGTGTAAGAGCAAGTACTTATCATAAATCCTGCCCTTAGGTCAAACAACCTTGAGATTACAGTACTTTTAAGTATTCTACACATCCCTTCTGAATCACCCTTTCATTATGGTATATAAGCCCTGGCTCTGGAGGGTAATGACACAAGGATCTACCATCTTACCTTGCCGCTTCCTGAGACACCGTCATGGTTTCTGTTTGTAAGTCCCTATTAAATGTTCCTGAGAGACTGGATTTGTCAGCCTCTTTCTTTGGTCTTTCAGCTTCCTTGGACTTTGGGAGTAGGTTTGCCCAGACCTGCCCATGTTGGAACAGTATGAATAAACAAAATGTTCACAGTTACCACTGAAATTACACCACCTGTGATGAAAGAAAGCTGGGTGGGTGGGCATTCACTCAACAATGGCCATCCATTGCTCAACATTATCTGTCCTAATGGCTTTTTTGTTTGTTTGTTTTTTTGAGATGGAATCGCGCTCTGTCTCCCAGGCTGGAGTGCAATAGCGTGATCTTGGCTCACTGCAACCTCCGCCTCCTGGGTTCAAGCAATTCTCCTGTTTCAGCCTTCTGAGTAGCTGAGATTACATATGCCCACCACCACGCCCAGCTACTTTCTGTATTTTTAGTAGAGATGGGGTTTCACTATGTTGGCCAGGCTGGTCTTGAACTCCTGACCTCAAGTGATCTGCCTGCCTTGGCTTCCCAAACTGCTGGGATTACAAGAGTGAGCCACTGCACCTGGCTTTGTCCTAATGGCTTTTGTTGCCCATTATCCCCACCTGAAATCTTTTGTTAACATTTGCTCAGCCATTCTAGATTTTTGCCCCCAACACCCTTGACTCTTGGAACCTGTGGGATGCTAAATAACTGGGGAAAGGCAGAAAAAAGGCAGATTGCTCAGGTGAAACATCCAAGGGTTTATCATTAAGTTTCACCTTCGGCTCTAACCCAAAGCATATCTCTCTTATTGATTCTGTGGATTTCCCAGTTTTCCTTCCACTTGAACGTCTGTGCTTGTGAAGGGGTCCTCAAGGGCTGCACTCAGCATGATAAGGGCTGGAGTTGGGACTTATCTGCAAGTGACCATCCTACATTTGAAGCTCAAGAGGTAAGAGGCAGGGGCTCACCTGGAGGAAAGAGACAGGGGCTCAGAGAAGGCTTCTTCTTTGTGCTTGTGCTCTTTGCTCCCTCTCCCATATGGGATGGGTCCCACCTAAGTCTCCTGTGTGTACCATTTTCATCATCTTCCCTCATACTTATACTCAGTAGAAGGGGAATCTTCCTGCAGCATAATTCTTACTCCCCAAGAGGGGATTCAGTGGGGAAGACGCACTAATAACTCTACAAATCTCGATATTGGACTCACTGTTATTATGGGAGAAGATCTGAATATGTCCTCTTATATCCAGATGAACTAGAACCATCTCATGGGACAAGATAATGAGCTTAGAGAGTTTTACAGGAGGAAAAACATGAGCTTGTTTTAGTATTATAGACTAATGCAGAGACCAAAGCTGAGAGACTCTATGTGAACATGCCCAAGCCAGTCTTAACCCTTAGTTCACACTCAATAATACTGGCCCTTTCACTTATTTATTTCTTGATAGATTTACTGATTTTCTCAATGTTAAGCAGATGGAAGCTGAATCTGCTCAGGGGAAACATTCCATAGATTAATTTATTTCCTCCTGACTCAGAAAGAGGGAATTCCTGGAACTGCTGAAGGATTTTGCACACTCTAATCTCCCTGCCACAGAAGGCCAAACATCCACTGAGTCCTTTCTGAAGGTGACTTCTTTGCTCTTTCCCCAAATGTCTAAGCCACACAGGCTCCTGTACTCCTCTCAGGTTTCTAAGTGAGGGGTAAGCTGTTCTGAGCAGAGCCCAGGCACCCCACACAGCACATGAAAATTTGATGTGTGCAATAAAGCCTGTCTTGCTTAATGCATTCAGCCCCTTTGTCCATGGGAGCTAATATCCTTTTGGGAAATACTGTGATTTCAGCTGAAATGTGGGGGAAGGGGAGGGCGGAGAGGGAATGTGGGACTCTGCCATACAACCCCTTACTCCAACCACTTAATAACTTGGCTAAAAGCCACAAACGATATAGAGCTGTCAGCTGGGCTCCAGCCCTCCCAGCCTTCCCAATCAATCAACAAGATTTAGTGAGCCACCAGTTGGAATCTATGTCACATCAAAAGTGTGGGTTCCTAGACCAGTCCTAGAGAGACTGATTAATTCCTCCTGGGCACTTGCATTAGTTTCCATTTGGAGAACAGTAGCCTATTGATGGAGGCCCAGCTGTTAGACCTTCCCAAGTGTACCTAGGACAAGTAGGCATTTTGCATATGATCCACTCATTTCTGCATTTTTTCTCACTAAACATAACTCTTCCATCAGTTAATGGTCTATTTTTTTAAATGAAGTTGTGGTTGAGGAAAGAGAAAGATTGCAGTCTTTCTAATTTGCCAAGCTTTTTACATTCATTTTTGAACTTATTCTTCCAAGAGGCATGCTATAATTTTTACTTAAGAGATAGTTGTAACTATGACTCATTTTTTTCATATGACGAAATGGTGGCAAGGCTGCCCTTCCCTCAAGAGGAGCCAAGAGTGAACCCCGAGCAGTGGGCCTCAGACCTCAGCTCCCAGAAAACCTATCCATCCTTGATAAGGATCAGGAAGGAGTCTCTGGAGTTTGGAATGAGACTGAGCTTCTCCAGCCTCCTCACCTCCAATGAGAGTCTGGAGTCAGTTCTAGACACGCACCCTTCTCTGTGTTTCAATGCTTTCAGCCCCACTGCTACTAATTGCCCTGAATCCTTCATAACAAATCTCATTTTCCCCTGTATCTCTGTTCAATTCCAGTACATACAAGGCTCCAGATTCCTAGGTTACCATGTTTCTTAGCCCATTAACTCCCCAAATGCACTCCATATTCCCATGCATTTCTTATCTGTCCTCATCTCATGGAAACCATCCACGGTGACATCAGGAATTCCTGGTCCGTCATTCGCCAAATTCTGTCTTCAACCTTTCCTCTGGATGGACCCTTTTTCTTCTTGCTGTAAAGGGGACCTGCCTTTCATTGAGGGCAGTTTTCTCCGCCACTCTCTAAGTGATGGCTTGCTTCTCTTCCATCCCTTTTCCTCATACGTCAGAGTCTCCTGGTTTCTCATTTCTTCTTTCAGACCAGGCTTTCTCCCACCTTCATTCAAACCCCCATTGAACTCTCATGTTATCAGGCTATGTCAGACCCTACCCTCTGGTGCTACTTCTCTTGACCAAGCACTCAGGTCTCACATTTCTTGACAGTTTTGCATCCTTGAAGGCCATCTCACTGTCTCCAACACCACTCTCATCTTAATTCTTGAAGATTTCACAAACCCTTGGATAATTTTCTCTGTTCTTGAATTCCTCTCCTTCCTTGAAGTTATATTCTACCCTAGCTTGGCCATTCACTCCCATGGCCTTATCCTAGAACTCTTCATGATCAATAATTGTAACTTTTCATAATCTCTGTTTTATGCAACTCTTTTTGACCACTACCTCCTATGTTTTAACTAATTATGTCTTGCAACTAACTCTAACAATTTTCCAATCTCGCAGGGATAGTCCATCCACTGATCCAATCATTTCCCTGCCCACTGCATCGTGATGTTATGGCTTCCCTCCTCATCCAGTTTAAAGTCCATGGCTGACTATTATTTTTATTTCCTCAACTGCCTTGCACGTCTCACACTGTTTTATTCTCCCTGCTCCATGCCTGCACCCATGCAGCTGAATAAGGCTTGAAAACAAAACAAAAAATACGCTTAAGATGATTATTTTGTTGACTGATGACTACAAACATAATGTTGGGAGCAGTAATATATTTCCTAGTTCATCCATTCTCCTTTCTCAAATAACTAGTTGATATCTTCTCCTCTCACCTCAGAAATCCCCTAGGCTTCCTCACGCACCCACACTATTGGCTGACGACTTACTTCCTGTATCACTGGGAAAATGAAGCAAACTGGAGAGGGCTTCCTCAAATTCCCACCACCAAATCCATCCACTTACAGCATCTGCACTGTATGATTCGCCTTCTGGACCATTTTTCTAGATGAACTGTCTGTGTTCCCATAGTAAGTCAATCTTGTTTTTATACTTTCATTCTATCCGTTCTCCTCTACTCTGTGACATCACACCAGCGATTCTCCCTGCTGTCTTTTACACTGTCAATTTCTCTCCCTCTCCAGTAGCACGCTGTTACTTGCTCCATCTTACAGAGCAAAACTTCCTGTTGGCCCCACTTCCTCATCAGCTACCGCCTACTCTCTCCGCTCCTTTTTGGATTTAGCAATAGCCTGGACAAGGTCACTTTGATGGAATGATTGAAGCAAAAGACAAATTGGAGCAGGCTTAAGAGAGAAGGGGATTGGTAGGCCGAGGCTGGCAGATCGCGAGGTCAGGAGTTCAAGACCAGCCTAGCCAACATGGTGAAACCCCATCTCTACTAAAAATACAAAAATTAGCTGAGTGTGGTGGTGGGTGCCTGTAATCTCAGCTACTTGGGAGGCTGAGGCAGGAGAATCGCTTGAACCTGAGAGGCGGAGGTTGCAGTGAGCTGAGATCGTGCCACTGCACTCCAGCCTGGGCAAAAAAGTGAAACTCCATCTCAAAAAAAAAAAAAAAAAAAAAAAAAGGAAAGAGAGAAGGGGAGAAGAAGAATTGGAAGCAATTATACCAGCAGTTCAGTTATCTTAAATTTAGTGAGTTAAAGTCACAGGAAAAGAACCTGGGAACAGTAGGTTTACATTTATATTGCTCATCAGAAGCCAGGCATGTTCACAGGACTGGAATGCAGATGGAGTTAGAGAGATACAGAACTCTGCTCTTTCTCTCAAAGAGCTCTGGCTCCGGACAGAGACAGGGATGAACAGAATGGGTTGGGCAGGGTGGGAACTTGACAGCATGCTAACAACCAGACAGAGGTCTTTGCCCTACCTTTGTCTGCCCTAGGCTTCAACTTGTAGACACTCACAACTTTGCTTTCTCAGGTGTCCGCACTGTTTCTTTCTTAACCTCACCTGAGCTACACGACATCTTCTCAAGCAGACCAGTGTGGGACTCACCTAAGAGCAGACTTGACCTTGTGCTGAGATAGAGCATGCTACTTCATCTAGCCCTTGAGGCTCCAGGGCTGGAATCATATGGTGGGATTGGCTGTGCTTCTTTCCTGTGCTCTCAAGGGAGACAAAGTGGGCCTGCCCTCCAGGTTTTGTCTCTTGAACTCCTGGAATATTTTTCTCCTCTCTAAGGGAGAAGAGCAGCTGCGGGTCTATCTATCCCTGCAGGTCTCAACCCTGCTGTTGCCATAACATGGATGCCCACGGATGGATCCTGGCTTTAACAGCCCCTTTCCTCTCTCTCTCCAGAAAACATGTTGGAATACAATTGACCAAGAGTAGGATGATTCTAAGGATGACTTTGGTGCTGCTTTGATTCAGCTGAAAAGTAAATTACTTGCAAATATTGACATTTTATATAATAACTTATGACTAGCATTCTCCTCACAAGGAATAAGCCCACTCCCTGTAGTTGAGACTAAAGTGCTCTCAAGTTCAGCTAAAGTACAAGTAGGGGTCCCACAGGTCACCCAAATGGGCAAAAGGCCTGGGTGGGAACTGTAACTAGCCTGCAGGGGGCCAAAGTCTACTTTCCTCCAGTTCATTGCCATTGTTGACTGCCCAGACATGACTCATCTTCTGAGTTTTCCAGAAAAGCTGGAAATCTAGATTTTCAGGGAAATCTGCTTTATAAATATTGCTAATTAAAAATCTTCAAAAATGCTGGGCATGACAAAAAAAATACAACTATAATCTGAGTTTGGCCCATGGGCAGATATCCGGCCAACTCTGCTCTCCGACCTCTGGGTCTGGGCATTCCCAGGATGGCTTCGTTGCAGCCCTTCCAGCTCTGCTTGTCTACCTGAGATCCCACCCAGCTTCCCAGGTCAGTATTTCGGCACCACACCCTTATATCAAGTTTCTTCCTTGTTGTCTGGGGTGACTGGGAAAGGAGGGGCTCCTGCATCCCAGAGGTGGAAAGAAGTGAAGAGAGAGCAAAGTTGGCCTTTTTGTTTGTTTTGGGTTGGGGGAAGGAGCACACACAGCCTGATGTGGAGCAGTCTTGCACTTCCCTGGGGTCTGATGCCGGAACAACATCCACCATTGTCCTGTTCCCCTGAGTCAGTGCATGGTGTGAAGGATGCTGCAGAAGGATATTCACTCACTCACTCACCACTCACTCACTCACCTGTTCATTCATTCGCTTATTTATTCACTCATTCATTCACTCACCTACTCACTCATTCACTCATTCATTCACTCACTTATTCATCTGTGTATTCACTCACTCACTCACTCACACATTCACTCATTCACTCACCCACTCACTCATTCACTCATTCATTCACTCACTTATTCTTCTGTGTATTCACTCACTCATTCACTTACACATTCACTCATTCACTCACCCACTCACTTATTCATCTGTGTATTCACTCACTCATTCATCTGTGTATTCACTCACTCACTTACACATTCACTCACCTACTCACTCATTCATTCACTCACTTATTCATCTGTGTATTCACTCACTCACTCACTCACACATTCACTCATTCACTCACCCACTCACTCATTCACTCATTCATTCACTCACTTATTCTTCTGTGTATTCACTCACTCATTCACTTACACATTCACTCATTCAGTCACCCACTCACTCATTCACTCACCCACTCACTCATTCACTCACTTATTCATCTGTGTATTCACTCACTCACTCACTTACACATTCACTCATTCACTCACCTACACATTCACTCATTCACTCACCCACTCACTCATTCACTCATTCATTCACTCACTTATTCATCTGTGTATTCACTCACTCACTTACACATTCACTCATTCACTCACCTACTCACTCGTTCACTCATTCATTCTCTCACTTATTCACTTATTTATTTAATCATTCACTCACACACCTACTCACTCATTCACCCATTCATTCACTCACACATCTACTCACTTATTCACTTATTTATTCACTCATCCATTCACTCACTCATTCACTTATTTATTCACTCATCCATTCACTCACTCATTCACTTATTTATTCACTCATTCATTCACTCACTTATTCACTTATTTATTTACTCATTCATCACTCACCAACTCTTTCATTCAGTCACTTATTTATTCACTCACTCACTCACTCATTCATTCCCTCAATCATTCATTCACGAGGTATTTATAAAACACCTGCCAGCACTCTTGTGGACATTAGGAATTCAGCAGGGGAAAAACAGTCAAGAACCTACCTTCCTGAAGCTTACATTCTGGTGAGGAGGCAGGGATGAACAGAAAATAAACAAGGAGATGTGTCACCTAATATGTATCTGGAGCTGAAAACTGCTTTCAAGAAAAATAAGGCAGATGAAAGGCAAAAAACAATTAGTTTAAATGGAGCAGAGGAAAGAGAAAGGCCAGTCTGAGGAGGTGTTATTTAAGAAAGATCAGGAGGAAGTGAGAGAGCAAGGCTTGTAAGTACTCAAGGGAAGAGCTTTTCCGCAGAAGGGAGAGCAAGTTTGGAGGTCCTCAGTGAGGGTTTGTTTGACCTTCCAAGGAATAGCATGAAGACTCAGAGTGGCTGGAGAGAAGTGAGATGATGGGAGGGCACAGAGAGGACTGGAAAGGAAATCAAAGGCCAGGCATTGGACCTTTGGGCAGTGACATGATGGGAGCCACTGAAGGATGAGAGCTGAGGGGAGGCATGATCTGATTTCCATTTTAAAAGGATCCCTCTGGCTATGGTGTTGACAGTAAACTACAGGGGCAGGCGTGGAAGCAGGGAGCTGAATGAGCAGGCTGTTTTAGGGGTCCAGCACTGAAATGATGGGGACCTAGACTGGATGCCAGACAGGGAGGTGATGTCTGCTGGATTTGGCATATATATATACACACACACACATATATGCACACACACATATTATATATATATTATAAATATATTATATAACGGAGTCTCACTCTGTCACCAGGCTGGAGGGCACTGGTATGATCTTGGCTCACTGCAACCTCTGCCTCCCAGGTTCAAGTCATTCTCCTGCCTCGGCCTCCCAAGTAGCTGGGACTACAGGCATGCACCACTGTGCCCAGCTAATTTTTGTATTTTTAGTAGAGATGGGGTTTCACCATGTTGGCCAGGATTGTCTCAATCTCCTGACGTGTGATCCACCCGCCTTGGCCTCCCAAAGTGCTGGGATTACAGGCGTGAGCCACTGTGCCTGGCCGATTTGGTGTATATTTTAAGAACCAAGTCAATAGGCTTTGCTGTCAGTTCTCTGAGAGCCCAGGTAGGAGTGTGAGGGGAGGTGCTCACGTTCACACACTTGAGCACGTGTGTTGGAGCACAGGGCTGTATGGGTACATGGTAGAACACAGATACACGTGCTGGTGCCCCAGCTTCACCATTTCCAAGGGCAGGAGAGGCAGATCTCTGTTCTTTGGTGCTTCTGCTGTGTTCAGCTGCTTTCAGCAACCCCGGCAGCACTCCTCTGCCCCAGCACTGCATCATTGTTTGGGTGCCAAGGCCAGACCACCATTCCCCTCTTCTCCCAGTAGCATCAGGGTCCTGAGACATACAGGGAAGTACTTTGTCCCCTACCCCACTCAGGGACATGTTGAAAGTAAACACCCATCCCACATCCCTCTGCCAGCCATTGGTGGACATGCCTGCAGGCTCTTTTCCATACATCAGCAGCCAGGAGGAGGTTGAATCAAATAGAAAGAACAGACACATGTGACCATGCGGCCTCTTCACAGCAGTGTTATTGACTAAAATCTGGCTCTCTTCTTTTTCTTTAGTCCTCGTTCCTTGAGTGAGTTCAGCCCCTCTTACAACTTCGAAACTAAAGAGTCACTCTCTAGGTGACTCCAGATGGACCCT
Organism: Hylobates moloch; assembly: GCF_009828535.3. Classification (NCBI taxonomy): domain Eukaryota; kingdom Metazoa; phylum Chordata; class Mammalia; order Primates; family Hylobatidae; genus Hylobates; species Hylobates moloch. The sequence continues at coordinate 41,903,012 of NW_026652294.1, forward strand.
CTGGCTTGTATTCTGACTTCAAATGACACATCCATTTGATGGGCTCAAAGGTGGACATGAGGAATCCGCAGGAATTCTCTTCTTACTCTTTCTAAGAGTCTAGTTTCTTGGATCAAGGGAAACTCTGCTTGTACATTTTCTAAAGTTTACATCTTAGCGCCTCCAAAAATACATATTTTCTCCCTCCCTTTATCCCTTCATTCCGTCTCTTTTTATTTATTTATTTATTTATTTATTTGAGACGGAGTCTCACTCTGTCACCTAGGCTGGAGTGCAGTGATGCGATCTAGGCTCACTGCAAGCTCCGCCTCCCGGGTTCACGCCATTCTCCTGCCTCAGCCTCCGGATTAGCTGGGACTGCAGGCACCCATCACCATGCCCGGCTAATTTTTTTGTATTTTTTTGTTTTTTTTTTTTTTAGTAGAGACGAGGTTTCACCGTGTTAGCCAGGATGGTCTTGATCTCCTAACCTCATGATCCACCTGCCTCAGCCTCCCGAAGTGCTGGAATTACAGGCGTGAGCCACCATGCCTGGCCATTCAGTCTTAGAGTTATACTTAGAAGAGGCACAATTGGATGTTGAAACCAGAAAGGGACTTAGATTTGCACAAATCTAGGTCAAAATTCTTAGATCTTCAATTTACCAACTCTGCAATTTGAACTAGAGACATTAGTTTGCCTCATCATAGAATGAGGATGACAATATCTAACTTTAGAGTCTTTATTAAGGTTATACACGGTCTTCACCAAAGACTTTACAGAACTTTACAAAAGAATCCTAGTTGAGTAATGTAGGTATGTTGGGATCCCACAGAAGAGGAATTGTTCTCCAAATTTCTCTTCCCTTTAAAGGAAAGAGAGAACGGTGAGGTATTGATGACTTTGCTGAGAAGTTGAATCTCTGGGCTGAACTTTTATGAGGTCAGGGAATACTCTTTGTGAAATCACTGGGTTCTGCACTGTGGCTGGCTCATAGTAGGGCTTCAAAACATATTGTCAAATGGACAGAAGAAAAGGAAGTAGGGAAGCAAGGGAGGAAAGATTAGAGGGAGAGAAGGAATGAAGAAAAAAAGGAGAGTTTAGTAGGAATCAAGCCTGTATGTGAAGTCTTGTGAGACGTATGATAAAGTCTATTTCATTTTGTGGGTGGGATGTTGAATATTAGGTCAAGCTTTTTTATTCTATGGCAAACAATACAGACAAAGGGGGAGGAGAAGCCTGCATAGAATTTTTACTATTATTTTTACCACCAGACAATTAGGCAGGTTCCCTCTTGTCAAAAACCAAAGATTTTTTTTTTTCCATCTGGGGAGAAATAGTTTTAGTTATATGGCAGTTTCAATTCTAAGCCAGAAAAATGATTTATGAACAGAAAAATGAAACATTTCTTTAAGAATGACCATATAATTTACAGCCCCAAAAGATTATATTAAGGGTTTAGTTAATGTTATGCCTTCTTTGAAACAGGGAGAAAGTGGCAGAACCACTGTCATGCAATCATACTGAATAGCTAACCAGTGGGTGCTTTCTCCTGATTGCGTTGGATGTTGGTTCCAAGAGCTGCCACAGCTCCCCAAGGTTGATGTTGCCAGGGCTGAATGAATACAGCCTTTGCATTTCCCTGGCTACTGAACTCAAAGTACAGTGCAGGGCGGGTTCTCCCCACTTCGGCTGACTAGTGGGAACAACATCTTCAGAAGCATCAGTTGCATTACTTATTAGCAAGTCTACTGCATCCTCTCCATTTACAGAAAGGACCACTATGTCCTGGGAAGGAGAATATTAATGTCTTTCCTTCTTGTGCAAACTCCTTTAGCAATTTGCTGCTTCTATTCATCCAAAGAAACTTCTGGGGGCTTCTTTTATGTGTCCCCCAAGGCAGTTCTCGGTGCACACGACAATGGACATAATGGCTGCTGTAGAAGGGAATCAGTTTCTCCTTCTATTCATAGGAAAAAAAAAAGTCCATCCTTCTTTCCAATACCATTGCTGTTTCTTCTCCCAGGAGGAGGCATTGACTTACCCAACTGCTAATCCTGGAGAAAGAAAACTTTCCTGTGTAGCTTAGCCCCTTCTTGCTTCTGTTTAGGATCTTAGCTGTGTGTACTCTCATTCTTATTTCCTCCATTCAGTAAAAGTCCTGTCCTGCCTCTTTCCTTGCTGTGTGTGGTGGTGTGAGTGGGGGTAGGAGCTGAACTAGGAGGTAGTTTCCATTGTGGAGGGTAATTATACAGCAAGGACTAAGCATTTTTCCCCCATATGTCTTACCATAAATAAATTTAATGTTGTCGTTACCATCTGATGTTTGTCTCAGTTGATTCTGACCTTGAAGGAAAGCGGGGCATGCTTATTGGCACCCTTAAATTTAAGCATCTGTCTTAAAGGAGCTCACAGCCTAATTGGGAAGACACACTGGTAAACTGTCAATCAAATAATAAGGGTGATCAGTATCAGTGAAAAGCAGAATGAATAAGAATTAGCCAGATGAAGTAAAATACAAGAAATCAGTATGACTGAAATATAATGGGAGATGGGAAGCAGGAGATCAGGCTGCAGAGATTAGCAGAGATCAGGTAATAAAGGGTCTCATAGGTCTTTGTGGAATAGTTTGGATTTTATCTTGAAGACAATGGGAGCCACTGCAGGGCTTTAAGGAAGAGAGTGAACAAGTGAATTGAGCAGATTTAGAAAGATTTTTCTGACTCTTAGTATGGAGAATAGGTTGGAGAGAGGCAGGTTTGGGAGGTTTTTGTTTTTTTTTTGAGACGTAGTCTTGCTCTGTCACCTAGGCTAGAGTGCTGTGGCATGATCTGGACTCACTGCAAGCTCCGTCTCCCAGGTTCACGCCACTCTCCTGGCTCAGCCTCCCAAGTAGCTGGTACTACAGGTGCCTGCCACCACGCTTGGTTAATTTTTTGTGTATTTTCAGTAGAGACAGGGTTTCACCATGTTAGCCAGGATGGTCTCGATCTCCTGACCTCGCGATCCACCCACCTCAGCCTCCCAAAGTGCTGGGATTACAGGCGTGAGCCACTGCGCCTGGCCGGGAGGTGGGGAGGTTTTAGGAGACTATTGAAATTGTTCCAGGTGAGATGATGATAGCCTGAACTAGGGCATCGGCATAGGTAAAAGTGTTTGGATTTGAGACACATTTAACAGATAAAATTAAGAGGATTTAGTGAGTAATTAACTAGGTAGAGGAGTCAGAGAAAGAAGTCCTTGATAACTCTCAGGTTTCTGGCTTGGATACTGGTGGATGGTGCATCTTTCAAGAAATTAGGAAACCCAGGAGGAAGAAACAAGTTTGGAAAGGAAGATGGTGAATTCCACTTTGCACTATTGAATGTAGATGTCAGTGGGATATCCAATGAGGGAATTTGCTTGGTACGGTGTGCATCTCAGGGAGAGGTATAGGCTGGAGGCAATGGATGTGGGAGCCAGCAAATTGCATATGGCAGGAGAGATCTCACAGCACAATAGGTTGAATGGGAAGAGAACTGGGTAAAGGATAGAACACCAAGGACCACAAAGAACAGAATGAAAGCAATAGAGTCAGAGAAAGTCCAGTCAAGGGAGTAAAACGAAAACCAGGAAAGGTTTGATTCAGTCTATACGAAGAATAGGGGAGCACGTTGCTTATGGGAACATGGAAGGGTTCTTGGTAAGAATTGAGGAACTATTTGCATTTTGAGTCCATTAAGGTGGCTGGGGGCAGTGGTGGGACCAGGTATGGGTCTTATTACCAAATCACCCAACCTAGAAGTCTATAGCATTCCTTTCTGATATTCCCTCCTCCTTGCGCAGCCTTTACTTTAGGTCATACCCTTAAAGTAGCACTAGTTAGTTCTGAGTAGTTGAGGACACTCAGGGCCTCCAAGCAAAAATTTTAGGACAGATCTATTTTTCCTTCATCAGCTGCAAAATAAACTGATATTCCATGGCCTTGCAGTTCAGGGACTGCTGGGTTGGTGTTTACATGTGTGGTGAGAAATGCTTCCTGCTGTCTCTTCTGAAGACACTCTCTTATGCTTTGCACTTTCTCCAGCCAGTTATCGCACATCAAAAACACCAGGGGAGCTTTCAAAGTTTTGGGCTCCCTGGGGTTCACCCTAGTCCATCTTTATTAGAATCTTCAGTGGTGGAGCACAGGCATTGACATTTTTTAAAAGCTCCTCCAGAGTTTCTAATGGATAGTCAGGACTGTGAGCTACTGATCCAGCCAGACTCAAACCCCATGAGTCATTAACCTTCACCAAGTTAAATAACTAATCCGCCACAAAGGAAAAATCCTGCAAATCTGGAGCAGCTGTCGATAGTGTTATAGAAAGTGATTTGTTTTCATCCTGGAGTCTTCCAGCTCCTGGAGAAGCTGACATAACCCTTTATGGACGGGACAAATTCGAGAAGGACTAGGACAATGATGTCTGGGCTTGTCTTCTGGGTCCCCTTCAACCTCTGACTACAGTATTGCTACTTAAAGAGCCAGGGTGGAGATTTCAGCAAACGTTTGGTAATAAAATCCCAGGGGATTGGATCCTGCCACATGCACACCACTATGAAGATGCCACTGGGCCAGAATTCCATGGCTGCCTGTGTTCTGACTCTCAAATTCTTAGACCCATCTTCACCTGGAGAGAGGTCAAAGGTGATGTACTGGGAATTGTGAATCTGCCTCAATTATGACAAGTTAAGTTTTGCTAAGAGAAGATTTTTGGGTCCAGCACTGTCCTGTACAATATAGCAATTCTAAGCCCCAATGAAGCAAAGAATTGTTAAGCTCTGCCAATCAGCTGGGCTCCCATATGTGACCTGCAGCCACTCACACTCAAGCATCAAACATTTGTCTGTATTCCTTTTGGTCAAACAGGATATTCCCCACTCTCCAGTTCTGTGGGCACCTGCCCAGGTGAATACTGGCAGCCATGAAATTCTGTCCCAGTGGAATTTTCACAGTGATGTAACCTGCGGGCAGGGTTCCTAAGGCTTCACAGGGCAGGAAGACAAGTTCACCTTTCTCCTAAGCTATATCAGCCTTTTTTAATCCACAGGAGATTCCAATTTTCTGTGTTTGCCACAGCCAAATGAGCTTTTTCCTATGCACAAGACAAGTTGTAATTTATCAAATCCACTCATACTCTTTTCCCTTGCTTTTTAGCCAGACAAAGAATGTAGCAGAGAGGTTATTAAATTCTTTTCTAGGGGCGAAATATATAAAAAAGCTGTGTGAGTCAGTAATGCACTCCAAGAATTTAAGTAAATTTGTTATGCTTGATCTCACTGTTATGAAGCCAAATTTGCCGCTCTTTACAAGATAATACACAAAAATATATATTCTGCACACACAGCCCCTAATATTCCCTACTGCTCCCAACAATAGGAGCTGAGCTTCCTGCTTTAGCTCATATTTTTCTGAATAAGAGGAAATGTATGAACAATTTTCTGTTCCTTCATCTTGTGCCTGGAATTTCAACCACATTCCTAGAAGGCTTTTCAGTGGTTCTTCCCCATAGTTCAGTGATTCTACTGGGCTACTATATTTATTAACATTTAATGGTACAGAAAGTCCCACTTTTAGATACAATGCACACTTGGAAACTGTGTCTTAGAAGTGACTTGCATATAAATGAAATTGACTGCATGTATGATAATTCTGCCTTTGCTTATTTGGATATCAAAGAAATAAATGTTTATAGAACATTTGTTTATGGAGCCCCTAATATGTTCCAAGCTCTGTACAGGACACTTCACTACATTAGTTCATGTGATTCTCACAGTAGCCTTGCAAGATAGATATTATCTCAGTTTACAGACGATAAGACAGTGTCAAGAGATATTATATTTCCTGCTCAAGATCAGACATTGCCAAATGTCCCCTGGGGGACAAAACTGCCCCTCAGTGAGAACCGCTGACCTTGACCATAGGAGTGTGAAAGTAGCTGTACCTAAACACATCCACTTTCAAGTCTTCTTTGAGCCTCACAATGTCGAGTTCAGCCCTTTGCTGTCAGTGGCAGGCTGGCCCCATCTTAATGTGAATGTGCAAAGGTCAGCAAATATGCCATGTCAGGTAGAAAACAGAATTTTGTATTAGTCCATTCCCACACTGCTATAAAGACATACCTGAGACTGGGTAACTTACAATGAAAAGAGGTTTAATTGGCTTATGGTTCTGTAGGCTATACAGGCTTCTGCTTCTGGGGAGGCCTTAGGAAATTTACATAGTAGAAGGGGAAGGGGAAGAAAGCACATCTTCACATGGCCAACAGGAGAGAGATTGGGGGGCGGCAGTGCTACACACTTTTAAACAAGCAGATCTGAAGATCTCATGAGAACTCTACCATGAGACTGCAATAGGGAGATGGTGCTAAACCATTAGAAACTACCCTCATGATCCAATCACCTCCAACTAGGTTCCACCTCTAACATATTGGGGATTACAATTCAACATGAGATTTGGGTGGGGACACAGAGCCAAACCATATCAACTTTGAAATGTCATTTTGCTTCCACTGTCCCTGAGCTTTCTCTGCTGAGAGCTGTAGGCCATGGTTATGGGTGACGCAACTCTGGCCCTGCACCTTGTTGTACAAAGTCAAGGCACTGGGTGATTGGTAGAGTGGAGAGTACATTAGGATTCCTCTTGGAAGCCATTAATCTGTCAGGACAGCTAGCAATAACTTATATATGGAAGTGACTGCCAACCATGTAAATATATCCCCGTAACTTCAAATTATATTCCCAACTCAATTTACCTTTAACTATATCTCCAAAATGCTCATGGCCATCCCAGTGCCACCAGATATGAAAGAAGGTATGATGGAGGAGAAGCCAAAGAAGAAATACTGGTCCTGACCAATTGAGATTAAAATATTTGACTTTTGAAAATTTCACAATAACGAAGTGACTGTGGAAAAATATTACTAGGTCCCTCCAGGAATGTGGAACTAGCCTGTGTAAGTGAAGGGTTTTGAAGCTTAAACTTTGTTAGCTTCACAGTAAAGACACCTTATTAGGCAGCTTTGCTTACTCTTCTCCCTGCCTCTCATGATCTTGTTTGATATAAAAGAGTATTTGTGAATAAGCAAGGGTGACAGGTTATTTCTTGGCTTTTGACCTAGGATCCCTGGTAGTGTGAAACGTGTAGGCTTAGTCTAAGACCTAGACCCCTTTTTAGATTTGCATATTTGTCAAAGGTGAAAGAATAAATTTCTCAAAATTTGTCAGTCTTGAGTTGAGGGATAGGAAAGACACATGAGCATCTGTCAAGATAGTCACTGTATTGGCCCCAGAGATATGCTGTGGGGGGATTCAAGATGTGTACAGCCAAAGACAGAGGGAAAGAATGGAAAGTGCCCTAAAATCTTTTGGTGGAAGGTCTGCCCTGATAAGAACCTTGGAACTAATCTCCCCTAGGACAATTTGCTGGTTTCCCATGGCCAGAGCGAGCCTTCTGGAGGCCAGCACTGAGAACATAGACAAAGAGGGCTCAGGCAGCAGGTCAGCAAAGGACCAGCTTATGAGTGACCAAGATGGACAGCTTCTTCTCAGCTCCACCAGAGTTGGGCCAATTACAAAGATGATCGCAGCACTGCCACCCTCAGGTGTGCAACTCAGTGGAGTTGAGGTGCTGCAACTCAGTGGAGTTGAGGTGCTGCAACTCAGTGGAATTGGTTGGGAAAAATAGAAGATAGAGAAGGAAGACAGAGCTGGTTGGGAAAAATGCAAGGAAAGTACAGAAAGGAATGACATTGTTATAATTTCAAAATCAGACTGGGAAAGAGTTAACCATTCCAGATTGATTGATTGATTGATTGATTGATTGATTGATTTTTGAGATGGTGTCTTGCTCTGTTGCCTAGGCTGGAGTGCAGTTGTGCGATCTTGCTCACTGCAGCTTCTGCCTCCGCTCACGGGTTCAAGTGATTCTCCTGCCTCAGCCTCCGGAGTAGCCAGGACTACAGGCATACGCCACCAAACCCGGATAATTTTTTTTTTTGTATTTTTACTAGAGACACAGTTTCATCATGTTGGTCAGGCTGATCTTGAACTCCTGATCTCAAATGATCCGCCTGCCTCGGACTCCCAAAGTACTGGGATTACAGGCATGAGCCACTGCGCCTGGCCCTCAGATTTAATTTTAAAAATCACATTGGAATATGAAAACTGAATGGATCATACTATTTTACCTACTCCAGGGCAGTTCGGAGACTCAGAGACAGAAATTAAAGTCAGCTGTAGATATTAAGAAAGCTACATTTTTTTTTTTTTTTTTGCATATTGAAGCCTGGTATTCTTGAAATATTTATTTTATCTGTTAAATCAGGATCAAGCTACTGTTGCACCACAGAAATCTCTTAATTAGTTCCCTTAGACTGTATTCCCTGGGCTGAATTTCTCCTCGGAGACTGGGAGGCTGGACGGGTCAGGAGGAGTGATGTTGAAACGCTGGGAGTGTTGGCTTAAGAAGAGCAAATATGGTGCTCTCTTTAGTAAACAGCGCCAGACGACTGAATTTTGTAACCTGGTACCAGGAGTACTGTTGCAAGCATGGATGTGACATCTTCACCCAATGCTGAGTAGTACCTAGAGCAGATGCATCTCCCCTTCATCGTTACTCATCTTAAGCCCTGCCTTGAAGTAAAGATAAAGATGGGGCAGGATTTGAAGGCTCTAGGGAGAGACCTGGAGTCTCTTGTTCTGCCTTAGGTGTGGGAGCTGCCCTCTTGGGACTAAAGTGAAGACCGTCTGGGTCAAAGTCATCATTTCTAACCAGAAAATGGGCCTTTTACACTGTGATTTATGTTCTTCACAATTCAATATAACACAGCATTTTCTGCTCAGCTTCTATGAGAGTGTTTTTGAAAATTTCGTCCACTTGCACCTCATGAAAAATGCAAGTAGGTAGCACACAGAGCCCTCAGTGCTAAGGAGCATAGGTCTTGCCCCTAGAAGAGCCATATTTTTTTCGGCAGTGCCTAGACAGACCAGTTGCGTCTGTCTTTGACGGGAAGCAAGGATGACTTTTCTTAGAAGTCGTGAGGGAGGAAACGGGAATCTCTCAGTGGGCTCTGGTTCTCACAGAAAGGAGAAATGTTGTGTGTTCAGAAATAGGGAGAATGATCAAACACATGATGTTTTGTTTAGGAGTCTGTGTAGCTCTTACCTTGCAACCAGGACTTCTGATCCAGAAACAGACCTTCTATTCTGTCTACTACTTGGAGATCAGAGCCCAAAGGAAGGTGAGAGGAATGATTTCATTTCTTTGAATGAATATGCTTTCTAATACCCTTTTGCCTGGCGGCTCTTAGGTAGTCTTGCAAGCAGCCAGTGGGAGTGACACGGAGTTTGGAAGCATTGCACCCTATAAGGACAAAATGTAACAGAGACAGGAAGCCATTTCCCTCTGCTAGAAGCAGGGTGCAGCAGCTGATGTCCTAGTATTTGGCTACTGAGAGGGATGAGTAACATTCATATTTTACAAGTGAATCTTAAGACAGTGGCATGGAAAAAAATCATGTGGGTGGGTCTTGTGCCTGCCAAAGTTTTGCATGTAGAAGACAGGCTGGCAGCTCCAGAGGAAGTGGCTGAGAGCATCAACGCGGTGTCAGGGAGCAGCTAAGATCAGGCAATAAGGAGATGTAAGGCTGATTCCTGGCTCTGCTCTCTCTTGCTTAAGGAACTGAGACCAATAACAATACCTCTTGTGCCTCAGTTTCCTGATCTGTGTATTTCATCCATCCAACCAGTATTTATTGAGCCTCTGCTCTGTACCAGGCCTCTGTGTCAGAGACACTGAGAAAAGAGATCTTGGCTTCAAGTTACATACCATCTGATGGGTCAGACAAAACAGCCTTTAAGACCTTTCTAGTCAGATACTATTTGCTCGATCCTGAGGTTTAGAAACCCTACTGAGAGTTTCCTGTAGGATCTCTTCTATATAAATATCCTCTCTCTCTAAGTGCTTAGCAGAAGTTGTGCTTATCTCCTACGCCTCATTCTTCATCCTCCTGAAGCCCCATCCCCACCCCCTCCACTTATCAGATTCTCAGGGGTCTCGGCTTTTCCCGTCTCCCACTTACGGGTTTCCCTTCATGCCATTGCTGAATCTGTGTGGGCAGATGGGACAAAAGAAATCAGACTGAGTTACCTGTTATTGATTTGCATGTTTACACATTTAATCTGCTATTCCTTTCAGGTAACACTTGCCTATTAACAGCAATTTCCAGCACATTGATCCGAACATTGATCTCAAGAAAGATTTGACAGTGCTTGAAAACTCATTGATTACAGAGGAGAAATAAAGGAAAGGGAAGTGTCAGAGAGTAACACTAAGGATTTGAGTCTGAGTGATTAAAGAAGAATGTCAGTATTAGCAGATAGGGGGATTGGAGTTTGAGAATATAGTTTGTGTGTGTGTGTGTGTTTGTTTGTTTGTTTGTTTGTTTTTTGAGAAGGAGTCTTGTTCTGTTGACCAGGCTGTGGTGCAGTGGCGCGATCTCAGCTCACTGCAACCTCTGCCTCCCAGGTTCAAGCAATTCTGCCTCAGCCTCCCGAGTAGCTGGGATTACAGGTGTCCACCACCACACCCGGCTAATTTTTCTATTTTTAGTACAGATAGGGTTTCACCATCTTTGCCAGGCTGGTCTTGAACTCCTGACCTTGTGATTCACCCATCTTGGCCTCCCACAGTGCTGAGATTACAGGAGTGAGCCACCATGCCTGGCTGTAGTCTTTTTAAAAAATAATTTCTATTAATCAAATAATATTATCCTAAGTAAAGTGGAAATATTATCCTAAGTAAAATGTAAAAACATTAATCATTATTGACTACCTCCCGATAAACCCAATTCCCTTCTTAGAGGTAAAGACATTGTTTTGAGAAGTAGTTTTATAGACCTTTCTCTATACGCTTAAGAACTTAGAACAGTGCCGCAGTGTAGTAAGCTGTATGCAAATTAGCAATTGTTATTTTTCACTGCTGCGTGGATTCCACAGTAAGGATCTACCATAGTTTATTTATACATTACCCTCTGTAAATATGCTATTGGGGGATAGTTTCCTTTCTTGCTATTGTAAACAATCCTCTAATGAATGTCCTTGTGTCTGCTTGTTTACACATGTACAAGTGTTTCTCTATGGTAAATGGGGCATTTTGGTATTTACTGTCTGGTATTTACTTGATGGCTATATTGCCATTTAGATATGTTGCCTTCAAAGCAGCAGTGGCCACCCACACAGGGAACTAGTGTTTGTGAGAAGAGAATGAACGTTGTTTGGAATATGTTGGTATGAATTGTCAGCAGAGCACCTCTTCTTGAAGACCCGGTTGGAGAGAAGGTAGGTTAGAGTTTTAAGACTGGAGATGTGGATTATAGTGGTGACTCTGTAAGCTCTCTTAGAAAGTGGAGACGGTGGGGAAGTTGGGTAATCCAAGCAAAACATTACATGATTGGTTGAGGGAGAGGAAAACTCCCATTATTATGCATAAGGATATGGGATAAAAGCTCTCAGGATGACCAAACATCCTGTTTACTGAGACTGAGGGAGCTCTCAGGACATGGGACTCTCAATGCTAAAACTGGATAATAAGTCCCGGGCAAACACAGGTGAGTTGGCCACCTTACTGTGTGGAGGCTCAATTTCAAAAAGGAGGGACGCTATTTCCTCTAAAACTATAGCAAAGGGGACCCAAAGCAGGTGAGTTCTAAGCAGTTAGAAAATGCACAGATCCTGGAGGGAGCAAGGCTCAGCTTCTATGCTCGGGAAAGTTTCTGATGCACAGGATCAGGGCTCAAGGTCTAGTACCATGTGGCGGTTTGGTTATAAGCAACAGAAAATGGTTCCGGCTGACTTTGCCAGAGGGAATGTTGAAAGCCTATTTGAGAGTCACAGAAGGAGGAAAAGCTGGAGAGATACCCTCGCAACACTATAGGTTAGGGAGAAGAAGCCCAGCTACCGTTTTGTGTCAGGGACACCCCAGTCAAAACAGTGGCACGCAGATGACCTGGAATTGCCAACACTTTCAGTTCAGTTCAGGGAGGAAGCAGCCAACTGGCCCAGCCCAATACCTGACCAGGAGGGAGTGGGCAACCTGTCAACAGCCCCTCATGATGAATCCAAGAAGTAAGGGGGCTCCTTGGAAAAAAACTGGGGTATTGTGAGGAAGCAGACATTGGTACCAATCAAAAACATTAACAAAGTCCCACTATCAATCCCTAAAGATTGGCACTGACTTCCTACACACTTCACATGCCTCATGTATATTCATGTCTAGGTATATGTCCGTGCATGTATTATGTGCATAGCAGGTGCTCAATACAATCCTGCTGGATATATAAGTGAATGGATACTCCTACAGAGGAAAACACACTCCAATTAGCAGCAAGGAAGATCAGTTCCTGTTCCCTTGCAAACCAGGAGCAACCACAGCCCACGCAAAGCCACAATCTCTGTCTTCACACCAGGGCAGGTCTTACCAGAGGGCATATAAAATGTCCCAAACTTGCTGATATAAATCTGCCTCATAGATGTGAGTCACTTTATATAACTGACATCTTCCTAAGCAGTTGTTCTTAAGCCTATTTTTAGGAAAGATAAAATTTCAGATTCGGTAGGAGAGCTTACTGTTCATAGGAATAGCATACAGCAAATCTTCTTCTTTATTGTATATGACTTCTTTTATAAATCTAGGTTATCTTTATAGATTAGATATTTTTAAAAGCAGAATAAACCCACTGTTGGCAAGGGTGGGGACGGTAGGCTACTCTGAGTTACTTTTTTTAAAAAAAGCCATTAACTTCTTAGACCCAATTTCACATGTACACAGCACCAGTGATTGCTGACAATGTGTTTCTGAGCGGAGGTCCTGGAGGACCATTTTGGAAACTCTCTGAATCCCCTTGGTAATTGGTTGTATCCATCTTTATTCTGACAATTAGTGTGCTGAAGTCCTTAAAATCAGTATGTTCTTGTAATTCCCTTAAATAGGATTTAGGCAATCTGTTTTACTTCAGGAATCCTTTTGTTGCAGGGAATGCAAAAGCATGAACTTTATTCTCAATTCAGAGAACAGATCAACAAAATTTAGGTGTAATTTCAAACAGCAATCCACATGAGCTCTTCGATTTCCAGGCACAGGGCTGGAGACACAGCCTGAGTGCGCATGAAGTCTAGCCTCCTCTGGCCAGTAATTAATTCACTTCTCTTTTATGTTTGGGGATTTGGTCCTGTTCCTTCTCAAGACAATTTTGCAGTTCCTTATGTACAGATGGACTGTCTAGTGATTCTAGCCTGCGTTCCTCTTGATGACACATATTGACTTTCACCATTTCCCCATTAAGTAGGATTTGTATCATTTCAGCATTTGTGTTAGTTTTTGTTTCTTGTTATTAGGGATTATGCATGAAAGCAGGAAGAAGTCTCAGTACTAAGATTCTGGGCCTGTCTGGACATTTCCAGTGCTTAGAGTTGAGTGCTGTAATATACCTAAAGGTGCTTTAAAAAACCAATAGGCCAGGCGCGGTGGCTCATGCCTATAATCCCAGCATTTTGGGAGGCCAGGGAGGGTGGATCATGAGGTCAAGAGATCCAGACCATCCTGGCCAACATGGTGAAACCCCGTCTCTACTAAAAATACAAAAATTAGCTGGGTGTGGTGGTGTGTGCCTGTAATCCCAGCTACTCGGGAGGCTGAGGCAGGAGAATCACTTGAACCCGGGAGGTGGAGGTTACAATGAGCCGAGATCATGCCACTGCACTCCAGCCTGGGCGACAGAGCAAGACGCCAACTCAAAAAACAAACAAACAAACAAACAAACAGACAATAAAAGGTGAGCTTATTGCATGGGGTTGCCAAGGAAAAATATCTCCCACTTTGGGGCACAAGTCCAACATAAACCTTTGTCAATACACTTCTGGTGGTTGGATTTGAGGTGTCTCATTACCCACTTATAAGTTGCTGGCCAAGGTGCCAACGAAGTCATCACAATTCTCCATTCAAGCTGGTTTCTGCCTGTCATATGTCACCCCTTAAGCTACAGGGGCCAGGCCTATTTAGCAGAAAGAGGTTTCTTTTTTTTTTTTTCTTTTTTGTTTTATTATTATACTTTAGGTTTTAGGGTACATGTGCACAATGTGCAGGTTTGTTACATATGTATCCATGTGCCGTGTTGGTTTGCTGCACCCATTAACTCATCATTTAGCATTAGGTATACCTCCTAATGCTGTCCCTCCCCCCTCCCCCCAACCCACAACAGTCCCCGGAGTGTGATGTTCCCCTTCCTGTGTCCATGAGTTCTCATTGTTCAATTCCCACCTATGAGTGAGAACATGCAGTGTTTGGTTTTTTGTCCTTGCGATAGTTTACTGAGAATGATGGTTTCCAGTTTCATCCATGTCCCTACAAAGGACATGAACTCATCGTTTTTTATGGCTGCATAGTATTCCATGGAGAAAGAGGTTTCATTACCAGTAACACTGCTGACACTTGAGCTCAGAGGTAGCAAGTGCCTCGCCCTGATGCTGCTGCTGTTCCCACCAGGGCCTTTGTCCAACATCCTGTGACATTCTTGATGAACCCAAATATGGGCTCACAAACTTCAACTATAGGATGCTTCACTGATTATGGATGGGCTTATGAATTGAAACCTAACTAAAATCCTGGTGAAGATCATGGGGGCTTAGGAAAAGGCTTCCAACATCTGGCAGAAGACAGGGTCTGATGACCTGGGACATTTCTTTGAATTCTGAGGACTATGATTCCATACTAGGTGGGAGGCAACATCACTGTTAGTCCTCCCTTATATTAAAAGGGAACATGTATATTTACGTGTAATACACAGCATGCTTTGCCTTAACGTGACATTTTTTTTGCAGCTTTTCTCAGTGAAGCTACATAGGGCTCAGGGAGACCTTGCCCAGGTAGGCTTGTAGGTGCTTATTCTAGAAACCCATCTGCTACTAACTGCAGCTGTCACTCAGAATGAACTCACTGTCTGATCAAAGCCCTCCTCTTTCTGAGCATTAAATGAAATCTGAAAAGCAAGGCCATGTTGCTGACACCTCTTGGGCAAAGCCTTTTATGGGGGAAGTGTCAATGTTTGTAGGTCCCATTTTTATGTCCTGCTCCAGTCCTGGCAACCCCGCTGGCTGCTCTCAGCAGCTGAGAGGCACTAGGAGTGTGGAAAATCAAAGCTCTCTCTTGCCACCAGAGAGTTAAACCCCAAAAGGCCTGTACTGAATGATTACTTGGAAGGCTGCAAGGGTTTTTTTATTCTCTTTCAGGTCAGCTTTGCTGATATCCAGGGGCTAAGTATAACTGTAAGCATGAACATTTCAATAAATATGTTTCCTTCAATTACCCAGCTGGACAGTTTAGTTCACCAGACCCTGCAATCATACAAAAGCTGCTGGGGAATTGTTGTGATTTAGATAATTTCTAATCTCCTCTCTGCTTGACCTGCAGGGGCCATGGGCAGTCACAGATACCAGGGGGTAGACAGAGGGAGGTGGAGAGAACTTGTTCTCATCAACCTGAGATGTTGGTCCTTGGCTCAGCTTCAGGCACCGATGCTGCATTCAAACCAAGAGGCTGAAAAATATTGTGAAAGGTGAAGGTACACTGGTGGGAGGCTGGTAAGTGAGGGGTGGGGTGGAATGTGGAGCAGTTACAGGGAAGATGAGACAGAGCTGCTGCCTAACTTGGGTGCTAGGAAGAAAAGGACCGCCAATGGGGACTCAGATTTTAGTCTCTGATATTACACCTCACACTCATTCAGCAAATTTCAGAGGGATTGTTGCTGGTTCATAGAGATCACCATTTTGACGTATTCCTCGTAAATGAAATTTGGTAGCCCACTTGCCGTGACAATATTACCTGTGATGTCTGCTTGGCTAAGCTCATTAAATAGGCAGTAGATTTATACTTAAATTACTTGATCGGGGGACTAATGACTAGGGGGATGGCTTCTTGGTCATCATGGAAAAATTGCAAAGGACAGTGCAGAATCAGATAGAACTACTGTTTGGGGGTTGAGTGAGCCTCTGTGGCCTGGGATGCTCTCCATGGGTGCACATATCCTGGGCTATCAGGTTTCTAGACTTGTGGATATAATGGCAGCATTTAACTCTCCTCTTTCACTAATGTTTTCTGGATGTCTGACATCTGTTTCTGCTCTAAAGGGTCCTCTGATTCCCCTTGAAGCACTGTTTCCTCCTTGTGTGATACAGTCTTATGGAAATGTCCTCAGGGTCCAGTCAGCCCATGACCCAGTCTTGGCCAGCTAGGTGATTCCTACACCTGACATGGCTCCTGGCATGGCCGGTGTTCCAGGGCACCCCAGTGGTCAGGTCCTAGCCAGAGTATGGGACAAGTGTGGTGCCCAGGTGCCTTCTTCTAGATCTGCTTTGTTTCCTAGCCTGGCTCAGCAATCTCTCTTCAATGCTATACAACCCCGAGATCCCTTATGCTTAACTTAGTTGGAATTGAATTCCTTGTTGGCAGGAGCCTATTTTTTTAATTGAAGTTTTTATTAATTCCAGGGCAGGGACTTTAGAGATCACAGAATCCTTCATGTGGTTGCTTTTGTCTTTATTTTTAACAGAAGAAGAAATTGAAGAGATCTGTGGACTGGCCAGGCATAGCGGCTCATGCCTGTAATCCTAACATTTTGGGAGGCCGAGGTGGGCAGATTGCTTGAGGCCAAGAGTTTAAGAGAAGCCTGGGCAACATGGTGAAACCTTTTCTCTACAAAAAATACAAAAAAAGAAAAATAGCTTGGTGTAGCATGCACCTGTGGTTTCAGCTACTCAGGAGGCTGCGGTAGGAGGATTGCTTGAGCCTGGGAGGTAAAGGTTGCAGCAAGCTAAGACAGTACCACTGCACTCCGGCCTGGGCAAAAGAGCAAGACCCTGTCTCAAAAAAAAAAAAAAAAAAAAAAAGAGGCCAGCTCACGCCTGTAATCCCAGAACTTCAGGAGGCCGAGGCAGGCGGATCACTTGAGGTTAGGAGTTCGAGACCAGCCTGTACCAACATGGTGAAGCCCCATCTATACTAAAAAAAGAAAAGAAATACAAAAATTAGCTGGGCATGTTGGCGGGTGCCTATAATCCCAGCTACTCAGGAGGCTGAGGCAGGAGAATTGCTTGAACCCGGGAGGCGGAGGTTGCAGTGAGCTGAGATTGTGCCATTGCACTCCAGCCTGGGTGACAAGAGTGAAACTCCGTCAAAAAAAAAAAGAAAGAAGAAGAAAGAAAGAAAGAAAGAAAGAAAGAAAGAAAGAAAGAAAGAAGAAAGAAGAAAGAAAGAAAGAAAGAAAGAAAGAAAGAAAGAAAGAAAGAAAGAAAGAAAGAAAGAAAGAAAGAAAGAGAAAGAAAGAAAGGAAAAATAAAAAGGAGATACATGGGTCAACCTGCCCAAGTTTCTATGACTTGACTTGAACTCAGGACTTCTTTAGTCCACTGCTCTCCTACAACACACAGTTTCCTCAGCTTGATCATCCTGGCAACGGTCTGGCCAGTCAGGTTTGTGACAGGAGCAGTGAGAAGATCCATGGGTTAGCACTCATCAAGTCTCTCCTCCTGCAGTGTGGGTTGGCTGGTGTGTGTGTGCACAGAGGAGAGTGGAGGGAGTTGGCAGAACTTTGGGGAGAGCAGGGAACACTTCAGAAAGCACCTTCATTTGCCCTTTTGCTTGGTCAGAGGGCCCATGTCTTAATAGTTAGAAGTTTCCCGTAATAAGGGTACATTAATATAAATGGGAAATAAATAAGCAATAGCCACAACATTCACATTTCAGAATCACCTTGGAAGAAAGTCCTCAGGATCCCCAAGGAGCTGTGGAGGGAGGTGGAGCTGGAGTCAGCCCTAAAGATGTTCTTGCTCCCTCTGCCTTATAATTTGAATTCAACAAGTCCCTCACCCCCACCCCACCCCAAAACTCAGCAGCTGCTCTCTCTGACACTCATTTCGGGCTCTTGGCGGGAACCTGCCCTCTGACACTCACCAGGGCCCTTCCTCCCATGAATGGCCACACTAACGAGGGTGACATTTCCACTTCCTTCTGTTGTCTTTGTCTTCCTGCAACATCTTGGGACTGATCTCCTGGGATACCTAATTAAAAGGCCGACAGTGCTTTTACCAATAGTCATACTTGGAGCTGGGAATTGTATCTCTGTGAAATAACAAATAGCATCTTTAGATCTGTCCTAGAGGCCTATGTTCCATATAGCAATGTAGTCCACATCCATCAGACGGCAGGCATTGAGTACCAGAGAGGCATACCATGTCTGTAATCTGAGGACATCCTGCATTGCGACACAAGGTAATTTTAATGATAACCCTGACTGCATTCATTTGTTCAATGATTAATTCACTAACCATGAACTGCCTTCTGCATGCTAGGTACTAGGTTAGGAGATGAAGATACGTGGATGAGCAAGAGGGCAGGATCTTGCTCTCAAGGGCTTCAGTATGTTTGAGACTTGAGCAGCGTCTATTTCTCCTTATCTGATAATTTCACCTTAAATCTCTTCCCGAGGGACCCTCCCGTCCCATTTTCTATCCACAGAGATTTGAAGGAAAGAACTGATTCTATTTCCTGGCTCAAGGGCTTGGCAGATGAGCCAGGTCTAGCCATTAGAGTACAGTCCCACAAATTGTACCTTTTTCCTAGCCATAATGACTGGTTCAGAGAGGGAACACGACCCATCTCAGTCCCAGGAAGAGTCAGTCCTGGATCTATTCCATCATTTGCTCTGCTCTATTCCATCATTTGCTCTGCTCTATTCCATCATTTTTGCTAGAGCTCTTGGAACTGAGTTTTTCCTTCTACCAGTGTTTCTAAGAGGCAGGAGGAAAGCCTAGAGATTCTGGGGCTATGCTTCTTGCTGTTCAAGAAGAGACTGCTTGAGAATGAAGCCACAACAGAGGAGAACAGATTTCTTAATGCATCATATAAGTACCTAGATCCAATTATGCCAAATCTACCCATGAGTGTTTCAATTACTAATAAATTATCATTTTTTTTCCTTAGGCCAACTAGATATGGGTTTTTGTCTTTTGAAACAAAAACAGTTCTTACTAGAGTAAAACGGGAGCAAGATGAGTCGATCACTTATTATAACACATCATGATAATAGACGTGTGCAGAAGTGCCTTGGAATTTGTAGCTGGGGAAGTGGGGCCACACCCAACCTGAGAGATTTGGAGAAGGAATCCCAAGATGAGGAATTACTTGGGCTAATCATAAAGAATGAGTGGGAATTGTCCACGTACATTCCAGGAAGAAGGAAGAACCTAGATAAAAATAAACTAAAATTTATTTAATATGCTTTTTCTGTTTTTTGAGACAGAGTCTCGCTGTGTCGCTCAGGCTGGAGTGCAGTGGCATGATCTTGGCTCATTGCAAGCTCTGTCTCCTGGGTTCAAGTGATTCTCAGCCTCCTGAGTAGCTGGGACGACAGGTGCACACCACCATGCCAAGATTTTTTTTTTTGTATTGTTTAGTAGAGATGGGGTTTCACCAGGCTGTTCTCAAACTCCTAACCTCAAATGATCCGCCCACCTCAGCCTCCCAAAGTGCTGGGATTTCAGGTGTGAGCCACCGCTCCTGGCCTTAACACACTCTTTTTAAAGAAAAGGGCATTACATTTCAGAAAGATTTGGATCTCAGATGACTTACTTAAAAACACTTTGGTGTTTAAAAGGCAAAACTTCTATTTTATGAGAAGTTAATGAATGTGGGGCAGCTTATTCCTTTATGATGCTCTGTAACCGCTGCTGTATTGGCAAACTAACGATTTCCATACACACCCTTCTCATTCTTTAAGCATTCCAGAAAGGAAACATGCCCTCAGAGGAGAGTGGGATCTATGGCTGTGATTCACAAGCCTGGATGTTCACCAGAATCACTTAGGGGAGTGGAAATACAGGCGCATAGACCCCCAACTCTGACGGAGGCGTCTAGTGTTTTATTCAAATTTCTCAGATGATTTTGCTGTGTAGCCAGCTTTAGCATTCACTGAATCTAAAGAGAGGAGAAAAATAACATAATGATAGAAAGCACAAATATTTGGAAGTTAAGCATATCTGGGACTCTATTCCATCATTTATTAGCCGCACTGCAGTTTCATCACCTCACTTGTAAAACAGAAATAATCACATTCACATAATGACATTCACAAATAATTGTGTAGTACTTCTTAGGTACCAGATGCCATCTAATGGGTTTGGGATATATCAGTGAACAAAGTGGTGAAGACCTCTGTCCAGTAGAGATGGACTGTGAAAATAATTAAAAGAGTAAGTATTGTGTGTGCTGGAAGGCCATAGTGCCAAAAAACAAAGGAAAAGCGTAGTCCAAGAGAGACCAAGAGTGCAAGGAAAGTGAGAGAGCAGGTCGTAATATTACATAGGGCTAATCAGGGTGGGCCTCATTGGGAATGTAATTTGAGTAAGGACTTGAAGGAAGAGAGGGAATTAGCTAAATTATTGTCTTGGGCAAGAGCATTACTGGTAGAGGGATAGAATACTGGGTTTCAGATAATGGAGTCAGGGAGGAATCTAAGTTTTTGGACAGTGAGATTGAAAGGATGTAGCTACTATACATTAAAATTAGGAATTGGTTTGTGAATAGAGCAGGTTTTGAGAGGAAGATCAGCAGTTCAGTCTAGGACATGTTAAATTTGAGATGTCTATTAAATATCCAAGTGGGCATGGTGAGGATGTGTTGGCTATATGGATTTGGAGTTCAGAAGAGAAGTCTTGGTTGGAGATACAAATTCGGGATTAACTATAGAAGTGTTTCTAAAGCATTGAAATGCTAAGAACCGAATAAGGCAGTGGGAACAGATAGAGAAGAAAGGAGGATCACATACTGAGTTCTGGAACTTTCGGATATGGAAAGAATAGGAAGAAGAGAAAGAATCAGCTAAGACTGACAACTGAGGTATCCTAGTAGCTAAGCTAAGGAGCGTTTTAAGGAAGAAGAATGACACACTGTGTCAAACACTACAGATGGGGCAAGTTAAGATGAGGGCTGAGAATTGACCCTTGGAGTGAAGATTACTGTTGTCCTCGACCAAAGAAGCTTTGGGGGTAGGATTTGTTGGTGAAAGTGTCAGTCTTCATCATATGATTGTTGTGAGGATTATGTTGTACTAGTTTTAATGTTGTGTAAATTATTATCATAGGTGGTGTTTAGGAATAAATCTTAATCTTCCTTTTTAATCTTGAAATGCGTTTCCACCTCTTCTTTCTCAACTGAGAGTATTGCCCAATGTTACAATACTGAACATAAATCCAGGGATTCTGATCGGGATTGTGTTGAATCTACAGATCCAGTTTGGAACAATGGAGTCCTCCAATCCATAAACATGGAATATCTCTCTGTTTATTTGAACTTTTTTTTAAATCAGAGTTTTGTAGTTTCTGCATATAAATCCTGAACACAATTTTGTCAGATTTACATGTAAATATTTCCTTTTTCAGTGCTATTGTAAATCCTATGGTGATTTTTAATTTCAAATATTAGTTGTTAGTTGCTGTTATATATGAATGCAATGTACTTTTATATAATAACATTTCATCCTGTGATCTTGCTATGTATACTGCCTAACTAGTTCCAGGAGAATTTTGTCAATTCTTTGAGATTTTTCACATAGACAGTCATCTAATCTGTGAACAAAGACAGTTTTATTTCTTCTTTCCCAATCTGTCTACATTTTATGTCCTTTTCTTGTCCTTTTACACTACGACTTCCAGTATGATGTTAAATAGGAGTGGTGAAAGAGGACATCCTTGCCTTGTATTTAGTCTTAGGGGAGAAACATTCAGTTTTTCAACATGAAGTAAGATAGCTGTAAGTTTCTTTTGTAGATGTTCTTTGAGAAATTGAGAAAGTTTTCTTCCATTGCTAGTTTGCTAAGAGATTTAGATTAGTTTAGTTTTGTTTTAACATGAATAGGTGCTGAGTTTTGTCAAAAGCTTTTCTGAATCCATTGATATTATTATATGATTTTGTTCTCCTTTAGCTTGTTGATGTGCTGAATTGTATTGGTTGCTTTTTACAAATGTTGTTCCAGCATTGCCTACCTGCAAGAAATCCCACTTGGTTGTGATGTATAATTCTTTTTATACGGTTGGATGGATTTGCTAATATTTTTGAGGATTTTTGCATCCATTTTCATGAGAGATATTTGTCTAATTTTTCCTTTCTTATAATGTCCTTATCTTGCTTTGGTATTAGGGTAATTCTAGCCTCATAGAATGAGTTAGGAAGTGTTCCTTCTGCTTCTACTTCCTGGAACAGATTGTGGATAATTGATATCAATTCTTTTTTAAGTGTTTGGAAGAATTAAACAATAAAATCATTCAGACATGATATTTTCTGTATTGAAAAGTTATTAATTATTGATTCTATTTCCTTAATAAATACAGATCTATTTGGAGTATATCTGTTTTTCTTTTCTTTTCTTTTGAAATGGAGTCTTGTTCTGTCACCCAGGCTGGAGTGCAGTGGCGCGAACTTGGCTCACTGCAACTTCCACCTCCCGGGTTCAAGCAGTGCTCTGCCTCAGCCTCCCGAGTAGCTGGGATTACAGGCGCCCATCACCACACCTGGCTAATTTTTGTATTTTTAGTAGAGACAGGTTTCACCATCTTGGCCAGAATGGTCTCGAACTGCTGACCTCGTGATCCACCCTCCTCAGCCTCCCAAAGTGCTGGGATTACAGGCATGAGCCACTATGCCTGGCCTAGAGTATATATTTCTTCTTGAGTGATGTTTGATACTTTGTATCTCCCTAGGATTTGGTCTATTTCATTGAAGTTATCACATTTGTTGGCATAGTGTTGTTCATAGTATTTCTTAATTATATTGTTAATGTCCTTGGGGTCTGTGGTGATAATCCCTGTTTCATTTCTGATACTGGTAATTTGTATCCTCTTTCTGTTTTTCTTGGTTAGCCTAGCTAAGAGTTGATCAATTTTATTGATCTTTTCAAAGAACCAGATTTTGGTTTTATTGATTTTCTGTATTGTTTTCTTTTTAAAATTTTGTGGATTTAGGCTCTAATTTTTATTATTTGTATTCTTCTACTTGCTTGAAGTTTAATTTGCTCTTCTTTCTCTAGTGCCTAAAGTAGAAGTTTAGGTTCTCAAGTTTAGATTTTTCTGTTTTTCAACTATATGTATTTAATGCTATAAATTTTCCTCAAAATGCTGTTTTTACTTTATCCCACAAATTTTGAAGCAGTATTTTTATTTAGTTCAAATATCTAAATTTTTTTAGACTTCTTTTATCTATGGGTTATTTAGAAACATGTTTAATTTCCAAATATTTGAGAATTTCCCAACTATTTGTATTAATGATTGATTATTTAAAGTTGGTTATTGATATCTTGTTTAATTCTATTGTCCTCTGAGAACGTACTTTGTATGATTTGTGTTCTTTTAAAATCATGAAGGTATGTTTAATGGCCCAGAATGTGAACTATCTTGGTGAATATTACATCAGAACTTGAGAAGAATATACACTGTGCTGTTGTTGGATGAAGTATTCTATAAGTATCAATTAGATCAAGTGAATTAATAGTGTTATTCAAGTTACCTATATTCTTTCTGATTTCTGTCTGCTAGATCTTTCATTTCAGTAAATATTTTAAATGTCAATGTTTTAAATACATCAATTAAAAGACAAATATGATTAGAGTGGATTTTTGAGGCCAAAACTGATATAATGTAAATGAAAGAGAGGTGTTGAGATCTTCAACTACAATATTAGATTTGTGTATTTGTTCTTTTAGCTCTATCAGTTTTGGCCTCAAAAATTTTGAGGCAAAAATTTTGATACTCCATTTTTAGGTCAATATATATTTAGGATTATTAAATCTTTTTAATAAATTGGTTCCTTTATCATTATGTAATGCTCCTTTTTATCACCCATAATCTTCCTTGAGCTGAAGTCTTGTTTGTCTGAAATTAACATAAATGTGCCAGCTTTCTTTGGATTAGTATTAGCATGCTATATCTTTCTCCATTCATTTACTTTTAACCTTTCTGTATCTTTATATTTAAAGTGTTTTTCTTATGTTTTCATCCACTCTGATCATATTTGTCTTTTAATTGATGTATTTAGAACATTCACATTTAAAATGCTTATTGATATAGCAGAATTAATATCTACTGAACTAAATTCACCTTTAAATAACACTATGCCACTCAACATGTGGTTTGGCTACCTTATAGCAGAGTATTCCCAATTCCTTCTGTCCTTCCCTATGATATTGCTGCCATTCAGTTCACTTCTGCATATTTATAGTTACCCAATACATTTAATATCATTACTTTAAAAATCTTTTAGATTAATTAAAAATAAGAAAAACGTAATATTTTATTTTACCTTCACTTATTTCTTCTCCAATGCTTTCTTTTTCAGTGTAGCTCTAGATGCTTTCTAAATTTTCTCTTTGACTTTGGTTTTCTGAAGTTTGACCATAATATGCCTAAGTGTAGATTTTTTACTTATCTTGCTTGGAGTCCTCTGAGCTTCCTGGATGTTTTGTTTGGTGCAAGTCATTAAGTTTGAAAAATTGTCAGGCATTATTACCTCAAATATTTTTTCTGCTCTGTTCTTTCTTTCCTTTTTTTTTTTTTAGATGGAGTCTTGCTCTGCTGCCTAGGCTGGAGTTTAATGGTGCGATCTTGGCTCACTGCAACCTCCACCTTCCAGGTTCAAGCGATTTTTCTGCCTCAGCCTCCTGAGTAGCTGGGATTACAGGCATGCCCCACCATGCCCAGCTAATTTTTCTGTATTTTTAATAGAGCTGGGTTTCTCCATCTCAAACTCCCAGCCTCAGGTGATCTGCCCACCTCGGCCTCCCAAAGTGCTGGGATTACAGGCATGAGCCACCACGCCCGGCTTATTTTAATATTTAAATTGCATGTATGTTTCCTTCTCAACTCTGTCCTTTTGAGGACCATTTTCTCTGTGCTCCTTTCTGCAAACCTTCACATATAAAGAAGATACTTTTTCACACAGTTCAGTTTGCTACCCAGAGAAATCTAGAAACCTGTGGGTTATTTTTGGCTCCACTTTTGGCAGTTAAAAGACATAGGGAGAGAAATAGAGAAGAGAACAAAAAAGGAGGAGAAAAGGAGAAAGACTAACTCTTATACATAGAATTTAATGTCTGTGAATCCAAGAAAGAGATTCTAGTATTCACCCTTTCCAGTTTTCATTAATCTGATGCTTGAGAGAGAGTACCTGTTCACTCTGTGATATCAAAGTTTCCTGGTATCCCCCAGACTCTCTGGGACTGAAGGCAGGAGAGAGGAGGGAGGGAAGGTGCCATGGTTTGAATCCTTGCTCTACCCCTTTAGCTTTCTGACCTTGGGCAAGTAACCAAACTTCTCTGAGACTCAGAATTCTCATTGGTAAAATGATTAAACTTATTTTTATAAGGATGAAGTAAAATTATTTATGTAAAACACATGATCCTGTGGTGGGCACATGTTAAGACCTATTATTATTATTTATTATTATTAGCTGATATTATCATTCCAGGTTTGATATTATCATTCCAGTCTTGTACAGTAGTTCCTGGTGAATGGGTTTCTGCAAAAGTCACCTATTTCATACAAATATGAGCCCACAGAGACCTCTTTTATCCCCTTGATTTACTAACTTGTTTATATTTTTCCCCCTTTAATTTTTTGTTTTGTTTTTATTTTATTTATTTATTTTTTTGAGACAGAGTTTCACTCTTGTCACCCTGGGTGGAGTGCAGTGGCACGATCTGGGCTCATTGTCGTCTCTGCCTCCCAGGTTCAAGCGATTCTCCTGCCTCAGCCTCCTGAGCAGCTGAAATTATAGGCAGCTGCCACCACACCTGGCTAATTTTTGTATTTTTAGTAGAGACGGGGTTTCAACATGTTGGTCAGGCTAGTCTCAAACTCCTGGCCTCAAGTGATCCACTTGCCTCAGCCTCCCAAAGTGCTGGGATTACAGGCGTGAGCCACCGTTCCCGGCCTTCCCCCTTTAATTTTTTAATCCTCGGATAAATGAGGATTTTTCAGATTGATTACTGTATTAGTTTGCTAGGGCTGCTGTAACAAAGTAACACAAACTCAGTAACTTCAATGACAGAAATGTATTTTCCCATAGTTCTGGAAGCTGGAAGTCCAAGACCAAGGTGTGAGCAGAGTTGGTCCTTCTGAGGGCTGTGAAGGAGAAACCTTTTCTATGCCTCTCTCCTCGTCTTCTGTGCCTCTCTCCTAGTCTTCTGTGCCTCTCTCCTCGTCTTCTATGTCTTTTCACCTGGTGTCTTTCCTCTCTGCATATCATTGTGTAAAACGTGTATCTTTTGAAAAGAACATGAGTCATATTGGATTGGGGTCCACTCTAATGACCTCACTTTAAAATTTAGTACCTCTGTAAAGACCCTATCTCCAAATAAGATCACATTATGAGATGGGGAAGGTTGGAACTTCAAAATATGAATTTTGGTAGGGAAGACACAATTCCATCTATAATAATTCGCTTGTCAATAACTTCTCTCTTCTGCTGGTTCTGTCCCATCTTGCTCTTTGTCGGTGCTCTCTAGTTTGAGAAATTTCCAAATTCTTTGTGAGGCTCAGTCACCTGCTCCATACACCTTTCCTTTTTTTAAAAGTTTGGCTCAATTTAATCTCTGTTCTTGGACTGTCATTACTTTTTCTGACTCTTTCTTGATCCATTGAGAGGAAATTCTGTCACTAGTTGGCTGTTCTCGTGCTCTTGCTGCATTTGTCTTGGTTTTTGAACAAATTCCAAAAATAATCCTTCGTAACCTGTAATTTTTATCTCCACGTTGTCTTTTGTTTTGCTCCACATTGCTGGAACCATGACAGAAAATTCTCAGAGTAATTTTGATCAGCATATATTCATGGCAGGCCTATAAAGGTTATTTTATTCTTAGGCAGATGCATCTGTAATTTTGCATCTCTCAGTACACATGGCTTCCAGCCTCAGAGCAGAAACCACTTTTGGACATAATATGGAACTCATGTATGAAATTGGCTTTGG
Organism: Hylobates moloch; assembly: GCF_009828535.3. Taxonomy (NCBI): domain Eukaryota; kingdom Metazoa; phylum Chordata; class Mammalia; order Primates; family Hylobatidae; genus Hylobates; species Hylobates moloch. The sequence goes on from NW_026652294.1 coordinate 41,930,073, forward strand.
AATGCTATATATTTGCATGCTTAGAAATTTTGTTTAATTTATTTCAATTCAACAAATATTTATTGAGCACCTACTATGCATCAAACCCTGGGCATAAAATAATTCATAACATGTGGTTGCTGATCTTCAGAAGCCTTTGATATAGTAGAGAAGACAGATCTTGCAGTGTGGCAAGTGATACTCAATGATAAGCATAAAATGCTACGCAAGCTGCTAAGTTTTGGATTTTATTTCATTTTTGAGAGTATCTTAGAGCTTACATATTTTTTTTCTTGAAGCTTTTTCATGACTGTTGGTCCAGATGAATAATGGTATGACCTGACTTCATGGCTTTCCAGTGCTCTTGGGGTATATTTAAAATCTTCAGAGTTGGCTATTGGGGCCTGTGTGACCTGACCCTGCCCACCTCCCCTGCCTGAGCTGGAGTCACACTGCTCCCAGGACAATGTTTTCCTACAACACTACAACACTAGTGGCCTTTCAGTTGGTGAAGGCTCTATATTTTGTCCCTTTTCAAGATCTAAGCATAGGGTTCTGACAGTGATATGTTTGTTCATATCACTTGGGAAACAACTTTTCTTCCTCTGGCCTTCATAATAAAAGCCACTTCTTCAAAAAGGGTTTTGCCGGGATCCCCTCTGTGTATCTCAGTCAATTCTTCTGTGTTACTCTTTTCCTGTGCCTTTCCTTCATCACACTTACAATGGTTTGTGTCTACTTATTAGTGAGATTAGTTCTTTTATGTCTATTACTTCCACTGGATTGTAAGATCTATGGGGTAGGAAATTCATCTCTTTTGCTCATCATTCTATGGCCAGCATAGTGTCTGACTCAAAATGAGATCTGTCACAATTTCCATCTTTAATCTTTTATGTCCATCCTCATGTTCTCTCCTTACACACTGATTAAAGGGTCCCAGCTGGCGCTCGCATCCATGTGCTCTGGCTCCAAATCTCCTGCCTTGTGCTGTAGTCACATTCTGGGATCATCTGATTTACTTGTATGGCTAGAGACTCACTTCTGAAAATTGTTGTATGGATGTAGCTTCCAGAATGAGATCCTGTGCTGACATTTATATTTTCGTTATTTCTTTTTGAAAAAAATATACTACATTGAGATAAAGGGGACAAAGTTATGTGAAATTAAATGAACTCTTTGTAAGCATTATTCCTACGATTAGAGTAGGTATAAATAAGCAAATGGTAGTGCCTGTGTGGGATGACCTGGGTCCCAGTCATAGGCTTTATCTCATGCCAATTCCAGAACATTATTGGCAGCTGCCTAGAGTGTTATGTTGAAGATTTTGTTTAAAGTCCTGTCTTGCTGCACAATGAAAAAAAAGAAGGCATGGTTGATTAGCAGTATCTATTTTGGGAATAGGGAGGAGAGGCGGCACATATACAGACCTTATCCTATTGCCCTAGGCCTCAGAGGTGGGTTAACTTACTAGAGTAACAAAACTGGAAACTCTACTCAGTATTTTCAGTATATGCTGAATGATGGGTTTTCCATCGTTCTTTTTAACTTATACATAATTTGCAAACAGTGAAATCTACACTTTTTAGGATAGCATTCTGAGAGTTTTGACAACACACACAGTTGTGTAACCACCATCATGCAGTCAAGATACAGAAGAGTTTTGTTAACCTCCCAAATTCCCCCTTACCCTTTTGTACTCAGCTCCTCCCTTCACCTCAAGCCCTTGGTAACACTAATTTGCTTTCTATCTTTATAGTTTTCCTTTTGCAAGAATGTTATATAAATTTAATTAAAGTCTGTAGCCTTTTGAGACAGTCTTCTTTCATTTAGCATAATGCATTTGAGAGTCATCCACATTGTTGCATGTGAACAGGTTTTAATTCAAGGTTAGTTAAGAGATCAATCAATGAAATAGGTATTCATTTACTAATTTAAAAATATTTATTGAACTTACTGAAATTATAACCATTAATATGCTTGGTCATAATTTCAATAAGTTCAATAAACACAAATAAATATCCATAAGCATGGTCTTTTTCCATTCCAAATATCTATCTATCTATCATCTATCTATCTATCTATCTATCTATCTATCTATCTATCTATCTATCATCTATCTATCTATCTATCATCTATCTATCGTCTATCATCTATCTATCTATCTATCTATCATCTATCTATCTATCATCTATCTATCATCTATCTATCATCTATCTATCTATCTATCTATCTATCATCTATCTATCTATCTATCTATCTATCATCTATCTATCTATCTATCATCTATCTATCTATCTATCATCTATCTATCTATCTATCTATCTATCTATCTATCTATCTATCTATCTATCATCTATCTATCTTTATATGTACATCTCAAGGTAAGTTACCATAAAACAAATTCTAAATGACTGCTTAGAGGCAGTAGGTTCTGAAGGAGTTTGGAGGAGGGAGAGGTCTTTGTTTACAACTGGGGATGTTTTTATAAAAGTAGATGGCATTTGAGTGAGCCTTGGAGAGTAGTTAGGACATTCATTTAGAAATGTTGAACAGCACTAACCAAGTATTTAAATGTTCTTGTTTTGCTTCTCAGGAGTCCATTAGGCCTTTTTCACTTCCAGTCCAACCTTATAGCCATGCACAAGCAGGAAAAAGGATATTCCGGAGAGTGAGAGGTTTTTTAAATCATTTTTTACTATAATGAACATTTACTAACCATATACTAGTTGTAAAAGTCAGTGCAAAGTGTTCTGGGGAATACAAAGGTAAAAAAGACGTTGTTTTACTTCTTTATCTGTCACTTATTTATACTACACTTTTCTTTACTCTATCCTCATTTCCCCCATTTCTTCTATCTTGTTTTATAAAGGATTTGAATCAGCTTCCAAAAGTACTCATAATATTTTATGAGTACTTTTATCATTAAAAATATCTGGACAAAGAGATAATATGAGAAAAAAAAAACCACAAAACAATCCAGGGGTAAGTTTACCTACCCCTCAGAAATGTATGCCAGATTATTTTATAGAGATACTAGAAATTGGGTATATTTTCTGGAGGCTAAAGTAAGTAGGGAAATGTGTTCGGTTAAAAAACCCATATTGTCCAGAAGAAAAAGACAACCCACTTGTTTAAGGTTTTCGTCTTTCTGAGCTGAGGAAAGATTTCTCCCTTGCGTCTTCATAAAGAAACCACTTTTTGATTCAAAGAATATCTTCCTGGCTTCCATCCCAGCAATAAATACAAGAAGAGCAAAGTTTGCTGGGTTGCTTCGTGCAGCATCCCTCAACGCAAGTCAATATTGGAACAGCAAAGCTCTATTATGTCAAGTAAATCTGACAACAGTCAGAATGATGCCATCCAGATACACAGCTTTCAGATGGTGTGCTCTGATCCAAGGGCAAAATTTATCATTTCTAGAAAATAGATGAATAGCATGTCCTTCAGACAATCCTCCATAGATATCTGTTCTCATAAATGGGGATTTGATAGGATTTGGACAACAGAGACTTATCTGACAAGTAACTAGAATACATCTATTCAGTGTTTCCATTAAGGGCTGATACACATATTTTGACAACTGATCAGACAGAAGGTAGAATTTTATTGTTAATTGAAAATCGTGAAGACTATATAAGGTGTGTTTGAATAGGGGTTATTCCTCCTTGGTACAAGGTGTTCTTACTCTAGAAGAAGGTGCTGTGCTGAGACCTTTAGATGTATTCTGTCACTTGAACATCCTATAGCATCCCTTTATTGTGGCTTCTATTTTCATCCCCATTTTACAGAAAAGCTAATATTTTGAGGAGTTCAGTGATTTGTTCAACTTACAAGCTTGTAAGTCTTAGAGCCAGGATTCAAAATCAGGTCTCTCTGGAATCAGAAATCTCACAAATCTTTGTTTGCTTAAAAATATTTAAACATACAAAATTTAAGGTATTATGCATTGAAAACTCATGCTCCTGTTGCCCGGCTTATGGTATAAAGCATTAAGAATAAAGTTGACACCCTTGCACATTCTTCCCTGATCTCATTCTCTTCTTGATTCTCTCCTCCTAGAGATAGCCCCTGTTCTTGAAACTGATACCACTCTCATGAATGTCTTTGTAATTGCGTATCATTATGTATAGCCCCAAACAATATTGTTTTGTGTATTTCAAAGCACTGTTGGCCGGGCACGGTGGCTCACGCTTGTAATCCCAGCACTTTGGGAGGCCAAGGTGGGCGGATCACGAGGTCAGGAGATCGAGACCATGGTGAAACCTCGTCTCTACTAAAAATACAAAAAAATTAGCCGGGCGTGGTGGCGGACGCCTGTAGTCCCAGCTACTCGGAGAGGCTGAGGCAGGAGAATGGCGTGAACCCGGGAGGCGGAGCTTGCAGTGAGCCGCGATCATGCCACTGCACTCCAGCCTGGGTGACAGAGCGAGACTCCGTCTCAAAAAATAAATAAATAAATAAATAAATAAATAAATAAATAAATAAATAAGTAAATAAATCAAAGCACTAAATAATTTATACCAAATTGTATGGATCTTTCTTTAACTTATTTTTTGTTTAACTGTATATACTTATTTTATTTTATTTTATTTTTGAGATGGTCTTGTTCTGTCACCCAGGCTGGAGTTTAGTGGCACAATCTCAGCTCACTGCAAGCTCCGCCTCCCGGGTTCACGCCATTCTCCTGCCTCAGCCTCCCAAGTAGCTGGGACTACAGGCGCCTGCCACTACGCCCGGCTAAATTTTTTGTATTTTTTAGTAGAGACGGGGTTTCATCATGTTAGCCAGGATGGTCTTGATCTCCTGACCTCATGATCCACCCACCTCGGCCTCCCAAAGTGCTGGGATTACAGGCATGAGCCACCACGCCCGGCCTTATATCTGCTTTTTAAATTTGTCTCTTCCCTTAGCTGCTCTTCAATCCACTTGATCTTCAAGCCTCTCTTGGCCTCTGTGTAGCCTTCTCTGGCACTCTGGGTAGAACTAGACCAAGAGATATCTTTTCAAAAAGCAGATAGAATCATGGTGCCTCATGCACTAAAAATCTCTCTTTGCTCTCTGTGGGTATAAGAAAAAGTCTAAATGCCCAAGCTGGTACAAAAGACCTCAAAATTTGCCACCATGTCCCAATACATAGCTCATGTCCTGGTCACACTGAGCTGCTCAGATTCCTCAAATATGGCTTCCCACCTCATCATACTTTGGTGTCTTTATACCCCTATTACTTCTGCCTGGAATGCTTTCCCTGGCTTCTTTGTAAATTTCATTTACATCATTCAAAACCAAGATGATCCATCATGTCAGCAAGTGTGGTTTCTTGCTCCCTCCTTTGTGTTTTCACAATCCTTTAAACAAATCTATTCTCTAGCAATTACCCCGGTATTATAAATATCTGTTTGCACGTGTTCATTTCTTTCTAGACTGTAAACTTCTTGAGAGCAGAGAGCTGTCATTCATCTCTGCAGAGCCAGTGCTTAACACAGTGTTTGACTCATCATAGATCCTTAATTCATGTTTATTGAATTTATTAATTAAGCCATAACCAAGGCATCACCATCCATTTAATTGCAAATGAAGTCCCACGGATGAAATTAACAGCCTCATTTCTATTAGCCCTTGCAGATAAAGTGATGACAAACACTGAACATTTCACACAGTGCCAGCCAAGATAGAGCAAAGAAAACCATCCAAGGGCATTGGCCTTGCCCTTGAGGAGCTTACGATATAGTGGGAAAGATAGAGTTTTCATTCACCAAACAAACTGAGGACAAAGTGAAGAACATTTAAAAGCTATGTTAGTTGTAGGAGGCATGTGAAATGTCTAAGGTTTGAGGTCGGAAAAAATGTGAGCAGATCCTTTCCCTCACATGCCGCCATCTCTCTCAGCAGTGTGGTTGAAAGGCGGAGTCACTTGGAATCCGGTGTGGGAGCAGGTGGGGGGATTGTGATTAGCATCTTCAGACTGTTTTCTGTATGAAGTTGGATCAAGGCTACTATTGAGGAAAATGTGGTTTGGGATTGGCAATGGAGAAGGTTGGGAGAAAGGCATTCTAGAAAGGTGAAATAGTGTAGGGAAATGCTAGATACTGGGGTTCAGAAGTATGCCTAATCTGAATCAAATCCTTAGGCACCACAGTTGTTTGAGGGACTCTATAGTGCTGTGTAGCCAGAGAGCAGCAATACAAATAATTATGTTCTTTTTTCTTTTGCTTTACCATTTACTCAATGTTTATGCACCTCTGAAATAGTCATTTGCTCCTTGCAACAGTTCTATTTGGTGGACTGATCTTCCTTGACCTCATCATCCTCTGCCCCACCATAGATAAAGGCAGAAATCCTCCTAGAGAGGATGCTCGCCAAACATGCCAAAGGCTTCCTGACCTTCCCTTTGACATGGCACATTTGCATGCTTCTGTGTTTATTGGTTTATTCCTGGGAAAGTAGATGTCTTTTCTTATCTCTTCCCAGCACCTGATACAAATAGAAGCTCAATAAATGTTTGCTGCACGAGTGATTAAATGCATGGGTGCAATATAATATATGGCAATCTTACTTGCCATTCTTACTTGTTGTCTCTATCAAATGTCTCATTCTTCACCTGAGTTCACAGGCTACTCAACAAGTCCCCAGCAGTGAATCCCAAGATTATGACCCATCTCAGAATCCCCAGCCCGTCAAATATTGAATGGTCAGGGTGGCCCACCACTAATCAGCCGGACCCACCCTTCCTCCAGCCTTAGAGTTACTAAAGACTGGATAATAAAGATAACAATGCCTTGAGCCTGGCATAGATGCCTGCCGGAGCGCAGAAACACACATGACCCAGCAGCCCCAGACTCTGCTGATAACAAAGGCTTTCTGAGCAATGGCCCTTCAAAGCAGCAAATCAAGACAGACAGCCTGCCAAAATCATGCCGACCCAGCAGACTGAGAATCCCTTACCCACTGAGAAACAGCCTTCCCAGTGCATCCATCACTTAGACAACTCAAATTAGATGGTGAGAACATCGAGGAAGCAGAGTCTGCCTTTATGGATATAGGAAGGCTCCTTGATTCCTTGAGCAACCTTGCCCCAAGTAACCCCCACTTTCCACCTCTCAGTGAGCCAGAGAAATAAACACCTTTATCTGCCTGTCAGATTTCTATTGATCCTTCAGGACGGCTCAGATGCCACCTCCTCTGTGATGCCTTTGCTCAGCTCTGAGGAGCACATTGTTAGGTGAAGGGTCAGTTTGATGGTGTTCTAGGCAAGGGTCTCAGCACTATCCAGATTCTGATTTCTAATCAAACACCTCTTCCCCAAAAGAGATATTCACAAGGAAAAGCTATATGGGGAGCAAAGAATCCTTTTGCACCCAACACCCCATTGTAGAGCTCTCTGAAGGAGTAGGATTGGATTATAAAACTTAGCTTGAAACACAAGCTGGGCTTTCATCTCCTCCTAAAGTCAAAATCCAAGTTCTGGTGCCTTATTATCTGTCTCCATGGCAATGATAAGTGCATTCAGGTGTGTTGGAGGGAGGAACAACTGTTAGGCCTGGCCTGATGAGGTGGGCTCTGAGTTGACTCAACAATTCTACCATATGTGAAGGTTGGTGTCTTAGCCCATTTTTGTTGCTCTAACAAAATATCACAGACTGAGTAACTTATAAACAATAAGCTGGGTGCGGTGGCTCACGCCTGTAATCCTAGCACTTTGGGAGGCCAAGGTGGGCAGATCATGAGGTCAGGAGATTGAGAACATCCTGGCCAACATGGTGAAACCCCATCTCTACAAAAAATACAAAAATTAGCTGCGTTTGATGGCACGTGCCTGGAATCCCAACTACTCCAGAGGCTGGGGCACGATAATCACTGAACCCAGTAGGCAGAGGTTGCAGTGAGCCAAGATCATGCCACTGCACTCCAGCCTGGGCTACATAGTGAGACTCTGTTTCAAAAAACAAAAACAAAACAAAACAAAACAAGACAAAAACTTAGAAACAATAGAAATTTATTTCTCATAGTTCCAGAGGCTGAGAAGTCGTCCATGATCAAGGCACCAGTATGATTGGTGTCTGGTTAGGGCTGCTCTCTGCTTCCAAGACAGCACCTTGTTGCTGAAGCCTCCAGAGGGGAGGAATGCTGTGTCTCATATGGCAGAAGAGCAGAGCGTAAGAAAGAGCAAGAGGGAATGGAACTTACCCTTTTATAATGGCACCAATCCCACCCATGAGAATGGAGCCCTCATGGGGCTCTCCATCCTCATCTCTTAAAGGTCCAATCTCTTAATACTATTACAATGGCAATTAAATTTTAACATGCATTTTGGAGGGACAAAGATTCAAGTCATAGCAGGTGGGCTGGAGAGGGGAGAAATTGATATTTTGGCTGACTATTGCTTTTCCTTTTCAAATTGAGTGACCCCACTCATATATAAATATGTCTCAGTTAATGGCTTGGAATCCAGCCAATCATATGAGCAAAGGGAAGGAGGGCCACTTACCTTTCAAATATGACTTTAGCCCTTTTATTACCAACCACACATCTATAGAATCAGATTTTTAAGGTAACTCATTCACATTCAACATCCATGTTCTGATTTGGAACCCAAGAGAGGAGCTTCATCTTCAGACACCACTCAGCAATCCCCCATATGCATCCTCACAGGTAGGTAGTATAAAAGAGTGTGAATGCTTCCTTTTTTGAAGAATCAAAAAAATCTAAATTCTTCTTCTATGGTGGGCTTCTAGGCCATATGAACCAGTCCCTGCCATTTCAGGACTGTGTCAGAGGAAATGCTTAGGATTTGAGAAGCCTGTGGAGTTTCTCTACGATGGAGCAGGGGCACTGGCAGGGGAGAAAGGGTCAGAAAGAAGTGTAGAAAAAACAAGGAGAATATGGAGGGAGGAAAGAAGATGGGGCTGGGGAGACCAGAGAGGGCACAGACCCCTAACATTCTTCCAGTAGACTCTAGGGACCAAAAGGAGGCTGAATGGACAAGTACAAGAATGTTTGGATCATCTCTAGACTCATGGTTAACTTACGGTGAGATTATTTCCTTCCTAGTAATGCTGGCCTCAGTTTTGCCTTTTGTTTTTCTTATGCAAAGTTGTCTCACACAGATGGCATGTGAATGCATGACTTAGAGTAAATGACTTAGATGAAGACCCTCTCCTTAATGGTCAGAAAAGCTCAAAAAATTATCAGCCTAGACCAGGGGTGGAGATAGCACAGAAGGAAACACAACTACCTGAACATCGCTGGTGTAGCTGAGAACTCTGGTACCCTAGAAACACTCCCCAGCTTTCCCAACCTCAGTTGCAGACCCTTGTTTCATCTCTGGCATTTCAGACGTCACTTGACCTCTAGCATGATTGGTGTCCTAAGGTTTGTCCCAACTGTCAGCGCTATCACAAGCTCTCTCAAGGGCAGGGCATTGCTGGAGAAAACATGGTACATTCATACTCCTGATGTCCTTCCAAGGAAGGACATGCACGGCAGACTGTTCACTAATAACAAGTCCCTCTTAGGAAATGTGAGCCAGTATGGCTTCCACAAATGTGGAAACATTAAATTGCCAGGGGTCAACTTTCCTCTCCTTTCTTCCCCTATCAGAGAAAACTCTGAAGCACTGATTTAAGACAGAGGCATAATGATGGTGCAAAGTGGTTACTTGGAGAAGAGCTCCCTCACCCAACAATGGGGCTTGTAACATCAGTGATACATAGATTTTTGTTAGGTTAAGCCACCGAGATTTTGGTGGTGGTTATGACTACAGCATAACCTAACTTATGCTGACTTCAATACTTTGCAAGCAGGAAAAAAGCATGGTGTGAAGAGATTTTAATGGCATGTGTATTTGTTTCCCAGGGCTTCTGTGACAAAGTACCACAGGCTGGGTGGCTTGACTAATGGGAATTTATTGTCTCATCATTCTAGAGGCTGGAAGTCTGAGACCAAGGTGTCAGCAAGGTTGGTTTCTTCTGAGGCTGAGAGGGAGAATCTGTTTCAGGGCTCTCACCTCACTTCTGGGGGTTTGCTGGCAATCTTTGGTGTCTCTTGGCTTGTAGAAGCATCACCCCAATCTCTGTCTTCATCATCACATGCTCTTCTTCCTACTTGCATGTCTGTATCCAAAATTCCCTCTTTTATTAGGACACTTTTCATATTGAGTTAGGGGATCACCGTATCTACAGATGACCTCATTTTAACTAATTACTTCTGCAACAGTCTTATTTCTGAATAAAGTCACATTCTGAGGTACTGGGGGTTACAACTTAAACAGATGGATAACATATAAGTTTTCTGAAAAGACACAATTCAAGTCATAATAGTATAAGAACATGGGAATATACTATGATGTTAGGTTCAAATAACAGGAAAAAAGTTGCACAATGAAAGGACCCTAAATATGAAACACGAAATATATCTGATGCATATATTAGTATATATTATGAGATATTTTTATATAAATAATTATATATGACATAAAATATATATTATATAAAATATATTATATTGTATAATTTTTAAATAAGGTTACTTTTTCAATGTTTTACTAGTTTTTTCACAATGAATATGTGTTATTCTTATAGAGACCAAAGTGCTGTTTTTAACAAATTGTTGCACTCTCTCTGTTTCTCTTGCTGTGCCCACCTGGCTGGGTCACTTAAGAGGCTGCCAGCTCTTGGAGGTTTGAATTTTGCCTCTTGTTTTTCTCAGGCAGAGTTGTCTCACACAGATGGTGCATGAATGAATGATATAAAATGAATGACATAGATGAAGACTCCCCTATCTTAATGGTCTAGGAAGCTCAAAAAATTATCAGCTTAGACCATGGATGGAGACCGTGTGGAAGAAAACACAGACTTCTCAAGACAGCCAAGGACAGATAAAAATAATTTGGACACAGGGAGTGGATGGAAGGAGAAGTCTAGGGTAAAGGGCTTTCCAAGTATCCCTCTCACATGGGTGCTTTGGAAACCTTCTTGCCCACCACTCACTATCCATCCTCCAAGGATTCATCAAGATCCTACTTCTTCCATGTAGCCTTCCTTGACTCATTCTGTCTTCAAGGGTCTCCCTCTTCTTCCAACTTCTACAGTACTTAGAGTCTAGACCAGTGGGTTTCCTGTGGGGTCCTGGAGTCCACATCACCCCCTACCAGAAGTATTTCATGAGCTATCTCATGTCAGAGGAGGGAGGATTTACAATGCCCCATCCTGGCTTTGACCAGAACAGCTAAAATAATGTAACCTAATTTATGCACTTCAATATACAAAGAACAGGTTCTGCTGCTATAACAAAAATTCTTTTGACAAGCTGCAGTATACCCTCAGGTACTTTCGTTCTGAAGGTCTGAAGACCAAGGTTTTGCATTCACTGAGGTGGCGGGGTCTTCTGGCCTCAGTGAGGGAGAGGTCAACCTTGTCTATCTGCGATTGGGCTGCCAGGGCCTGTCAGCCGTGGGTTGCCATAGAGACAGTCATGAGATACTCAACAGTCTTGGCAACTGCACCCAGGAGGCCTCTCCTCATTCAGCACAAAGCAGGCATGTTGCTGAAAACGTGCAGCCTGCTCTTTTCTTGTTCAGAGACCTCAGAAACTGCTGCCCTGAGGATCCATGCAAAAAAACTTTTAGTTACTTTCAGTACATTATTCTGCTCTTTTACCCTCTTCTGGGAAACAAAACAAAGAAAAACAAAGCAAAACAAAGCAAGAACTCTGTTTTGGAAACATAAGTCAGAGGGGACCTGCAGTTGGTGAACTGCTTAGACAGGCATTGCCCAGACTTCAGGTCCTCGGGTTGGACAGGGCCTGTCTCCATTCTGAGATATTTTTTCCTTGTCAGATGGTCATTTACCCAAATCCTTCTAGTCTCAGAGGCTGACCTCTAACTGCTGTCAGAATGCTCTTTCTAATGCTAATGAAACCAAAGATAATATGGCCTAGGCAAATGCTAAACACTCTACTTTATTCTCACTTTATAGATGTGAAAACTGAGGTTCAGAAAGGCAAGTTACATGCCTTAGATCGTGCAGCTGTTGACTCCGAAGCTGATGCACTCAGCCCCTCTGCTATTCTGTCTCCTATAGTAAATTGAAAATAGCCTTCACTGTAACTTCTACTCACTGGTCCTCACTCATTCTTTGGAGCAGTGCAGAGTCAATCCCCTTATATTTCACAGCCCTTTCCCTTGGACAGAATGTGGATGACATCTTCAGTGAACTCAGAGTGCCATGGGCCATTGTGACGAATGACACTCAGGAGGCAGCCCTGTGCCTCTCCTTGCTCTCCCAACTCCAGACTAAACTTCTCTGGGTTCCCTTAAAATGTGTAAGAGTTCCTGCTCATTATTCTCCACAAACAAGTGCATCTGTCTTAGCTTCTTTCCAGAAAAAGGCAGAAAATCCTTAATTGCTGCTCCTCCAGCCACTCACTCCATCATTAGGCCAGCGGAGATGAAATACACTTTCTTCACCACACCATTGGCTTATGCACTGCCTGGTGCCCAATGGGTGAGGAGTGACCTACAAGGCTGTACTTGGTCCCCTGGTCCCAGAAGTGGTGGCATCAACAGTAGCAACAACAGGCCATCTGTCTTTGAGCTGACTTTGAGAAGACAATTTCGTGACAGATGAGATACCCTATTGGGCATTTTTGCCTAAGTGTCAGGCGTGGGTTAAAGTTTCTGGAACCTCACCTCTTTTTCTGCACTATGCCCTTGAAGAACAAAATCTATGATTGTAGGATGTGGTATTTAAGGTGAGGACTGTGGTCTCCTCATCCAACTGGATCATTTTACCGGTGACGAAACTGAGATCCAGACAGATGATACCATGTTTTCGGCCAGTGGCAGCACCGGAAACTACATTCATATCTATCCAAATCCAAAGTCCACCCCCTTAACCACCACAATAAAGGCCATATTAGTCTCTAGCATGGACCAGCATCCTGACTTTGGGAAACCTGTCAAATGGCCATCATACAAGTACCTCACAGAGTTGTCTCCATTTACGGAGTTGCTGTGAGTATTAAATGGGAGATACCATGTTATGTGCCTATCACTGTGCCAAGCATGGAGTAGATTCTCAACCAAAGGTAGCCAGTGTTACCAGCAGGGATAAGGATCCATGTCTCTCCGTAGGCCCTTTGCACCATCCCACATCTGCCTCCCTGGTGCTTCTTGTCACAGCCGGGCATGGTGATATTATCTTGGGCACAGCGCGATGCAACAGCAAAAGCTCAGCCCTCAGTGAGTTGATAACTCAGTGAGAGACACAGGAACAACACCCATCTTATGCATCTTCTTAGCAGGATTGAACCCACAGCTGTTGGGTTCCACCTTGAAACCCTTTGCTCTTGTGGTTTCTAAGACAATGATGTCTCTCCATTTGCTTTCCTACATAACCACGAATTCCCTTCTAGTCTCCTTTGCTGGCTCTTCATTCTTTTCCAGATCTTTAAATATTGGTGGTCCTCTGTGCTCTTCCCTCAGATCTCCAAAGAGACCTTTTCCTAGGTGGTCCCATCGGCTCTTGATTTTAGGTACCAATCTCACATGGATATCCCTGAACATTTTTCTCTTCAGCTTTGACCTTTTCCCTAAACTCCAAGCTCCAATATCCAAGAACTTTTTGATTTCTACAATTTGATGTTTTCTTGGCTTTTTGAACATTTCCGAAATTAAACTGTAATTCCTTGCCTGGGTGTGGTGGCTCACGCCTGTAATCCCAGCACTTCGGGAGGCTGAGGTGGATGGATCACCTGAGGTCTGGAGTTCGAGACCAGCCTGGCCAATGTGGTGAAACCCCACCTCTATTAAAAATACAAAAATTAGCTGGGCATGGTGGAAGGTGCCTGTAATCCCAGCTACTCGGGAGGCTGAGGCAGGAGAATCACTTGAACCCGGGAGGTGGAAGTTGCAGTGAGCTGAGACCTCACCGTTGTACTCCAACCTGGGCAACAAGAGCAAAACTCCAACTCAAAACAAAAAAACCTGTAATTCTTCCATCCCAAACTCATGTCTCCCCTGAACCTATTGCACTTACCTTTATTTCGTGCAATTTATTCATCCACTGCATATTTATTGAGTGCCATCATTATTCCAAGCATTATTTTAGGCAGCAGTGAACTGTATAAAGAAGACAAAGTACAAAGTCCCCTTGTTTGTGAAGTGTATAGTTTAGTAGGAGAAACAGAAAATTCCAATTAACTAAATAAATAATTTCAGACACCAATACCTCTTCCTCCCCAATACATCTCAGTAGATGACACCACCATTTGCTAGTTGTTGAGTCCAAAATGCTTGAAGTCATTCTTGACTCCTGCTTTCTTCTCACCTTCTCTGTGCAATCCTTCAGCAAGTTTTGCCACCTCTATCTCCAAAATATACCTGGTTGGAATAGAGTTGTTAGTGGTGAGGGTATTGAGACTGGATGGGATCAGGAATAATTATGGTGTATGCCATATGCTGTGTCTGGAAAAAGAAAAACCAACAAAGATGAAAATGTTTTCCTCCATTCTTCAGAGACACACAGAGAGAAAGGATCAGTCTCCAAACACGCTCACTTTTGTTACTAGGGTAATTCAAGTTATTGCTGCCCCTTGGTTTTGTATTTCTCCAGACCTTATTCTTTGAGGTGGTGGGGGGTGTCCTCTGATTCCTTTATTCGCTGCAGTGGGGTGGCGCTACCTGTCTCACCACCGGATTCTCTCCAAGGCACATCTCAAGCTGGTCCTGTGATGTCTGACTGAGGCACAGGTGCAGGCCCATGCCTTTCCATGCCCTCACTTACCTCACTGGGATAGCCATGGTCCCGGCTTTTGAGTTGGGGTCTTAGAAAAGTCTTGCAGTGTTCAAAGGAGGACTGTCCATTTGGAGTAAGTTAGATGGCAACCAAAAAATATATATATTATATTTTTATATAATATGTACGTACAAATCAGGGAACACCAGGTATCACTTCTGCAAGATGGTCATCAAATGATCTGTTGGGCACTACTGGACATCAAAGTGGAGGACAGCAACAGAGTTTCTCCATGGTGCTCGTACAAATGAACTCTGGGTGGTCTGCGGGGCCTCATGTGGCTTCCACATTGTTCCTGAATCCCGGCAATAGTCAAAGCTTTTCTGTGACACAGGTGAAGCTCGGAGCCTCCTCACGTTGTCTCCACACCTTCCCGTGTGCCCTCTCTAGGTGCTGTCCAGAACCCACCTTTCCTCTTTCCTTCCATATTCCTCTTCTACACAGTCTTCTTGAAATCAATCACTGGAGCCCACATTGCCGCCCTTCCTCCAGAGACCTGAGATTTCTGGTCTCAAAAGCAAGACTAGACCATATTGACATTCTTCTGAGACAAATATGTGGAATAGTTAACTGAATGGTGAAGTTAAGTCTGAGAAAAAAAAATTAGCCCAAACAGCAGAATCTCTCTACCAGGTTTGCTTTGTCACTGAGGAAGCCCAAAATTATGAGGAATGGTTACACCTATATAAATCTAAAACCATTGGGGTTAATAAAGAGTGTCCATGTGCATAATCTCATTTAATCTTCATGCTGATGCTGTGACTTAGCTACGGTTAGTATACAGATAATAGATGATAAAAGCTGCACTGAGGTGGGGCTTAAGTGCAGCTCTCCTGCTATGTTCACTGCATTATTCACTCCCAGGTGAAAATCCTGGCCTTGATGGCTGTCAGTTCCAAATGCCCAACCATTGTTGGGTTTCCCTCAAATGGCAACTTAAGGCAATTTTCCTAAAAGCTAATGAAGCTTAAGTTTCAGAGCACCTGCCTTGCACAGACCCCTAGAATGCTGGGAGTCTCTGTGAGTTGCAGAGTGTCCCAGGATTGGTGGATCTGGCCTTCCTTCAAATGGCAACTTAAGGCAATTTCTCCCCTTTCCGCCACCTGGACACTCATCATGGGGGTCATAGCTTTACTGCCCTCGTGTATCCTGCCTCTTGGTTCCATCTTCTGGAGATAAAGGTGCCCTTTGAAGCCTAGGCAGCCCTTTGAAGATGGGCCTATAGAAAGTGCTGGAGACAGGCGGGGCGCAGTGGCTCACACCTGCAATCCCAGTACTTTGAGAGACCAAGGCGGGTGGATCACGAGGTCAGGAGATTGAGACCATCCTGGCTAACATGGTGAAACCCCATCTGTACTAAAAATACAAAAAATTAGCTGGGTGTGGTGGCACGCCCCTGTAGCCCCAGCTACTCGGGAGGCTGAGGCAGGAGAATCGCTTGAACCCAGGAGGTGGAGGTTGCAGGGAGCCGTGATTGCGCCGGTGCATTCCAGTCTGGGTGACAGAGTGAGACACCATCTCGCCAAAAAAAAGAAAAAGAAAAAAAGGGGGCGGGGGGGCTAGGGCAAGAGCAAGCCGACTTCCAGGTGACTTTGACTGGGAGTGCGAGTTAGTTTTGTGTTCGAGCTTTGAGGAAGAGAACAAGCATGCGGCATTCAAGGCATGAGCAAGACGAAGGGGATGGTGCTGGAGTTTGTTTTGTTTTGTTTTTAATCAGGGGCTGGAGGGAACCTACACTGCTTCTAATAGAATCTGAATCTGATCTTCTGGAAGATGAGAATTTGATGTCATCTTCAGGGAGCCTTTAAGGATGCCATTGACTTCCATCCTTCTTAGCACAGCTGAGAAGTGAAGATGCTTCTGAAAAACCTCATTCTTTTCAAAGCAGGAATGGCAGGGCGGGGGCTCTGGTGCTGACCTTCTCAGCTGTTGGTGGAGAGAGGCCACTTTTCATTTTTCTTAATTGCAGCATGGTTGGGTGTAGGTTCAGGGGTGGGTAGGGGGCTGAAGCTCATAAGATTTGCCTGCTTTAAGAAAAATATTGTCTAAAAAAGTAGATCTTTAGAGTGAGAAAAATGTCAAAATAAATGACTGGAACCTTAGGAATTCAGTCACTATCTTTTATAATCTCTTCAGATAATTTACCAGGAAAAAAGCTGAATTAAGAACACTTCCTGATTGCAACCTCATGTTTCCACTGATCCTGGGATTCTCTGCAACCCTCAGAGACTCCCAGCATTCTCAGGGTCTGTGCAAGGCAGGTGCTCTGAAACTTAAGCTTCATTAGCTTTAAGGAAAATGTGTTGGAGGAGGATGGGAGGTGAAGGGAGGCATTAGAGGTGGTGGGTGCCAGTGGATTGCAGGGAAGGGAGCCTATTGGTGGGATTAATTACCTTCCCTCATCCTGGGAGCATCTTCGAGCTGTGGGGAGGAAGCTATGGTAGTAGCTGCTGCTCCACAACTGATCACACATTGAATGACTGGTCATCTCTGTTCAGTAGTCTGTGGATCCAGCAACAGCCTGAGCTGGCTGAAGGCACCTTGCAAGTCCCTGGAAACCTCTTCATTCTAGACTTCAAATGGTGGCCAGGGAAGGCTCCAGGTTAGAGCAGCTTAAGCTTTTCTTGGGCATGGATGGGTCCCTTTGGGAATATAGACTTTCTTCATTTTTGCAATAGGAAAAAAATTCCCCTCTATTTTTTTTCAATATTTCTCTCCTAATGTTTCTGCTTTGGCTCAGAAAGAATGGAGACCCCTGCTTCCTTTACTCATCTTGGGCAGCACCAGGTGAGGGGACTTTGTCTCTTTGCTGACTTCACTCACCAGCTTCTCACAAAGGCAAGAGGAATTGCTTATATGAGTGTCTTGCATTCTCTGAGTGTGTTTAGCGAGTATAAAGACAGGAGCCAAGATAATTTCTTTTTATTTCTGGTGCTCAACACCGTGGGTTTCCCCCTTTCTGGGGGTCCCCAGGAGTCAAGCACACCTAAGACCCCACCTGGCTTTCTGGGCTGGCTGGCCAGGCACTGAATGTTCGTTCCAGAATCTCCAGCTCACCAGGGAGGGTTAGGGAGATCGGTCATCCTTGCTCACGGGAAAAGAGCATTAGGTTTGCCCTGTAGACTCAGACGTTCTATTAGAAGAGAAAGAACTGCTCAGCTCTCTGGGCTTTGAGACTGTGCACCAGCCCCTGTTATTAGAGAAACTCTGCTTTAAGAAGCATCAGATGCCGGCTCAGAGGTTCTGGTTCACAGCTATTCTTTTCTTTTCTGTATTGAGTTTCCCATTTGACTATTTTTCCTTGACTATCTCTCCTTCAGTTCAGAACCTGGAAGGAAGGAGAAATTTGTGCCAGAAATTCGAGTAGCAGAACGCCATATGCACCCTAAACACTCATAAGTGCACATATGCAATTTTAGGGGATCACAGATCTTTCTAAGGAAACCAAGGAGAGCCATTAGAGTACTTCTCAAATATGAATGAGCCTATAAATCAGCCAGGGATCTTGCTGGAATGCAGAGCCTGATTCAGGTGGGCTGGGCTGGGCCTGAGATCTGCATTTCTAACAAGCTCAGAGGTTTCTATTCTAAGGTGTCTAGATCCTTGGTACTCAAAGGTGGTCTAGGGACTAGAAGGGTCAGCACCACCCGGGAGCTTCTTAGAAATGCAGAATCTGCCAGGTGCAGTGGCTCAGGCCTGTAATCGCAGCTACTCGGGAGAGTGAGATGGGAGGATGGCTTGAGGCCAGGAGTTTGAGACCAGCCTGGGTAACATAGTGAGACCTCTTCTCTAAAAAAAAAAAAAAAAAAAAAATTAGCCCAGCGTGGTGGTGTGCATCTGTAATCCCAGCTACTCAGAAGGCTGAGGCAGGAGTTCAGGAGTTCAGGAATTCAGGAGGCTGAGGCTTGAGCCCAGGAGTTCAAGGTTGCAGTGAGCTGTGATTGCACCACTCCACTTCAACTTGGGCAGAAGATCAAGGCCTTGTCTTTTTTTTTTTTTTTTTTTTTTTTGAGACTGAGTCTTGCTCTGTTGCCCAGGCTAGAGTGCAGTGGCACAATCTCGGCTCACTGCAAGCTCCACCTCCCAGGTTCACACCATTCTCCTGCCTCAGCCTCCTGAGTAGCTGGGACTACAGGCACTCACCACCACGCCAGGCTAATTTTTTGTATTTTTAGTAGAGACGGAGTTTCACAGTGTTAGCCAGGATGGTCTCTATCTCCCGACCTCGTGATCCGCCTGCCTTGGCCTCCCAAAGTTCTGGGATTACAGGGGTGAGCCACTGTGCCCAGCCGGCCTTGTCTCTTAAAACAAAAACAAACCCAAACAGCAGACTCTCAGGCCCCATCCCAGACTTAGAGAAATTTTGGCCACCACTATGTAGCTGGCTAATTGCTTTCTCATTTTTTTTCCTATCATCATCTCCAGGGTTATATTATGGAAACAGTTACAGTTGCTCTGGGCAGGACTTGGTTAAATCAGGGGCTTGTCAAGTAGGAAAATCACTAATTTCCCCAAGGAGCCTCAGAAATGCTGCTGGCAGCTGGCCCTCCTCTGTGAGTCTTTGGAGGCTGTAAACGGGACCTTGTGCAATGTTTGTGGAGGGTAATGTGGCTGCATTAATGATGATGCAGGAGCCTTCACAGAAGTGATTCTTGACTCTTTTAATTGCACCATTTCTCAACCTTAACGCTCCCTCCTTGCAATTTCTGAATTATATATCCACACACATCCAGACGCACACATATCGTAGATTAATTCTCCCACTCAAACTGATAAACTACCTAACACATAATTTATACTCATCTATCTTTGCCCTAATCTAGCCAAACTCTTTTTCTTTTGCTCTGTCAGCCACAGTGCTTTGAGAAAATTAGTCTTTAGCCTGCATCCCTGCATACACTGTTCACGTGAGTCCTTTCCAAAGCTACCTAAGGAAATCGGGGGCTGGTCAGGGTTCAAGCTCTTTCCTGCATTTTGACTTCATCCTGATGACGGCTCTTTAATCACCAGGATGGTTCAGTATTTTACGTACTGAAAGTTGTATTTTGTTCCCTCTCAAACAAAATAAGTTTCCCTCACATTGCGTTTTTCCACACCTCTCACTACCACTCCCACCAGCGCAAACAACTTGTTCTGACATTTAAACGAGATACGCTGTTTTCCGCAGTCAGCACCTCTACTTGTCTTCCCAGCCTGCCTAGTGTCACTCTCTCGACTCCTCGGTTACAGATTCCAAGAGACACCAGCCATATTGCCTTAGCCAGAGACAGTGCACTCCTCTCTCGCCTCCGCTCGCACAAGGGAAAAGACTCACAGTTTTGATTCTGCCGTGGGGTCCTGCCCATTGCTGCTCCTGCTACCTCTCTGAGTTCATAGACTTGGAGTCTTGCTTGTCCAGGCTCATGAAACCCTGCAGGACGTATCCTAGTCCAGCTAATGTCTGTGTTCGTGTCTGTCTTTGAACCTGGCCCTGCGGTGCTCCTGGAGTCTTTCAGGCTCCTCGGGTTCTCCTGAAACTCACCTCTTGCATTTAAACAGCTGCCTCAGCATTTGTCGGCATCCGCCTGCCTAGCTGGATTTCCAGTCTCTGTGCTGCTCCTCCCAGGAAGTCCTGTCCTACCCTAGTTCCGGGCCTGGCTCCCATCAGAATCCAGATGTGAGCTTCCTTCTTTAGTTGAGCTACCTCCAGGGACTTGGCTTAATCTCTTATGACCTCCTCAAACGGAGCTAAATGAAGCTAAGGGACATGAGCGATGCAAGGATGCCTCATAAAAATCCAGTGAGAGCCCAAGAAACCTACTGTGGCAAACTGGCGAGCTCCCTTAATTTGGAATTGGGGGTATGGATGTGGGGAGAGAGTTGGGGGCAATCTTCCCTCCATAAATAGCTCGCTCGAAGACTTAGGAGTCAGCATGATGTTCCATATTAAAGTTAAAAACTAGCTGAAATATAGGGCCAAGAGACGTGCGGTTTTAGATTTCAGCCCCGCCCACCCCCTCCTTTTTTTTTTGAGCTGGAGTCTTGCTCACCCAGGCTGGAGTGCAGTGGCATGACCTCGGCTCACTGCAGCCTCCGCCTCCAGGGTTCAAGCAATTCTCCCTGCCTCAGCCTCCCGAGTAGCTGGGATTACAGGTATCTGCTGCCACACCCAGCTAATTTTTGTATTTTCAGTAGAGGCAGGGTTTCACCATCTTGGCCAGGCTGATCTCGAACTCCTGACCTAGTGATCTGGCCACCTTGATCTCCCAAAGTGCTGGGATTACAGGCGTGAGCCACTGCACCTGACCCCTTATTCATTTTTATTGCACACAGCCAAACGTGTTAACTTCCCAAACTTCTTAGTAACTTTCCAAACAAATTATGGGAGATAATCAGCTGTTAGCTTGGGATTGTATTAGAGGCTATTTCTGTTGTCAATTTTGTGGACAAACAATTTGTTCCCGTATAGAGACTAACTTCATGATCAGCTATTTCAGCACTACTTGCAAAACCCTCATCGAATTCTTCATCTCCTTGACCATTGGCTCTGCTGGGCTCCTGCTCTGAATAAATTGCACTGCCATATTTCTCCACTCCTTGGCTGCAGGGTCTTTCTAGAAAGAGCTATGAGTCAGTTCCTGTAGTCACCCACAGATTCATACAATTGGATCTCAATGGGGCTTTCACTGATACTCTTCAAAACTTCCCTTCACCACCTGATGAGGGGCTCACTCTCCACACCCCCCAAGCCCCTGACTTCATTCCCACTCTCACATTCTCTGCTGATGACCTCAACTCTTGCTTTACGAAGCTGAAGTCATTGTAAGTAGGGCAGACGGGAAAGAAGGAAGAATGCAAATGGGAAAAAGTCAAGAAAGAACATAGTGAGA
Organism: Hylobates moloch; assembly: GCF_009828535.3. Lineage (NCBI taxonomy): Eukaryota > Metazoa > Chordata > Mammalia > Primates > Hylobatidae > Hylobates > Hylobates moloch. The sequence continues at coordinate 41,951,713 of NW_026652294.1, forward strand.
AAATGAGACAGGCTGAGAAGGGATGTTTTGGTAGCAGGCAGGCAGAGGAGAATGATCTTCCCATTTCATGGCGTGGAAGAAGGGAGAAATGCTCATCTATGCACCAGCTGCCTTACTCAGTCCCAAGGGGCTTTTGCCAGCCCCCTGCTAGCTCCATCTCCTCCCACTGACCTTGTGATCTCCCTGGCCCCAGGTTTTGGTTGAAAATGAAAGACACTTACAGCAGAAGCAGGCATCTGCACGTAAAAGATGACTGCTTCTTCATTAGTTTTGTTTGTGTTTTTTTGTTTTGTTTTGTTTTAGTTTACAGGAAGAGCAAATGATATAAACTGCAACAATGCCAGGGAAGGCTGTGAGGAGTTCTTAGCATCTCTCATGACACACAGAGTCAATAATTCAAGATCTGATTTCAGAGTTGAAGAAGCTCAAGGTGATAGCCGAGCCCTCCCTTCAAACAGCAAGAACAGGTGCAAGAGTTTGAGGTGACACCAGAGAGAACTGTTTGCCTGGCTGTGCGTGAGACTGTGGAATTATCAAGAAAAGTTGGAAAGTGGGAGATGAAAAGGCTAAACCCAAAGACTTTTCTCAAGGAAGGATGGTCTTGTTTGTGTCACAGTGCTCTGGGGGCAGAAGAGACTCCTGGGGACTGAACACAGATGGCTTCTGAATTTGTTTACATTTTCTATCCGAACTGACATTTGCTTCTGGTTACACAATGCTTTTCTTCTATCACCTTTACCCTCTTTTGTGTTCTCTTTTCTGTTTTTTTTCCTTTATCAGTCAGAGTCCAGCCAGAAAAACAGAAAGCATGCTAAATATTTCAAACACAGGGGGACCACTAGATAGAACATGTTACGAAAGCACTGGGAGGGCTGAGAGAGCCACAAAGAGGAGAGGAGAGGAAGGTGAGCTACCAGAGAGACTGGAAATTCCAGGAAGCTGTGATTTTCCCTAGGACTGAAGGAACCAAGCAAGGGGGTTCTAGAGCCCAGTAGCACAGTGGTGGCTGACCCTGCTGGAAGCTGTGGCTGCCATTCAAAGAAATCACTGCTGCATTGTAGATAGCAACAAGAGGCCGCTGGAGGCTGCAGCTGCCTGCTGCTGCTGCTGGGTCTAGAGCCATCTTTGGGCCCTGTAGGTATTGGCCACTTCTGGCCATCACCCACAGCAGCCACAGCTGGGATGGAGCGGAGCATGAGATGGTGGGAATGGCACTGAGGCCAAATAGGCAATGACAGGCACATTCCCTCAATCCGTTCCCCTCTCAGTCCTGCTTTCTCTTAATTCTTCTACATTGCTCTTTTCCTTCCCTCACTATGTGCAATTGACCCACGTTCACTGAGCACCTAACATGTGCCAGGAATTGTGCTAGAATTGGGGGGACAAGAGGAGTGGATTCAGAAATATAAAAACAGTGACCTGTTTTCAAGCTGCTTACAGATCAGAAATACCCCTCTCACTGTTTTGTTTGTTTGTTTGTTTGTTTGGTTTGGTTTTTCTGGAGGGGGGAAGATAAGCTTCTAGCAATGGGTCCTTTTAAGTTCCCTCCACTTTTCCCTTACTGGAGTTCTTTTTGTTTAAAATCTTATGGCAGCTTCTTACCGATTTGCTCAGTCAGTGGGCAACACTGAGAATCTACATCATACATTGGACTCTGCTAGGAGCAGTGAGAGAAAAGAAGCATATTCTGCATGGCCTTTACCCCTGAGGACCTTACGAGCTAATGAGGGGATACTTACATACATGATAGAGGGAATAGAATCGTGATGGGACAGGTCGATGGGCTGACTTCTTAGACACTATTTGTACGACAGACGTGACTGCCATGGGGGTGAGCGGGTTTAGGGCAAGCTTCATGGGGAAGGAGGCTGGGCCTGGACCTAGGGAGTGGGGGGAATGTATCCCAAGAGAGGACTATACAGGAAACTTAGCCAGATGTGCACATGGCTCACCCTCCTGCCTCTTGCCCCAAAGCCGCCACTGTCATCAGCCTCTGCGCTATGGAAATATCCAACATCAGAGGGCAGAAATGCAACAGAGTTCTGATTAGTCTCTTTTCCACACAGTTTTAGTACAATGACCTTGGGTGAATCATTTGACCATTTGGGGCCTCAGTTTGTGACAAAGAGATACTTACCCTATTCCCGATTACAGGGATCTGAACAGATCAAATCTTGTTCCATCCTGCTGTCAGATCCAGGACTCACATGAGACATGGGTTGGGGGGGTTGGCTCTGATTTACCTGGAGGAGAATAGAATCCTCATGAGGACCAGCAGAATCCCTTGGTCCTTCCTCCTGCCCAACAGTCCCATCTATTTTCTCTTTTCTCCCATAGCACCTGTCTTGGAGCTGCTGGGGCACTTGGAGAGACTCTCAGGTTCATTCTTCTAGGTGGATAGTAGGTAGACCCTGCCCGGCTCATGATCCCCCCAGGCCAGCACCTATGTCACTGTGCAGGAAGCAATGCCCTTTACAGCCTGTGTAGGGACAGGCTGCCCAGCAGACACACTGGGCAGGGGCTGATGTGGGATGGGCTGCTCCTGGTCCTTTGCCCGCCTTCCTCAGCCCTCTGCCCCAGCACTGCTCCTCTAAGGCTGTCCCACAGCTTGTTCATGCCTGCAAACACTTCTGGGCTCATTGGCTGTCCCCATAATGAACAGCGACAGCTCATCATATTACCAGCTTGCTTCTCTGGCAGGGAGGTTAAGGGCTGGAGAGACTTATTAGCATTTGCCTGGAAGGGCACCAGGCAGTCCCGCTTTCCCTCCTCCCAGGGTCATGCCCTTCTTGCCAGGCTCCTGGTTGCAGTCCTCAGCTGTGTGTCTCCTTCCACTGGCGAGTCGTGAGTAGTTGTGAAGAGGGTTCCAGTAATTTGTTGCTCAGTAGTAGTGACACGAGGAGAGGATGTACCTTATTCACTTTTGAAAATTTGGAACAGCCACCTTCACTCACTAGAATTCCAAGGTGCTTTCTTGGGTAGGAGAGAAAAGGTAGCATCACCAGGAGCTGGGAGAGCACGCTTTGGGTTTGTCCCTGGGAACATGAGTGTGAATGAATGTCATCCATAAGATTGGTTGCTGTTAGAGGAGGATTGGGAACAAGTCTGCTGTCAGTCCTCAGCCTCCTGACTGTTGGTTGGGATAGGCAGATGAAGGTGGATTGTCATGGATAGATATTTCCAGGGTATCTTCCAAAACAGCATGTCTTAAATATGAATGACATATAAATCACCTGAGGATCTTGTTAAAATGCCAACTGAGGCGGGTCACGGTGGCTCACACCTGTAATCCAGCAATTTGGGAGGCCAAGGCGGGCGGATCACCTGGGGTCGGGCGTTTGAGACCAGCCTGGCCAACATGGTGTAACCCCATCTCTACTAAAAGTACAAAATTAGCCAAGTGTGGTGGTGGGCACCTGTAATCCCAGCTATTCGGGAGGCTGAGGCAGGAGAATCACTTGAACCTGGGAGGCAGAGGTTGCAGTGAGCTGAGACCACACCATTGCACTCCAGCCTGGGTGACAGAGTGAGACTCCATCTCAAAAAAAAAAAAAAAAAGCCAACTTATTCAGTAGATCTGGTGTGAGGCTAGTTGGGGACTTCCAGGTTCTGGTGTAAAAAATGGGAAATTTGTTGAGGTTTCTAAAATGAAACCCTTCTCGACTTCTTTAAATAAAGCTCTGATGGTTGAATGCTTTCTAAATGGTCTCTCTTCTCCTATGGCTAACGGAGGCTCATAAGGAGCAAGGCCAGGGCATACCCCAGTAACCATGCTGGAGGTTGGCTACACATGCATATGTTCATATGCTATTCTGGAATGAAAAATCATTACATAATACTTCTCCAGTTAATTGCAATCACAGAGGAATCAAAATGTAAAGCTGAAGAAGATTTTAGAAAATCTCTACCATTCTGTCAGTTTAGAGATGCTGAAACCAGGTCCAAATGCTTAAATTACTTGCTTGGCACCTAATATAGGGACTGACTCATCAGTATTGATTGATCCAATTAATGAAATGGCCAGTATCGTATCTTTTAAAGTCCACCTGAACAAGGACCTTTTTTGTCATTGTTTTTTGAGACTTTCTACATGAGGAGTTGCAACCCTATGTCTACAGAGGCTGAGGACCTAATGCAGTCAAGGGGAGAGGGCTGGGGTTGGGCCTTAGGGAGATAAAGGACACTTGATTTTTCCAGAAAAACCGGAAATCTAGAGTTAGGTGAAATTTCATTTAAAAATATTGGCAGCTAATTCAAATTTAAAACAGGACACTACATCGCCAAACAAGACAAGTGGTCTAGGCAACTTGTTTGCAGCCTCTGATCTTCATGGATGTCAGGGATTTAAAAGTGATCTTAGTTCATTTAGTGTGTTTGGATGTCATGATGCAGTGCCAAGGCTTAGGAAATACTTTCCTTGTTAGCCTAGTCAGAAAGAGAGTTTCTTCTTTAAGAAGGGAAGCTTAGGCCAGGCATGGTGGCTCACTCCTGTAATCGCAGCACTTTGGGAAGGTGAGGCAGGCCGATCACGAGGTCAGGAGTTCGAGACCAGCCTGGCCAACATGGCGAAACCCTGTCTTTTCTAAAAATACAAAAATTAGCCGGGCGTGGTGGTGGGCGCCTGTAATCCCAGCTACTTGGGAGGCTGAGGCAGGAGAATCGCCTGAACCCAGGAGGCGGAGGTTGCAGTGAGCTGAGATCATGCCATTGTACTCCAGCCTGGGTCACAAGAGCAAGACTCCATCTCAAAAAAAAAAAAAAAAAAAAAAGAAAGCTTGCTAACAGTTAGGATGTGGGAGATGAATTGGACTACAGAATTCTCTCTCCACGGAGCCAGAATAAGAGATGTTTGAAAGATTTAACTCAGCTTGGAACATGCTTGGAAGTTGCTTCAGTATGGGGATATTCGTTACTTCAAGCCAAGTACCTGGGGATTTTTCTGAGCTTAACTGCGCACTTAATGAGAAATCCGTAAAAGGCTACCAGTATTTACCTACACATGGGGTTAGAAGTTTCAAGTATGTTGCAACCTCAGGACAGTTGGAACAGGTACAAAGTGTAGGCACCTGTTTATCTAACAGAAGTATTTCATAAATGTTTCATTGAAGTACAACATCCCTCAGAAAAGCACACAGGAGGATTCCATACAAGGAATTTTCGCAAACTGAACATATTTGTGTATCCAGTACTCAAGTAAAAAACAATATGACTAGAACTCTAGAAGCCCTTCATGCCTCCTTTTCTAGTCACTGACCTCTCTATTTCCATGCCACGAGGGGGACCACGATTCCAACTTCTAACAGTGTAGATTTTCTGTGTGTGTGTGTGTGTGTGTGAGTGTAGTGGTGTAGTGTGTGCCTTATTTTTCTCAACATTCTTTGTAAGATTAATTCATCCATATTGTATGTAGTTGTGTTGCTGTCATGTATCATTGCTCTAAGTATTCCATTCTGTATATATACTACTATTTACCCATTCTTCTGTTGACGGGTATTTGGATGCTTTCCATTTGGGACGCTGCTATGAGGCTTCCAGTACACTTCTTTTGGTGAACACATGCACACATTTCTTTGAGACAAATGCCTAGGAATGGAATGGCTGGGTCATCGGGTATGCATACGTTAAGCTCTAGTGAATGCTGCCAAATAGCTTTCCAAAGTGACTGCAAAAATTTACATTCCTGCCACTAGCATATGGGAGCTCTGGTCGCTCCACATTCTCATAAACACTTATTAAAAAACAAAGGTTTAGATTTTCATTTAGTGGTGGTATAGTGTATCAGATCACTGATTTCATTAGCATCTTCCTGAAGACTGATAAAGTTGGAGCCTTTTTAAAAAGTATATTTAATGGCCATTTGGATAACCTCACCTGTGACCAGACTGTTCCAATATTTTGATCATTAAAACATGTGGCTTATCTTTTCATTCTCTAACTGGTGTCTTTGGATAAGTAGAGGTTCTTAACTTTAGTGTTGACCAATTTATCAACTTTTCTTGTCTTTATGCTTAGCCCTTTTGTGTCCTATTTAAAAAATCTTTGTCTACCCCAAGGTCATGAAGACGTTTTCCTTGAAAAGTTTTTCCTGTCACATTTTGAATACAAATCTGAGGAAGCGTCTTTGCATCTTCTAGTGATATTTTTTCCCAGGCTCAGTGAATCTACGGCAGGGCTGAGGGGTAATAAATCCATAATGGTAGGAGCAAGGAGCCAAAATCAGACTTCAGGCTCTTCCAGTTATCAGCTGTTTGACGTTAGGCAATTGTTTAAGCTCGCTGTGCCTCAGTTTCTCAGGGGTAATAATCCTGCCTTCTTCATAGTTTTCTGATAAGGACCAGTTATGTCAATACAAGGCTCAGAATGGTACCTGGCATGAAACAAACATCACTAAGTGTTAGTTATTATTATTGGGCTTATTTTAACAAGCTAAATGCAAGAAGAAGCAGGAAGAGGAGAGAAAGAAGGAGAGGGAAATCAGTGTGTTGCAAATGTTGGAGAGAATGGAGGAAAGGGGTAGAAAGCCATTTATCTCTACCCAACACTCTTAAATGAGGTGATAGGTCAAACTGTCAGAGTACAAAAGCCAGAAGGTTCCAATAAATAAAGAAAAATATTTGGGGATAAATAAATAAGCAAGTCCAGATTATCAACAAACATCCCGGTCACATTGATCCTTTTCCTGGGGTTGGGAAGAATGGGCCACAGTCTTACTAATTATTTTAAACTCGTAGATAGGTGATAATTTATTAAGACAGTTAATATGAAGAGAAGCTGTGGTTTGGGGAAAAGTCAGCTGTGCTGACAATCCAGCAATTGAGTTTTCCATACCCACTTCCTAGAGTCAGATCCTCACCTGGGCAAAATTGCCCTCTAGGTGATTTTGGTAGACATTCAAATTCTAGACCAGTGATCCTCAGACTTTGAATGTGGATCAGAATCACCTGGAGGGCTACCCCCACTTTCTAATTCAATAGAACCAAGTTTGGAACTGAGAAATCTCAAGTCTGACAAGTTTCCAGGAGATGTGGAGACTGCTTATCCAGGGACCATGCTTTGAAAACAACTGACATAAACTAAGAGTTGGCAAACTACATCCCGTGGGCCAATCTGGCCTGCTGCCTGTTTATATGTGGTCCACAAACTGAGAATGGTTTTCACATCTTTAAATGTTTGGGAAAAAAAGAGTATTTTGTGACACATCCAAATTATGTGAAATTCAAATTTCAGTATCCATAAACAAAGCTTTATTGAAACACAGCCACGTGCATTCATTTATGTGTTGTGTGTGGCTGCTTTTGTGCCACAATTGCAGAGTTGAGTAGTTGTGAGAGAGACTGCGGGGCCCACACAGAATATTTACTTTTGTCTCTATATCTTTTTCACATTAGCGATGCCAATCAACCTGACACCATAAACCCCCCTGAGAAGTCCTTGCCTACGGCTGCTTGTTGAGGGAAATGGCTGCAGAAAGTTACTGACAGGTGTCCTTGTTCTGTGCCACACGTGTCTAATTTGACTTGTACTGGATACATGATCGAAGATCTGGTCAGTGACGTGTGTCTCTCCTCACAGCTAATCAGGTTCACCTTTATGAGGATCTTAACTAGCTATGTGGGTAGGAAATTGTTCATTGCTGCAGAGAGTATAAGGTAAAAAAATCCTAAGCGCCCCCAACCGACTGGACAGATCCCTTCTTGGCCAAGGAGACCCCACAGCAAACTTAAGAACTGGGTTCCCAGCCATGATGGAATGGGAGGAAAAACACGTCTCCTTATACCCCACCCTTTTGTGGTTTAGACACAACAATTCATCAGCATTAATGTTAAAATAGGTATCATCAGACTGACAATAGAATATCAAATTATAAACAGTACCTAAGGCCATGCCATGCAAGGGTTAAGTCATGCAGGCTACACCTAAATAATAAACTATGTTCTAACTGCCACAAGGGTTTTATTTTTCTCTAGCAGCTGAACAAGCACTGGCCTCAAGTTAAACAATATGAAAACAATGACAATTCATCCAGCCCAGAGACACTGACTGATCCCCTGTTCCACCAGCCATGAGTACAGCTTCGGCTGGACAAGAGACTGATTTCAGGAACTTTCTCCAGATAAGAAGACCATCAACCATGGACTGGTTCTGGCCGGTTTACAGAGGCTGTGCAGTTGAGTGCCTTCCTGTCCTGAAAAGACCTTATGACATACTATGCCTAATTGTCATATATTGAAATATTAAGTCTCCACCCTAAGGTGAACATGGGTCATATGTTACATGCATGCTTGTTCAATATGCATGTGTGGGGACCACTTTTATGAATATTCGTAGCCTCTCCTATAACCTGTTGAATACGTATGCTCAGGCAACCCGGTCAGCGTAAAGCTCCTGCTCTAACCCCTCCTCCTTTGAAATGCTTGTCTCCAGTCTTGGCTGGAGGCTGTATTTCCCAGCCTACCGGATGGCCACCTTGCAGGATGTAACCCCTTATAAGAAATAGTCTCCCCTCTCTTTTTCAAATGTATACATTTTTTTTAGGTTAACAGGTGCCAAAGTAAAATAAAAAATGCAGAGAGAGGGGACAATGCACATCTATCACGAGGCAGAAGCAGCCACAGGGATGCTGACATTGTGAGGGTGAAAGGCAACCAGCTGTCCTGAGGCAGGGGAGAGCTGAGTTAATAGCCAAGCACTAGAGTGGAGATCAGAAAACACTCCATGGAAGGGGAAGCAGGAAGACCTGGTCACTAAGCTGCTTTGTGCCCTGAAGCACGTGTCTGCCTCCTGAGCCAGGGGGTCCCAATTCCTGCAGGATTCCTGGCCCTATGGGAGTCCTGCTGGTAGACAGGGATAGTGACCGTTCTTTGGCAGCAAGAGTAGGACGTCTCTCAGTGCACGGATACTCTGGCCTTACCAGCTTGGAAGGTTCCCACACACACCACCCACATGTGGCTCAGCTCGGGCTGGTCCCCACACCCCCATGCACCTAAATCTTACTCTTCAAGACATCCCACTTGGAAACCTTCCCAGACCTTCCCTGGTTCTCCTGTTCTTCCTGACCAGTAATGCATCTTCCGTCAGACCTATCCTGTGACCACTGGCTCTCTACCTTTCACTATGACTTTTTTTTTTTTAAGTCACCCATTACAGGTTTGAAAAGTGACTTGAAGAATGAGCATTTTTTTTTTTTTGTCCCTGTCAATCCCAGCAGAGGCCTTGCACGTGGTGAAAGCTCGAGATCACAGACGGTCAGGTCATCCTGCTCTGACATGACCACCCCACTCCTACCCACCATGGCCATTTTACAGAGCAGAAGACTGAGGCCCAGAGAAGTGATGAGATTTGACAACGTTAGTCTGCCAAGTCTCATCTCGTCTGGGAAGGGAAGAGCCGATATCCCTCGTGGGTTCCTGTTTAAAGCCCCAGTCTCCTTCACACTTCTAAATCCCTTCTCCACACTTCAGCTGAGGGAACCTGAGTTAATTTCAAGGTCTTTCAATGACCATTTGCAATTAACTGTATGGGAAATGTCTTCAGTCAATTAGCTTTGGCACTTTTCCAGGGCTGTCACCAACCTGCTCTGGAGCAATCAGACTTAATTATCTTGTTGTCTTTTCTTCTTTGTTTTTTAACGTTAATCTCATTTGTGAGGGTTTCTGTAAACAACTAGGTAAGCAGAGACTTAATTTGAATGAAGACAATTTGGACAAAGTAACCGTATTTTACCAACAACTGGAAGGCTTTAAAAACCTCAGTTGAGTCTGTCCTATAGTTTATGGGGTCTTCACGTCCTTCTAAAATCACTAGAATCCAGCTCTTACGGAACAGAAATTTAGCCCTACGGGGAAGCTCAGTTTTTCTTTTGGCTTGTTTTTTGAGCAGCAAAGAGCACAGAAGAACTCAGGAGAGGGCAGCAAGTGTTTTGTTTGGGTTCAACCTCTTCAGACCCAGTAATAAACTTACTGAATTAAACTAAACAGCCCTTTAATAGCAGTAACTGATGGCTGCTTAGGGAGGAAGCAAGATGCAGCACAGCATTTAAAAATGAGACACAAGGAAGATTAGCAGGGGTTTGCAATGAGCAGCTATCTCTTCTGCCTGCTTACCCATGCATTCTGCCTCCACGAGTGGCATCCTGATTTTCTTTAGCAACCAGTCCCCTGCCAGGACTAGGAAAATCCTTGCCATTTGAGGAAGGATGAGCCCCCACCACCCAGTTTTAGTTATGGGCAGCTGGTCAACTGCACTGCATTGTCTGGCCACAGTTGTTGGCTTGGGATGGAAAAATGACCTAGGCTGGGCCATTGAGGGTCAATCATGGGACGTTTTCTGAGCTGCCATCTTTCTGTGGGTGGTGCTGGGTTGTAAACATGAGTATCTGGTCCTGTCGCCAGCTGTGTTGCCACTTCATGAGAAGAGTCAGCTTCATGAGAATGAAGGAAAAACAAAGGAAAGCAGAGGAGAGAGGGAGAAAGAGAGGTTCTTGATGCCAGCAGTTGAGCTGATACCTGAATCAAGGTACATCCTTGACTATTAGTTTATTTGGCTAATAATTCACTTTTTTCCTTCTTAATGCAATTTGTGTCACAACTCAAACAGTCCTTACAAATAGAATGTTTGACAAAACATCATTATCAAGGTAAAAAAATGATGACTTAATGACCAGGTATGGTGGCCAATGCCTGTAATCCCTGGACTTTGGGAGGCCAAGGCAGGAGGATTGCTTGAGCCCAGAAATCACGAGTTCAAGGCTTCAGTGAGCTAGGATGGCACCATTGCACTCCAGCCTGGGCAACAGAGTGAGACCCCCCTCTCTCTTTAAAAAAAGAAAAAGACTTTCTATTTATTGCCAACCATATGCAAGTAGTAAAAACTGACTTTTAGTTGAAGCTCCCTGCAGAGTCTGAATGATAAATCAAGGTAGGATGAATCTTAGGAAAGGAATAACCAACATTTTATTTCTGTTCCTCCATGGCCCTGGGGCACTTGTAGCCTTCAGAATCCTCAAGAAGTTGGGCGATGACCTTTCAGTGGCTTCCCTCTCAGGCACTTCTCTGATGACAGGTCCAGAGATGGCTCAGCTGTGTCTTGGCTGTCTGGAGTCTGTAACCATTGCCACTCCCATCTGGCATGCAGTGCCGGGGTGCTGGCCAGCATTCCTGATAACTGGCTGTGTGATCTTGGGAATGGCACACTGCTACCCCTTTTCTCAGACGCCCCAGAGCAAGGTGGCCAGGCTAGCTTTGGCATGGTTTCCAGGGGTCCAATCTGTGATGCCAGCTTCTTCCTGTATGAGGCCCCTCAAGACCTCCTTTGAGTCTTTGTGTTACTCTTGCCCAGTGGCAGCTCCCCTCCTGGGGAACTCACATCCCTGACCCATGCGAGAGTGCAAACAGCCGTCCCTACTGCAGCCTGGGTTCTCCAGAGCTCCTGGTTTTTCCTCTCAAAGCCAGCATGACGTCAGCATGCCACACTCCACCGTACTTTTGTTTCCCTCACTCCTTGACATTGGCTCAGAAAGAAGAGAGAATTCCGTACAGAGCTTTTGCTAGAATTATGCTTTTTGTCCCCAGGAGGTTATTGAGGGATCTGAGAGAGTTGGGAACACTGATGGCTATATTGGAATTGACACATGCTTCTGGGTCCTGGCAAAGTGTATTGGGGAGGGACAGATAGGAGGCTTTGTACCTGTTGCCACTGACATTCATCACACAACTGAAAAGTGAGCAAGACAAGAAACCCTCTGTGTGAATTTGAAGAGAAACAAGAGAAGAGCTGGACACAGGGCTCATCCCTGTGGGCCAAGGCAGCCTGGCCTTTAATCGGGGGAGAACTGAACTTTAAGGCTTCACATGTGTCCTGCAGGAAGGAGGAGGATGCTGTGCCCTTAGTGGGCTGGGTTCAGGGACATCTGTCAACCCCACTTTGTGCACTGCAGCTAGCCATCTGGCCATGTGCCCAGCTCTGAGCATGTCCTAAGTCCTGTCTAGCACACTAGGGAACTGATAAACATTGAAATGTCATGCTTCTAGGAGCCATCGGTCATGGAAAATGTTGTTGCTCAATAAATGTCCACAAAGGGTAACAAACTCTGTCTTGCAGAGGACTTTTGGCCACCACGTGCTCTCTTGATCTTCCCATTGGAATCATCACAGGGCTCCCCTGGGTTCAAATTTAATAGGAAGGGATGAGAGCCTGCTTCTGAGCCTGAAGCAAAGCATATTGTTGTTTTTTGTTTTGTTTTTATTTGTTTTTCCTGAAGGGCTGGGCGAGCATAAGCTGGCATCCTAACCCCAGAACCTTTGTGGTTATCATTGGTGCTGTTTGCCAAACATTTGCAATTCTCTCCACATCTGGTGCAGGGTGGCTGCATCCTGGCTCCTGGCTATACTTCCTGGCTCCTCTGTGATTGAATGCATCTAACCGATTAGTTTTGACCAATGTGCTGTGAACATAAGTGACACGGTTTGCTTTTCAGACTAGAGCATTTAACTGTTGATCCGAGACCTTCTTGACATATCTTTCCTTTCAATATGGTGACCCAGAAGGTTAAATATGGTGGCTTCATCATCAGCCTGAGTCCCTGAGTGACTCCAATGAACTGAGCCCTCTGCCATCTTCAGTGGACACATAGCACGTGCAGGAAATCCACTTTTATTGTTGAACTTATTGACATTTGGAGAGTCATTTATTAATGCAGCATAGACCTAACCTATTCTGACTGATACAGGCTCCAGAATAATAAGACATCTAAAAGAAAGGCAAAAATACCAACTGACCCTCTCACCTGCCCTAAGTATCTAAAATAACCATATAAACCGTGCCACAGAATTAAAAGTTGCCCTTCTGGTTAAGCATGGCTGCTTCTGCAACACTGGAGAGATTTCCAGTTATATCTCCAGAAGAGTCCTAGCACACAGAAACATGAGGCATCTTCCTGGGCCCACTGATGTTCTTTTTCCAAGCAGAGCAGACCTGAGGAAACTTCTGACCTCAGGCAAGAAAGCACAGAGTAAGTTGGAAATCTTGTCTCAGGACTCAAGTGGAGGTGTGACTGCTGTTTCATTTGCCCATCCTGAAAACCTGTCTAGAAAAGTATCAAGCTTGGGAAAGTGACATATGGTGGAACTTTGCCTGTAGCACTGGCCTAGAGAGTTTGAATGAGGACACGAGGTTACCTCGTGTTCCTCCAGGAAGCAACTTTAGTCTCTGAGTCCCAGCCTCTGCTGAAGTTGGGAGGCTGAGCCCACAGGAGCTGCAGTAGGGAAGTAGGTGTGTGTTCTAGGGATTCAGGAGGGGACAGAGAAAGCAGGGCATCACCCAATGTATGGGTGAGAGAGGCTATCCCGGGCACTGCTTCCAAAACAGAAGTGGAGGAAAAGTGCCAACAAATGGCAGAGGCTGGACCTTCTCTCCTTGTCCCAACCTAGCCCCTGGCAGGGCATGTCCTAGTGGCCACTTGTTGGGGTCAAAGAGTGGCTCCTTCTCTCTTCCAGCAGGGAGGGGTATCAGGACTGATGTTTCCGATGTAGCTCTGTGTTCAGACTGCTCTATAGATGCACAGGATGGACAAGGGGAATGGATCACTGACTTCTGCATTGCAAAATCCCAGGCCTCAAAGAGACCCTCTTCAAAGCACCTTCCCCACTGCTGTTGAGCTCTCCAGCCTCATTTCCAGAGGGCTGCTGGCTGTGCAGTTCAGAGTTCAATGCCAAAACTTGGAGAAGGCAGGAAGTATATCTCCTATCTCTAGGAGGGGACAATGCAGGTCAAGGGTAGAAACCATTTTTCTGGCAGGAACTTTTATTGCTTTTAATATTGGGGAGGGGGGCATAATGTCATCTGCTGTTGTTCAGGAACAGCGAATCCCTGTGTAGGTGCTTTCGGGGTCACAGCCCTGCCTCCACCTGTCTGCATCTGCTCACTTGCATGGTTCACAATCAATACTGACAAAGTGATGGCTTCTTGGATAAGTGAGATAGCAAGGAAAAAATATTCCTACTTTAAGTCAGATTAGCTCTGAGCATCCTGGAGGGCTAGGGGTTCTCCATGGGGTTCATCTCTTTCCCTTCCTTGTCACACTTCCCATTGGCTGTGACATCAGCAAGTCATTACTGGCCACCTCACTTACTTGGAGTTCTGGGTTTGCTCCCAGCTCTGGACTCTGGGCTACCTGGAATTCTGAGCAGGTTCCACCAAGTCTACCCTTACATCCTAGCAGTGACGCTTTATATTCCTTTCACAACAATACCTTTCATTCTAGAACTCTTTCTACTTTCACAGCTATTATTGCATTCACTTCTCACAGGCCTTTCAGAAATTGAAAAATGAATTTCCATCGTGTAAGTATAGTATCTGCAGTTCCTTTATCACCACCAGAAGAACCAAAACCACTTACAGAAACATTCAGTTAAGGACAGCATGGCTTTTTGTAAACACAAAAGAGACATATTTTTATTCTTTTCCGTCTCTTCTTTCTCCCTCTGCATTTCCATAATGCATTTTACCCTTTTAGGAGGCCTTTCTTCTGATTGTGTTATATACATTCTCACTTTAGGATTTCTGCAATCTCAGGAAGTATTTAAGCCCAATATCCTTATTCTTTGTTCTTGCTTTACTCTCTTTTCTTTCAACAAAGCACTGTAAATCCTTATTTTTATTTTTGGAAATTGCAGTTGCTTTTTTTTTCTTCCCAATCTGCTCTCCCCCAGTAAACTAAAAATAAATTTCTAGGCCCCCCAACTGACTGGACAAATCCCCTCTTGGCCAAGGGGACCCTAGAGAAACCTTAGAAACTGAGTTTCTGGCCATGAAAAGACAGGAGGTAAGACACACCTCATCGTATATCTTCTCTTTTGCAGTTTAGACATAACAAATGACCAGCGCTAATGTTAAAATAGAGATCACGGGACTGACAGAACGGACTCTTTGTGGCAATAAGATACCAAACTACAAACAAGACCTAAGGCCGGCCGGGCGCGGTGGCTCACGCCTGTAATCCCAGCACTTTGGGAGGCTGAGGCGGGCGGATCACGAGGTCAGGAGATCGAGACCATTCTGGCTAACATGGTGAAACCCCGTCTCCACTAAAAATACAAAAAATTAGCCAGGCGTGGTGGTGGCAGGCACCTGTAGTCCCAGCTTCTTGGGAGGCTGAGGCAGGAGAATGGCATGAACCCGGGAGGCGGAGCTTGCAATGAGCCAAGATTGAGCCACTGCACTCCAGCCTGGGTGACAGAGCAAGACTCCGTCTCAAAAAAAAAAAAAAAAAAAAAAAAACCTAAGGCCATGCCAGGCAAGGGTTAAGTCATGTACCTTACACTCAAATAATAAACTGTGTTCTAACTTCCCAGGGGATTTTCTTTTTCTCTAGCAGCTAAACAAGCACTGGCCTCAAGGTAAGCAATATTAAAACAATGACAACACATCCAGCTCACAGATGCTGACTAACTGACCCCCTGTTCCACCAGCCATGACTATAGCTTTGATTGGACAAGAGAGACTGATTTCAGTAACTTTCTCCAGCTAAGACCACCGACCGTGGACTGAGCTCTGGCCAGTTTACAGAGGCTGCACATTTGAGTGCCTTTGTGTCCTGAAAAGACCTTTTGATATATAGGGTCTAATTGTAATTCATCGAAATGTTAAATCTCTACTCCAAGGTGGCCATGGGTTGTATGTAACATGCATTTTTTGTTCAACACACATGCATCAGGACCCCTTCATGAACATAGCTCCTCCTATAAGCTATTGAATATGTATGTTTGGCCAACCTGTTCAGCTTAAAATTCCTGTCAAACCCTTCCCTCCCTCCCTTGAGATTTCCCTGCTTCTGGGCTTTGGCTGGCGACTATGCTTCCCAGCCTGTCAAAATGGCCATCTTGCAGGCTATAACCCTTTGTAAGAAATAAAGCTCTCCTTTCCAAATTTGTGAACACTCACGATTTTCTAGTTAACACCCCCAATCTTTCTCAACTTGCTCCAAAACTTACGTAGCATTTTCAGATAGCCAGTGTTTTCCTTTGTATGCTCTTTGAGTTCTGCAGGTGTTTTCTTCCTTAATTAACCTCCTTAAAACTAGGCACTCATTCATTCATTTTCTCGTTCATTCATTCATATAACCATTCAAAAAATGTTTATTGAACACCTACTATGTGCTAGACACTGTTCTGGGTACTGGAGAACTGGAGACAGCAGTGAATGAGATAGGCATAATCCCTGCCCATGTGATCTTATATTTTTATAGGGGAGACTAACAAAGATTTAAGTAATTAAGAATCATTATCTCAGAAACTGATACATGCTCTGAAGAACAATAAAACAGAGTAGGTTGATAAAAGGTGACAGGGGCCAAGTGTTTTAAAAAAGGGTTAAGGAGACCTCTTTGAGGAAGTGATGCTGAAGAAGAGACCTGAATGAGGCAATGGAGGCAGCCATGCCCTACAGCAGGAGGAGACACCATGCAGGAAAGCCCAAAGGCAGGAAGGCACTTGGTACATTCAAGGAAGAGCAAGGAGGGCAGTGTGGCTGAGCTTGATGAGTGGGGGGAGAGGGGCAAGAGTGGGGCCAGAGAGGTGGGTGGGGGGCCTTCTAGGTCATAAGCAGACCTTGGAGTTGGTCTAAGTGGGATGAAATGCACTGTGGAGTGACAAGTTAAACATTATTTCTACCCCAGACATCATCTGGTTCATGGTTTAGAAAGACAACTCTGGCCGGGCGCGTGGCTTACACCTGTAATTCCAGCACTTTGGGAGGCCGAAGCGGGTGGATCATGAGGTCAAGAGATTGAGACCATCCTGGCCAACATGGTGAAACCTCGTCTCTACTAAAAATACAAAAATTAGCTGGGCATGGTGGCATGCGCCTATAGTCCCAGCTACTCGGGAGGGTGAGGCAGGAGAATTGCTTGAACCCAGGAGGCAGAGGTTGCAGTGAGCCAAGATTGTGCCACTGCTCGATGACAGAATGAGAGTTCATCAGACTTCTGGGGGCAGAATTGAGAGCATATGGCAATGGAAAAAGAGAGTTCTTTTAGGAGGCCATCATTGCAGAAGTCCAAGAAAGATAGTAGTCCATTGGATAGGATGGAAACCTGGAGATCAGGGGAAGCAATGAATTCAAGATGTACCATGAGGGTAGAGCTGATAGTAACTGCTCACAGGCTGCACTTAGGGGATGAGGAAAGAGAGGCCCATGGACCACCCTTAGGTTTCTGGCCTCAGTAAAACTAGGTGAACAACTTCTATCAAGGAGGTAGGAAAAACAGTGGAGAAATAATGTGTGGCAAAGAATTACAGGTTCAGGTTAAAACGTATTAGGCTTAATAGACAAATGGAGATATGGGAGAAAGCAACTGGATAATTAATGGAGCTGAAGATACGGACTTGGGGTAGAAATAATGTTTAAAGTCATAGGACCAGGTGAGATCACCAGGAAGTGAGGAGGGAGAAGAAAAGCAGTGCAACGACTTATTAGCCATAGGGAACTTCAAATTTTAAAGGTTAAGAAGGAAGGTGGAAATCAGCAAAGAAGATTTAGAAGCAGCAGCCTGTCATATAGGAAGAAAATCAGCAGAGTAATGGCTCCTGGCATCCAAGTGAGGAAAACACTTCAAGGAGGGCATAATAAATGATGTCAACCCTTGTGCACCTTACAGCAAAACTGTAAGGCACAAAACATGGTCTTTGTTTTGTAGCTAGGGAAATTCGCACTTAAAGAAATGAGGTGGTCTGCCCAGAGGGATGCAAACTGTTGGAAACAGAACCAAGCATACAACTACATACCAGGGTGCCCTTTCCCTTAACTCATGCCACAGATCTCCTTGTCTGCATTCCCAAGAGGGGAGAGGCCTGAGAGAGACCAATAGGGAGCAGAGCCAGCGTAATTCTGCTCTTTCTGGTGGCTTGACTGAGGAGGACCTTAACACCCTTCCCAGAGAGACAAAGAGTTGGGTGTTGGCTTCTATTTTCCTAATGTGTATCTTTCAGAAGGTAGAGGATGTTGTAGCCAAGGCCTAGAAGGCTTTACCATGTAAGCAAGTATTTGTACCTTCCCAGAAGGTGCAGTCCTGGCCTTGTAAACCATCACAGCCTGGACTAAGTTATGGCTGAGCAGAATAAAGGTCTCTCTTTGATTAGCTAGAAGTTCTGAGGCTCCAAGAAAATCCCTCAGAAAACATATTCCCAGTTCTTATTTTTAATGCATGACGGACATTGGGAGATGTGGCTCGGTGGGTATCTATTTCCAAGATAGGATGCACAGAGAAGGGAAGAATTGTGCCTCAGGAGGTTTCCCTCTGTTAATCTGACTCCAGCTGACTCTCCTGTAAATACTGTAATAGGAGAGGTAAATTGTCTGTGATGAGGTTCATGCCGGCCTTACCTCTGAACTGCACTACCGTCATCTGGTGGTGCTAGCCAGAAAACCAGGAAAACTCTTTCTCACTCACTCCCCACGTTGGACTTAGCACCAAGTCTTGGCAGTTTTACCTCCCAAGTATCTCTCAAACTTAATCATGTCTTTCCATCTCCACTGCTACTGCTAGGATCCAAGCCACCATTAGCCTTGGCTGGACTCCACTGATAGAGACTCCTAATTGGTTTCCCCACCTCTACTCTGAACCCTCCGATCTGCTTTCCATGCTGCAGAACAGTCTTTTCACCCTCTGCATAGAACCCTTCAATGTTTCCCATTGATCTTATGATAAAGACCGAACTCCACAGCATGACCCCTGCTCACACCTTCCTTCTGATCTAAACTGAAACTTCATTCTCTCATGAAAACCTTCTCGGACCACCCTTTGGATCATGGATTCCTTTGTTACCTGCTCTCTCAAAGCCACATTCCTTCACCTCACAGCGTTTACCTCAGTTTGGAATGATGAGCTTCATACTGCGATGGTTTCGTTGATATCTGTCCTTACCACTGGACAGAAAGCCCCATGACCTGTCTGTTTTTTCATTCCACTGTGTCCCCAGCTGCATCTCCACAGCTGCCACATTAAAGAATGAATGACAGTGTGAAGGAGGCTGAGTAGAGCCAAGATGAGTTCATTCAGAGAAGAAACAAGGGGGGATCCATTGCCCTTGGAGAACTGGGTGCAATAGCCTGACAGCAGTGAGTTTTGCTCTCTTCCCAAAGTACTTGTGCAGGTACGTAGCCTAGGCTCCTCTCAGAGTCCGATAACTTCATTTGCAGATGCTACCCCTGTTTGCTCTATCTGCTGCCCCTGAAAGTCATTAATTTCAGCCCCTCTTTAGATCTCCACAAGAAATACTCTCCCACCAACCATGTTGTATATTTCCTTAAAATGTGACACTCATGGGGAGGAGTCACCTCGAAGACAGCCTTACTATTTTCACCTTTCCCCATCTCTGCTCTTCTTTATATTCCTTCCTGAATTGCCTCTCCATTCTCCCCACCTCCAGAGCACTCCAAATTCTCCCTTTTTTACACATATCACCTTCCTTGTTCCTTTGCAATCTTGATGCCACTCAATGCTCAGATCGGAGGAAGATCTCAGATTCTCCCCCCAACCTTGGGGAGAGAATTGCACACAGAAACCCATGTAGAACCTGAGAAAAAAAGCCCTTGCCCTTAGTAGGATGTAAGCTCCTTAAAGAACATTCAGCATTATAAAGGGGAAGAGAATCTTCCCACTGCCCAGTCATGAAAACAAGCTACAACATAGAGATGGTAGAATCTAGGATGCTTTAATAAAAACAACACTAGAGCTAGTTCTTAGCCTTTTCTGGGACATCACTCTGGTGTGACCTTAATGAAAACAGGGACCCTTATTAAAACCATTGAGAAGTTTAGAAAACTGTGGTATCCCAGGTCTTCCTCATCATTGGAGATTCTGGTTTAATTGTTTGAATGGGGCTCGGCACTGGTATTTGTAAGACTACCTGGATGATTCTAACGTGCAGCCAGCTCTGACTATTTCTGATGGAACATCTCTGTCCTTTTATAGGTGAGGAAATTGAGGCTCAGAGAGCAAATCTGTAGCTTAACAGACATCCTGTTGGTCATGATTCTATTTTTAAATGGTTTAAAAGCTCAGTTAGTCCTTTTGAATCTCAGCATCCTCATTCTTGGATTCTTTATTTATATCCCAAATGGCTGGACACCTTTGAATTTCTTCTTTCAGAGAGGATAGATGGTGTTAAACTTTCTACCTTCTGGCCTATAAGCAGTTTCCCATTCCATTCTTACCCAGATGGCCACTTGGGTGGTATAAATGCAGCACCCTGAACTGTAGTGTGAATCACTTAGGGAACTTGTTAAGTGCAGACTAATTGAGAAGATCTGGGTACAGGTTGAGATGCTACATTCACATTTCTGACATGCTTCTAGTTGAGGCTGATACTGCTGGTCGGTGGACCACAGTTTGAGTAGCAAGAGTGAAGTGGAGTGTTACAGTTTCTGTTTTCCCACCAGACTTTCTGCCTCATTTTGTCAAGTGCTTTTACAAAAATTTATCTTATTTTTTCTTGAGAACCCCATCTTTAGCCACAGGGATTGCTAGCATGTTATTAGAGAAGTTCCATTTTCCCTGAGTTTCTACTAAGAAGTGTGTTAGTAGGAGCAGTCAGGAAACATCATGCCTGTTATATTGGGAGACTGTCTGCTAATGCCAAGCAGAGCCAAAATGAGAGGTGGACAGAAAGGTCTGATGGCTGATGTCATCATTTGAGCCTCTGAATTTAACTGTACCTAAAGATTTATCCCAGAGTTTTCCAGTTACTTTAGTTGATAAATCCACACCACTTTTTTCTCTTTAGGCTGATCTAAGTGTGTTAAAAACCTAACAGCTAAGTTAAGGTGGTTTCCAAGGTGGTGAGAATGTTACCAGCTCTGGTTGGGAATTTGGAAATGTTTATTATGCAATAGTGAAGCAACTGGTTAAGCTGTTACCTATAGAGCTGAAGCTCTTTCCGTCTTTCAATATGCACTCTTTGTCCAAGGTGCATATTGAAACTGCAGCTTTAGAAAAATGTCAGAAATGTTGGTAAGCAACAAGAACTTCAAAAAAACAAACAACAACAACAAAAAACAACAAAAAATAAAGATGTCAGAATGTTGAAGTAGGTGGTCTTCTTCTTTCTTTTTTTGGTAAACTAATAAATATTCGGAATAAATTACTAAATTTTAGTTTCAGCTACCTGTCTGAAGGCAGAAAAAGAATATCATGCAACTGTGGTGTGTGCAATCAGCTAAGACAGTAGCCAGTCATATCATCACACAGCCTGACAAATTCTTTGTATGAAATTCAAGTTAATGCAAGGAAGGAGAGAGAGAATGAGAAATTGCATTACTTATCTGTTACTGCATAGCAAATTACCCTGAAATGTAGTGGCTTAAGACAACAAACATTGATTCCTGTCCAGTGTCTGTGGGGTAGGAATTCCAGCAAAGCATAGATAAGTGACCCTGGCTCACAGTCCCCTCTCGCAAAGCTACACTCAGGGTGTTGGCTGGAGCTATGTTTTCATCTGAAGACTCTCCTTGGGGTAGAGGGAGTATTTGCTTCTAAGCTGTCTCATGTGACTGGCAGACTGGATCTCTTGCTACGTGGGCCTCTTTACTTGATTGCCCCATAACATGATAGCTGGCTTCTCCAGGGTGAATGACTGAGGAGAGAGCAAAAGAGGAGGTGCCCAAGACAGAAGCCACAGTCTTTTTATAACCCAATGTCTTAGAAACCTGTCAATAAGTCCAGGCCATGCTCAATAGGCTGGTGTGAATATCAGGAGGTAATGCTCATTGGAGGTAATCTTAGAAGCTGCCTACCACAGAAACTCGTTGAGAAATAAGATTACAACCCTTGAAGGTATACCAGGTCCCTCCTAAATGACTTCTGCTGTCTATCCTTTTTTAAAAAAAGTAGATATGGAGTCTTGCTCTGTCACTCAGGCTGGAGTACAGTGGTGTGATCACAGCTCACTGCAGTCTCTACCTCCAGGGCACAATTGATTGTCCCACCTCAGCCTTCTAAGTAGCTGGGATTACAGGTGCACGCTACCATGCATAGATAATTTTTGTATTTTTTTTAATATAGAGACAGGGTTCTGTTATGTTGCCCAGGCTGGTCTTGAACTCCTGGGATCAAGTGATCTGTCCACTGGCCTCCTAAAGTTCTGGGATTTCAGGCATGAGCCACCATGTCTGGCCTGTTTTTTATCAGAGCCAAAACCTTCCCTCCACATGGGGACAAAGAGGACAATAATTCTGCCTGAGCACTTGGTAATGGTCAGAGGCAGCAGCCACAAGTGAAGCTACAAGGTTTGGTTCCAGGCCTTGATGGGAGGAGGATTCTGGCCTGTTGCTAAAAGCCAGAAACAGCATCTCAGTAGAACTCAGATGCAGAGATCCTGGCACTCATGGAGATGAGGGATGGTTATCCAGAGTGTTCAGAACTCAAATTGATCAACTGTTAACTAAGTTTTAAGGGGATTGTACAAGGAGAGAAACTCCAAGCCTGGCCAACAGGGGCCATGTTTATTGATCTCTTCTAAGATCCGAGGTCTGTGTCACCTGGCCTATAGAAATGCACTGCTAAGCAGGTGTTGTTACCCTTTCTCCTTTGCACCCCTCTCAGAAATGGGTCATGATAGCCAAGAGAGCAGAAAACAGGCAGCCCGAAGGACTGACTGAGGACTTCTCTCACCACGAGGCGGGAAACCCTTCTGTTTCTCCCCTGCAGGAGCAGTTACGACCCTTTGGCCACTGAAGTCAATTCCTCTCCTTCGCTTTTCTAAATCAGAATTACTAGTGTGTTAATCCTATTTTCTCACTATCACTGTAACATCAGGTTTGTCAAATGTGGCTAAATCTACCCTTGGGTCTCAAGTTGCACCAGGTTGGGGACCCCCACATGACCTCGAATGAGAGGGATGCGCACCTTCCAGATGGATTTGCAGGTGGATGCAGTGGCCAGATGAAATGCTGGGTTGTCTTCCTTTGAGGAAAAGCTATGTGAGTATTTTGATCGTGTCCCAGATTATAGCATCATGTTGGCTGAGAACACTTTGTGGGAATGAATAAAAAGAAAGAAGGGCGCTTGAGTGTCAGATCATAAGACTGAAGAGAGTGGAATGTGGTAGCTGTGGCTGTGTTCTTTTGGCATGATTTCTCCTCTCCTTTTCCCCTAGATCTTTGGGGTAGCTTCTCTCGCATTCTATAGGATAGTGGCATGATTGCTATCAGACTACTTTGCTTCTCTTCCCCAGGGCTTCTGTCTCTTGCAGTGAGAAGCATTTTAACTAAAACAGGTATATATGGAATATTTTGACCTCATCCTCTTTCCTTCATAAACTTTGTTGATGACTTTTGCCATTTAACATTATAGAGGATAATCTGGAAGTTAATCTATTTTTATAAAATAGAAAGGTAAGGCCAGACGCGGTGGCTCACGCCTATAATTCCAGCACTTTGGGAGGCCAAGGTGGGCAGATCACGAGTTCGGGCGTTCAAGACCAGCCTGGCCAACATGGTGAAACCCCATCTCTACTAAAAATACAAAAATTAGCTGGGCATGGTGATGCGCGCCTGTAATCCCAGCTACTAGGGAGGCTGAGGCAGGAGAATTGCTTGAAGGGGGATCCAGGAGGCAGAGTTTGCAGTGAGCTGAGATTGCTCCACTGCACTCCAGCCTGGGAGACAGAGTGAAACTCCAACTCAAAAAACAAAAACAAACACAACAGCAAATAGAAAAATAGAAAGGTAGGAAACTTGTTAAATCTATCTTATTATACTTTACCCTCAAGTTCAAAGTATACCTCTATCTAGTAGGAACTATGTCTAATATTTATTTAAGCCTTTTTTTTTTCTTGTTGCCCAGGCTGGAGTGCAATGGTATGATCTCAGCTCACTGCAACCTCAGCCTCTCGGGTTCAAGCAATTCTCCTGCCTCAGCATCCAGAGTAGCTGGGATTACAGGTGTCTGCCACCACGCCCAGATAATTTTTGTATTTTTAGTAGAGACAGGGTTTCACCATGTTGGCCAGGCTGGTCTCGAACTCCTGACCTCAGGTGATCCGGCTGCCTCAGCCTCCCAGAGTGCTGGGATTACAGGCGTGAGCCACCGTGCCCAGCCATTTATTGAAGCCTTTTGATCTGCAAGTTTAGGTGCTCAGTTTTAGGATAATTTTATTTGCTTCTGCTCAATTTCTTCTATTCCTCCCATCAAATACACCATTAATATACATTTTGGCTCTCGATTTTCTGTTATCTATTTGTAGCATCACCCCTTTCATGAATTTATTTTCTTTTTCTTTTTCCTCTTGATTGTGGGTGAGTTGCTGATCATATTGCTGATGTAATTTTTTTGCACTGTCGATTCTTTTCTTAACTCTTTTTATACGTTAAAAAGTCTCTTTTCACATGTTTAATATTAATGTTTTCTGCTTATCTCATCTAGTTCCCTTTTTATAACTCCTTCTTAACAGCTGCCTTTAGATCTCACTGTACTGTCTTTTGTTTTAATACTGTTGACAATACAAGACAAATGTCTAAAATTTATGTCTGCTTCCTGCAGTAAATCTCTTAAAAAAGAATGCTCTTCTATTGCTATGGAAATAGTATACTATCCATCTGTGTTTAGGATCCCCTCATGTATCTCATTTTACTTTGCTTCTATTTTTTCATATCTGAACAATAAAGCTTCTATCTGCGTCTAGAATTTGTTCCCCAAAATAGATGAGTGGGTTCTTCTGAGATCATCTCATTGAGGTCTTAAGTGTGAGGGCAGTCTGAGGACTGGAGAGAGATCTACAGTCATGGAGCAGAAAGGCAATTTTATGAATGGGTAGCATCTTTTCTGTGGCAAAGCCACTGAGCTGGGCATCCATCCTGGTTGTCAGATTGTCGTGTTCCTGGCCCACCATAGCTGGATGAGCCATAGTGTTCTGCGGAGTGTATGCGTGTGTGTGTGTGTGTGTGTGTGTGTGTGTGTGTGGTAGGGGGTGGGGGAGTGTGTGCTGCTGCAGCCTCCAGCCCATTGTTTGGTGCAGCTGCCATGCCCTGGTCTACCAAGGTAGTTAACCATGACATTCCCATTGCCCCATTGCACTGCTACCCTCCACATGAAGAAGAAACTCCCCATCTCCCATAACTGCCACCAGTAGTCTTTTTTTTTTTTTTTTTTTTTTTTTGAGACGGAGTCTTGCTCTGTCGCCCAGGCTGGAGTGCAGTGGCGCAATCTCAGCTCACTGCAAGCTCCGCCTCCCGGGTTCACGCCATTCTCCTGCCTCAGCCTCTCCGAGTAGCTGGGACTACAGGCGCCCGCCACCACGCCCGGCTAATTTTTTGTATTTTTTTAGTAGAGACGGGGTTTCACCGTGGTCTCGATCTCCTGACCTCCTGATCCGCCCGCCTCGGCCTCCCAAAGTGCTGGGATTACAAGCGTGAGCCACCGCGCCCGGCCCACCAGTAGTCTTATACTTGACACATAGAACTTCCTAGTGTTCAAATTTTCATTTGTGAGGTGTTAATCCACATACAACCCAGAACTGACATACAGACCTTCATGTGTTAACTCAGTGCTCTTTCTTATGCCTGGAATATGTCAATATATATTTTTCACCCTTCCAATTTCTACTCCTTGAATGCCTGGCTCAATGGTCCTTTTCCATGCCAAATACTTTTGGGTTTCTCCAGCCAGAGATTTCTCCTATTGCACCTTATACATATCTCTATTTCAGCTCTTGGTAAGTTGTGTTTTAATTGCTTATTCTTCCGTCTTCCTAGTTAGCATATGAATTCTAAGTTGTCAAGAATGTGTTTTATTCATCTCTATTATCCCTTCTTTGTTATTGGCATCTAACAGACTGCTCAGTAAATGTTGATAAATGAACTAATTGAGTGAGGAGACTTGAACACTTCCTTTATCTTTGGTTTGGTGGTCTGTGTGGGAGCTCAGTTTTGAGTGAATGTTGGAATTGCAATTCTCCTAAGTACATCTGTCTGTGCTGACTGTGTATCTTGTCTGTGACAGTCCTCCTGGCTTGCAAACCAGGGAACAGCTGCAAACTCCAAATACATTGTCTTCCACTCCTAACAGGTACACAATGTTTGCAACCACCGCCTCCCTTTCTCTAACTCTTCAAAAACAAGCCATGCTGTTAATTGGAAGAGGCCTTTAACTGTAAAAAGAAGACAACCCACTTTTTCAAGTTCTTGTTGCTATAAATCACACTACGTCTATAGCAAGATGCCTGTCTCTCTTTCCTGAAAAAAATGTAGAATTGAATATGCCAAGCCCTCTCTGCTAGGTATGCTTTACTTTCAACATTTTAACCAAATGTCAAAGAGACAGGAGAATGTCTTGTCTTTAAGGAAATCCTGTCTCATGATTTAGAAGGAAGATTGAGATGGAGCCTGGTGCTAATTATATTCTGGTTTTCTCTAGAATTGAGTGGTATGTTTGGGAGCTAGGAGACAATGGGGGCCGTGGTGCAGTTATATCCTTAGATGCAGAAAGTATCTTCAATAAACAAGAGTTGCATGGTTTTTTGTCCAATCTGTGGATTTTTTTCTTTCTTTTTTGCAATGTTTTGAGGTATAATTGCTGTGTGAAAACCTGCACATATTTGTAGTATACAATTTGATATATGTATTCACCTGTAAAAATATGACCATGATCAAGGTAGTGTACATGCATATGTATAAATCTCATGGATTTGTGTGACATCAGGATCAAAGGTTCTACATCTGTAAGGGCTTATAAATTTTGTCAATTTTTACCCTGTTGCAGACATTGATTTTTTTGTTGTTGTTTTTTTGTCACCTGGCCTTTAAGCTCTTCTCAGGTTTTCTTTTCTTTTCTCTCTTCTTTTTGAGATGAAGTCTCACTCTGTTGCCAGGCTGGAGTGCAGTTGTGCAATCTTGGCTCACTGCAACCTCTGACTCCCTGGTTCAAGCGATTCTCCTGCCTCAGCCTCCCAAGTGGCTGGGACTACAGGCATGTGCCACCACACCCAGTTAATTTTTGTATTTTTGGTAGAGACAGGGTTTCACCATGTTGGCCAGGATGGTCTCAATCTCCTGACCTTGTGATCCACCCACCTTGGCCTCCCAAAGTGTCGGGATTACAGGCGTGAGCCACCGCGTTCGGCCTAGGTTTTATTTTCTCTGTCATCGTAGCTTTCTACATCGGAGTGATTTTTGTTTTCCCTTGACACTGATGCTGGTTAGTCTGTATCCACTAACATTGTATGTGTCAGGGAAAAAGGATTTCATTCACTGTGGTTCTGCCCTCTCTCCAGTTGAATCACAGTTCTTTGATTGAGTCTTCTTCCAGAACCCTTGGGAGCTCCTCTTCCACATTCTGACCACAACTCCAAGCATGTGGATGGAAGTGAGTATTTCTACCACCTCACCCATGGGATAATCATTCCCATGGCTTCATAACCCTTCGTGCGTGTTGATGCTGAATTCTGCCTTCCTCTTAATCATAGTTTCTTCACTCACCAGTCAGTGATAGCTGTAGGGTCTTCAGGTTTTAGCTAACATGCTAACAGGATTCTAGTGGTGATCTTACTCCAACGTGAGATTTCTCATCTGATATCCACTAATATGGGAAGCATTGCACACTTGGAATGAAAAAGAAAAAGGTTGTTAGGCTGTCCTATAGGCTTAATCTGAAAGCATAGTTGAAAGCATCTTAACTCAGACTAGAAAGTTGTCACTCAGATTGCCACCCCCTGAAAAGGGACAATTCATTTCCCTTTTCCCCAGAGAAAATACTTGAAATCAGGCTAGAATCATAGAGTCTTTAAATTACCTTGTGATCACTTGTTTGATACACAGGACAGAGTCATTTCTCCAGGGGACCATAAAACTTGTTTTACAAATAGAAACAAGCAGGTCATCCATGGGGTTGGAAATCTTTTTACCATGGGCAGATTCTTATAGGTGTAATAATTATAATGTAATTTACTCTGTATTTTGTTGCTGTAGCATGTTTACTGCCTAGTTTGGCAAAAGCTGGAGGAGGCAACAGGATTGAGTGAAGTTTGGGGAAAATTAGGTATATTTGTAGATAAGGGTGGTTATCACGCATGCTCAAGAAAGACAGAGACTACCATTCAATCCAGCAATCCCACTACTGGGTATCTACCCAAAGGAAAAGAAGTCATTATATGAAAAAGGCACTTACACACACATGTTTATAGCAGCACAATACACAATTGCAAAAATATAAAACCAGCCTAAATGCCCATCTACCAATGAGTGGATAAAGAAAGTGTGGTATATATACACCATGGAATACTACTCAGTCATAACAAGGAATGAAATTATGACATTTATAGCAACGTGAATGGAGTTAGAGACCATTATTCTAAGTGAAGTAACTCAGGAAAGGAAAACCAACTATTGGATATTCTCACTTGTAAGAGGGAGCTAAGCTATGAGGATGCAAAGGGATAAGTAACATAATGGACTTTGGGGACTCAGGGGGAAGGTGGGAGGGAGATGAGGGATACATCTCCCTCCCACCTTGGGTACAGCATATACTGCCCGGGTGATGAGTGTATCAAAATCTCAGAAATCACCACTAAAAAACTTATCTACTAACCAAAAATACCTGGTCCCCAAAAGCTATTGAAATAAATAATACAAAAAAGAGGCTGGGTGTGGTGGCTCATGCCTGTAATCCCGGCACTTTGGGAGGCCAACGCAGGTGGATCACCTGAAGTCAGGAGTTCAAGACCAGCCTGACCAACATGGTGAAAGTCCGTCTCTACTGAAAATACAAAATTAGCTGGGCATGGTGGGGAATGCCTGTAATCTCAGCTACTTGGGAGGATGGGGCAGGAAAATCTCTTGAACCTGGGAGGTGGAGGTTGCAGCGAGCCGAGATTGCGCCGTTGCACTCCAGCCTGGGCAACAAGTGCAAAACTCTATCAAAAATAATAATAATAATAATAATAAAATTTCTACTCTCAAAAAGAAAAAGAGAGAAAAAGAGAGAGAGATCATTATAAGATAGCAAATAGAAGTAGAAAAAGATTCAGGATAGGGATTTTGAAAACATGGAAAAACTCTGATTCTAGCTTATAAGGACAAAGATTAATGAAAACAGACATGGTTGTATGTTTTTGTTTTGGTTACTATTTGATGCTATTTGGATGTCCCACCATAGTCTCATGTTGAATTGTAATCCCCAATGTTGAAGGTAAGGCCTGGTGGGAGGTGTTTGGGCCATGGGGACAGATCTTTCACGGCTTGGTGCTGTTCTCGTGACAGTGAGTGAGTTAACTCGAGATCTGTTTGTTTAAATGTGTGGCACCTCTACTCCCTCGTCCTTGTTCCTGCTTTCACCACATGACATGCCTGGTCCTGCTTCACCTTTTGTCATGAGTAAAAGCTGCCTGATGCCCCCTTCCCTGCTCCAGAAGCCAGGCAGATGCTGGCACCATGCTTGTAGAGCCTGCAGAAATGTGAGCCAATTAAACATCTTTTCTTTATAAATTACTCAGCTTCAGGCATTTCCTTATAGCAATGCTAGAAAGGCTAAATGCACTATTGCTGCATAACAAACTACCCACAACTTAGTGACATAAAACAACTGTTATGCTATGCTCACAAATTCTCTGGCCCAGCCCCAGCCCCAGCAAGAATGGCTTGTCTTTGTTCTAAGACATCTGGGACCAGCTGGGAAGACTCAATAGCTGGGGGCTGGAGTTATCTGGAACTGTCTTCACTAACATGCATGGCAGTCGATGTTGGCTATCAACTAGGACCTCAGCTGGGCCTACCTCAATTGGAATTCCTGCACAGGTATTCTACATACAGCCTGACCTCCCTCACAATATAGAAACCTCAGGGTAGTCAGAATTCTTATACGGGATCAGTTTCAAGTATGAATGTTCTAGTGAAAAAAGGGCAGTGGCATTGATTTTTATGATATTGCTTTGGAAGACAGAACAAAACTTCTGTTGTATTCTTGTGGTCAAAGCTGTCACAGGCCTGTGATATGTGACACATGATTCAAGAGGATGGGATATTGGCCCTAATTCTTAATGGAAATAGTGTCAAAAAATTTGTAGGATATTTTGTTTTGTATTGTTTCGCTTTGGAGACAGGGTCAGGGTCTCGCTCTGTTGCCCAGGCTGGAGCAGAGTGGCATGATCAGGACTCACTGCAGCCTGGAACTTCGGGGTTCAAGCAATCCTTCCCTCTCAGCCTCCCAAGTAGCTGGAATTACAGACACATACCACCACACCCAGCTTGGGGCATATTTTGAAACCAACACGGTTTTGTAATTCACCTCATCTACCCTACTCTAAGCTCTTAAAGGATTCGTTCAGGGATCTTACTACATATTTTTGCTTCACTACTGAGTGAATCTCAGTACGTCACAATAAGTAGATGTTGAGTAAAATAAATGAGTGAGTTCACCTAAGATGATCAAAATCTTTTTAGATAAAATAATGCAAAATATTTGGAGGAACTGAATTATTTCGATGGCAAAGTGTATAGATGGCAAAATGTGATATGTTCAGCAAGAAAGGAATAAAACGTCAGAAAGGACAGTATAAAGCATATTTGGGTTTTCCCCTTGAGACTGTGAACCCCATGAAGGTTGATGTGGAATCTGTTACTCATTTCTATCTAAAACTTGCATCAAGCTTGTCATATAGGAAATATTGAGTAAATACTTTTGAATTGGTGGAGAAAAATTTGCCTTGAGTCTGAGTCTACACCTAAACCTCTATGAACTCAGGAACAGGGGTGAAGTCATAACCAGAGGTGATAAAAACAGACAAGAGAGAGCTTGATGTGTCTACGAGAGGACACGATAGCTGCCTTTGGATATTGAAAAAACTTCTAAGCAGCATAGGGTAAAGACCATCCATGATGCTCCAAGTGGGAGAACTGGCATCAACGGTGAGGTGGGTTTGGGATTCACTTTGGAATAAGCTATTCAACCACAGAATGAACTGTAAACTCTCCCACACTAAGCGTGGTAGAAAATACTTGAGCTGTATCAGGTTCAAAAGGTTTATAAGATAGAAAACATGTGGTTCAATCTTAACTGAAGTAGATCCCTAAAAGGAACAATAATTCAATGTTTGAAGCAATCTAGAAATCTTACCAATTTTCGCTCAACTTAATAGGAAATTTATGGACCCAAACCTATGAAAAATAAAACCCCTATAGGAAATGCATTAATAAAAAACATTCTTTATTTTGTGTATTCCAATGTGTGGTTTCTAGTAAAACTTCTAAGAGTTTACAGCCAGATTAGAAAAGCATGAGTAGGCAGTATTGGAATGTTTACAATTTCTATGTGAGGTTCATGAGCATGGGAAGGAGAAGGAGAAGATTCTAAGACTAGTGGTTCCTACAGTATGCCCTCCAGAGGACCGGCACTATCAACATTACATGATAATTTGTTAGAAATTAAAAATTTTGAGCTCCTTCCAGCCCTACTGAATCAGAAACTCAGAAGTAGGGCTCAGATATCTGTGTTTTAGTTAAGACATCTAGGTGATTCTGATACAAGTAAAAGTTTGAGAACAACTGAATTAGACCACTTTTAGGGATCCTTCTAACTCTGAGATCTTGTTTCATTAATACATATTCCACATGACCATACACTCCTCAAAGGTAGAAATCACACCTTTTATTTTTCATGGTTTCATACAGAGACTCACAGTTCTGGCATCTGTTATATTCATAAGAGGAAACCATTAGTATAATTTCAGACGTTGGACCACCTCAAAAGAATTGAAATTCCATCTTCAAATTACAGATTGACATCCCTTTTATTTCCTGCCCTTCCTGAGCCTTCCTTGAAGTTCAATATTCAAATAGGGGCTGGGCACTGTGGCATGTGCACATACTCAGGAGGCTGAGGTGGGAAGATTACTTGAACCCAAGAATTCAAGACCAGCCTGGACAACTTAGCAAGACCTCATCACAAATTTTTAAAAACAACAATTAAAAAGAAAAGAAACTGATAGGATCTTATTCAGTTTTTCAGAAAAAGATTCTGTAAAGTTGGTAGAGGAGCAACATTTGGATATTCAGACTCAAGTGAAGAGTCAGTATTCTTATTACTTTGGGATTCGATTTATGTGTGATGAAATTATTTTTATTTGATTCTTACATACTTCCTGCAAGGAACACATGTTATGAAAGTTTAAGTTAATGTTTGATTGTTCTATGCCTAAATGGCAAATGCTAATAGCCAAACTGAAAGATGAGGTGAAGAGTCAGAAAGCCTGTGAAGGTAGTTGAAAACCTTCTTTTACAGATATGCCAACTGAGGCCCAGAGGAATGAAGTGATTTGCCCAGGGTTGCAAAGCTATTTATTAATGGTACATCCAGGATTAGACCCCAGATCTTCTGACTTCCGTATCAAAACATTTACCATGACATTAGAAATTCCCAAAGCAGGATGACTGAGGTATATCTCTATTTAAAAATCCTAAGTAAAAGTAAATGTCATGATGTTTTTTAGAGTTTAGAAACATTGGTGTATGCAAATTGCATGCCTCCATTCAGAAGATATGGCATGTCTGGATTAATCTTCTCTATTGTTACTTTAAGTAGAAATGACTAGTAATACATTTCACTAACTGAAACACATTGAATAGAAAATAAAATCACTGCCCTAGAGCCCTTTCTGACACTAATGTATGCATGTTTATCTTTGCCTTCATATTCCACTAGACAGTTGTGTCTGTGAGGAAGCTTTTAAAAGTGTTTTCAAAGGAGAAAGTTGTGCTTGTAGCTCTAGCTAGATTTGACTGGCGGCTGTTGAGTCATAGATGGGATTGAAAGAGCCCGTGGTGATAGTTCATAAAATGGATTCTACAGCTGCTGGTTTGACCAATGCCAGGACTTGTCTTTGGGCACCAAGTAGGCACTCAAGAAATTAAAATGACTTCCTGACTTTGAGGCTCCACTTCAGATATTATACTTATTTGAATTCATTTATTTAACAAATTTATTTTAGAGAGACCATAAGGCCTGATAACTAAGAACACAAGTGTTGTAGTCAGATTGAGTTTTAAGGCCAGCTCTACCCCTTCACTTGCTTTTAGGCTTTAAACAAGTTACTTACCCTCCCTGAGCCTTAATTTCCTAACCTATAAGAAGGGGTTCATCAGTTAGGATTCAATCAGAGAAGCAGAATTAGGAGATTTGGCCTTATACAATTATGGGTGCTTGTTAAACACTGTCTGCAAAGCTCCTGTCTTTGTGGCTGATGCTGGTTCCTGAAGCGTTCAGGGCAGGCAGTTGGCAAGGAAAGGTGGATATAAGGTGGAGAAGAGGACGGGCAAGTTGGGATGCATGGGCACGAATGAGAGCCTTCAAGGACCAATCAGAACCTGTGTCTATTCTCATTGCTTCCAGCTTCGATGAAGTGGGACGAGTCCTGCAAGAGAAGCTGACATTCTTCATCAAAGAGCTAAACATACACCCAGCTGAGGAGATAGAGAAACTAAAGTTGTATCCAGGGGAAGGTGGAGCAGCTGCAGGATTGACTGTTACCCCAGGTCAACGAGGTTAGCCAGCAGATAAGCAACAAGTGCCTAAGCGCAAAAACAAAATGGCCCCACTTCACTTCTGTGCTCCA
The DNA here is from genome assembly GCF_009828535.3 of Hylobates moloch. Lineage (NCBI taxonomy): Eukaryota > Metazoa > Chordata > Mammalia > Primates > Hylobatidae > Hylobates > Hylobates moloch. Next base: position 41,985,306 of record NW_026652294.1, read on the forward strand.
AATCTGGCGGGAAAGTCAACTCAACCCAGAAACACCACGAAGGGGATTCTGGGAAATGTAGTTCAGTCTAGCAAGGTGGACAGGTTGCACAGGTACCACGTTGGGTGAACCAGACCACTCTGTAGACTTGTTATGAGTGTACTGTTAGTGTGCAGCCTGAGAAAATACATAATGATTATGATGATGATGTCCTGTGGTTTCCACTGTGAACAATAGTCAATTTCAGATATGGTAGAGGCCAGAAACATGTCTTGAGCCCCTATTCTCAAGTTCTTTACATTCAAACAAAAGAGAGAACACATGCAGATGAGACATTATAATTTTAACAGTTCCCCACACGTACAATGTTGCAATTGGTCTGTTTTGAATGGACCAGTTTGGGGGGCTTACCCTTTAAAACATTAAAATTATTTCTTATTTTAATCATTTTTAATGAATATCTTTCACACATGCATTTTACATTTCCTGACATCTTACATAGATGAAGGAAACCATTTAAGCTTTCCTGTATGACTCAGTCATCACTGGGAGTGTCAGTTAATTGCATTGTTCTATAACGGGACCAGTTGTGTTTGAAGCAATTTGGGCTGACGCTAAATCGTCCTATTGATTGACATTGTTCTCTCTTGTTCTCTGCTGGCATTTGCCATGATTTTTAATCTTCGTGCCTATGGTAATATCTCTCCCTTCTTCTGATTTGCTGCTTCCAATCTGCTATCGACTGAGAAACCAGATAACAAAGCTTGTAAAAACTGTGTACAACATGCAATCACATAAGCCTGACGAGAACTTCAGCAGAACCATTTTACTGCATTTTTTCCCTTTCTCAGAGCAATGCAATTTTAATGCCCCCATAAGTAGTGTTTCTTTCATTTTGTAGATTACTAAGTAAAGAATGACAGTATACTTTTATACAAAATGGAGGCACTTCCAACAAGTGAGGCCAAGTGGTGCCTTGGCTCTCTATGTGAACAAAGGTTTCCTAATAGTCTCAGTCAAGGAAGTCAGTGGGAGGATGGCGTGATCATACAGCACAAGGCAATCTAGATGTGTGGCCTCACAAGGACCTCCCTGTGGCAGTTAGGACCATTGTCACACTGGATATGGCAATTTAGTTTCAGCAAGATATCTCTAGCCAATGAAGTTTATGTTAGTAATTGTAGTTTTTAAATTTTATATTCTTTGCTATTTGATTTCTAAATTTTATAATTTAAAAATACCTATAACATGGGATGTTTATACATAGGTTCATATGGTGTGTGTAATTGCAATAAGTGTGCTTGTGCATGGGGAAGCATTTTCTTTTGACGAGTAAGAATAACTTTCGAGTAAGCTTCAGCCCTATCTGTCAAATTAGGCTCATTTCAGTTTTCTGCTCGTGTTAAGGAGAAATCTTTCAATTCTGCCTGCCTGGGGGCTTCTTTTTCCTTCAGCGTTTGCATTGGCAGTGTTCAATTTCGCTTTGGGATTCAATGTAGCATAATAGCCAAGAAATGGGCTCTGGGGTCAGGCAATGTGGGTTTGAATCTCACTTCTAACAAATCACTAGTTACATGGCCTTGAGCAAGTTAAACTCTGTGTGTCTCAGTTTCCTCCTCCATTCAGCAGAGATAACACATTATATACCTGCTAGGGTCCTTGTGAGGATTAGATGAAGCAGTTTGTACTAAGTGTTAAGAACAGTGCCTGGCAAAAAAATGAGTGCTTCTTAAATGTTGGCTATTGATATTCTGGCTTTTCTGTCATTCCAGAGCCTCCAAGCATAAAATGATGCTGAAAAGAAGTGAAATGAAAGGAAGACGAGCCAAACCATGAAAGTTAATACTGGCATTATGAAAAGTATTGCTATGCATCCAATTTATTTAATTATAAGTGTTTTTAATTAATTTCAAAAGAAGATGGCCATCCCCATCAGTGTTTGGCAGAATGCCTGCGTTCGAAGATGAAGAAAATATTGTGTGTGTGCACATGCGCATGTAATGCTTTTACGACGAAAAATGACTTCAATCATCAATTTGAAATCCTGTTCAAAGTGAAATCACATTTGCATGACAAACAACACAGCATCTATCAATTAGAATCATGTTTACTTGGCAGAAAGTAGAGCATTCGTGAAACCAAACACCAGTGTCACAGCCACAGAGGAGAATTGCATTTTGGTTCTAGCATAAAACATAAAAGGTACCCAACTGGTGTCTAAAGAATGCAGGAATGTATCATTTAATAAATGACAAACACACAGAGGAAGGAACACATAGTAGCTGTCTGCAGAAGGTGAGAACAAGTGTCAAAAAGGAATAAATAAAATAACAAAAAGAGTAGATTAGTGGAAATCCATATTATTCTCAATCTGCAAATTGATCCAACAATGTAGGTCTCACCTCAATTGGTCCTCCATGGTAACTGCAAGATTTGGAGTGGTAAGAATGGTGGTGCAAATGTGTCTAAATAAAGTGTGTGTGTATTTGAATGTGTGCACTTTTTAATTAATTTAATCTGGCTCACCCAACCTCTTCTACTTGAGTCCAAAATCACAAAAGAAGTTAATGGCCCTTCATTATCAGTCGTATCAGACAGAACATGCAATAGCTTTCTTGAAACTCATTGCACTCTTTCCCTAACTAGGACTATTATCTTGTCCCTTAATCTATAACTAGGAAGGGGGAGAGAGTTGGTTCTAATTTTCCTCTTCTGTTTGGCTGCTCACTTCTTATTCTCACTAGAATCAGAACATAAAAAAAGAAAAAGATCCTAGGAACCTTACCTTTGAGGGTCTTCATAAGATGGCTTAATTTGTTATCCTCCTGTTCCCTTCATTAGGATGTCAGGTTTGCTAACCAGAAACTGCTGCAAATTTTTTGCAGGAACCACTATTACCTGGTCCTGGTCCTGCAAGTCCTACAAGAAAGTCCTCTTGGGGACTCTCATCCCCTCTTCTCAACCTGGCTTCTGCCCCATGTAAACCACAGAAAATCTCAGGCACAAGACAAACGGGGTTCCTAATGGGTATAAGCTGTAGACATTTCTTACCTTCAAGTTCTTTCACTTATGCTTCATCAGCCTCTTTGGATATTTGCTTGGAATTGCAAGTATTAATGTCACTTCTTGCCGTAGTTGTTGTTTATATGCCTACAGCGGTGCTGACTGCCGGCTGACTCTGACCTCTGCTCTTCAGATCTATCTGAGCTATTGTTCAGCCTCAGCAGGAGGCAACCCCAGGGGCCTGGCTGTGAGCCTCCAGCTGATGCTGTTGTGGGCAATATCATGGCATTAATAACACTGAGTGAGAAGACCTGGGATTGAATCTCAGCTCCACCTCTCTCCAGCTTCATGACCATGGGCATGTTACTTCACTTCTCTGAGTCTAACATCCTTATTGCAAGGAGAAGAACTAGTCTCTCCCTCCCAGGGTTATTAGGAAGATCCAAAGAGATAACTCATGTGACTGGAATATGGAAAACCTGCTCTGGAGCAGATGCTTAAATAATTATTATTCCTGCTTTACCCCTGTTGCAGTTCTTGTTATACTTTCTTCACACCGTAGATCTTAGAGAAAAAAATGTTACAACCCATTGGGATAAAGAGATGAGGCTCTTCAAGCCAGAGGTTTCAGCTGACCCAGACTTCAGCTTATGTGGTATGCCTGCAACCAGCCAAGGCTCTCTGCATGCCACAGCACACCTGGGGGAAGCTTTGGAATGGCAAGTGTGAATCTTGACGCTTGTGAAGAATGTGGCCTCTGAGGCAGGGCTGCTTGTATTTGATCATTGAGTCACAGCAACGTGACTGTGGCAACTCACATAATCGTCTCTCTGCAGTGTTCTCACCATGGCATCCCCTGCAAAATGAGGTGACAGATTTAGGGCTGAAGTCCAGCCCCAGATACATAGTTAGCCCCCTATAAATATTAACTGTCACTGGTTTGTAATTACTCTAATTTGAACCAAACTGGGCCTAGAATGACCACAAATTTGTTTTTCTGTCCAATCACTTTCTTCAAAATGCTCCATCCCGTTTCTCCTTTCTCTCCCTTATGAATGTCTCTGTCAGACCCCTCAGCCTTCTCATCATTTTCTGATATTAAAGAATACAAAGAATACAGCAGGAGCTTCAATCTCATTCTAATTTGTTCCCAACTTCTCCACTGACCTTGGCTGGAGGCCTCAGAATGGGACCTGTGAGTAGACTTCTCTTTCCATTCCTTCTTGCTTTCACCTCTGGTATGTTGGGATTTGCATATGGGGTTGGAGGAAGAGGAAGCACCTTTTTTTGTAAGGCAGTACTGGTGGTTTGCAGGTTTCCTATGTTAGGGAAGAAAGAGTACAGGGGTTTCTCACTCCGTCCATGCACAGGTGACCTTTGCCCCTTCCACTTGCATTTATTGGCCAAAACTGGCCACTGGCCCTTTCCAACTTGCCACAGAGCTAAGAAGTGTATTGTGCTGGGTGCCCAGGAAGGTGTGGAGGGCTGGGACCACTGGGGAGCACTACAAATCTCCATCTTAGGCCATTTGTGTGGTAAGCTCGTTTTAGGAAAGAGTGTTGAATGTCTACGGGAGCAGATGATGAGGAGAGGGAGTAATGGAGCTGAAAGACCAGGGACTTTGCTATTCGATGATCCTGCTTCAAAACACACCTGCATAAATTGGAACCTTTGCACTATTGGTGGAAATGCAGAATGGCCCAGCTGCTATGGAAAACAATATGGAGATTCCTCAGAAAATTAAAAATAGAACTACCACATAATCCAGCAATCCTGCTTCTGACTTTCCTGCCCCATGTAAGGTAGTTTCCTTTCCTTACATACAAAGGAAATCTAGTCGATATCTCAAAGAAATAACCGCACTCCCAGAAACAAACTCACAAACAAACTTACCACAAACAAACAAACAGACAAAACCCCTCAAAACCCATGTTCTTTGCAGCATTATTGACAATAACCAAGGTGTGGAAATAACCAAGTGTCTCCCACAGATGAATAGATAAGAAAATGTGACATATACATATTATGGAGCACTGTTCAGCCTTAAACAAAAATATCCTGTCACTTGCAGCAACACGGATGAGCCGTACAGACATCATGTTAAGTGAAAAAAGCCAGTCACAGAAGGACAAATACCGCATGAGATTCCACTTATACGAGGTATCTATAATAGACTCAGAGCAGAGAATACAATAGTTGTTGCCAGGGACTGCTGGGAGGGAGAAATTATAACTTGTTGTTCAATGGGTGTAAAGTTTTAGTTATGCTAGATGAGTAAGTTCTAGAGATTGGCTGTATAATATAGTGCCTATAGGTACACTGTAATATAGTGTACTATAGTAAACAATACAGTGTCATGAAATTCAAAATCTGTTAAGAGGGAAGATGTCACATTCAGTGTGTTTCTTACCACAAACAAACAAACAACCCTCCACAAAAACCCAAAGAGACACAAGGAAACTTTGAAAGGTGTTGGATATATCTATTACTTTAATTGTGGTGATGGTACCACAGGCATTTGCATATATCCAAACTCCAAATTGTACACATTAAATATGTGTGGATGTTTGGATGCCAATGATAGCTCAATCAAGGCGTTAAAAAAGTCTGTGTTGTCCAGGCACAGTGGCTCATACCTGTAATCCCAGCACTTTGGGAGGCCAAGGCAGGCGGATCACTTGAGGTCGGGATTTGAGACCAGCCTGGCCCACGTGGTGAAACCCCATCTCTACTGAAAATACAAAATTAGCCCGATGTGGTAGTGCATGCCTATAGTCCCAGCTACTCGGGAGGCTGAGGCAGGAGAAATGCTTGAAACTGGGAGGCGAGGTTGCAGTGAGCTGAGATCGTGCCATTGCACTCCAGCCTGGGCAACAGGAGTAAAACTCCATCTAAAAAAAAAAAAAAAAAAAAAAATGGGCACGGCACGGTAGCTTACACTTATAATCCCAGCACTTTGGGAGGCCAAGGCAGGCAGATCATGAGGTCAGGAGTTCAAGACCAGCCTGACCAATATGGTGAAACCCTGTCTCTGCTAAAAATACAAAAATTAGCTGGGCGTGGTGGTGCATGCCTGTAACCCCAGCTACTCAGAAGGCTGAGGCAGGAGAATCGCTTGAACCTGGTAGGCGGAAGTTGCAGTGAGGTAAGATTGCCCACTGCACTCCAGCCTGGGTGACAGAGTGAGACTCAGTCAAAAAAAAAAAAAGCACATAAGGTGGGTGATATTTGACCATTTAATTACCTCTCTAAGAGGATGTGGAGAAATAGGAACACTTTTACACTGTTGGTGGGACTATAAACTAGTTCAACCATTGTGGAAGTCAGTGTGGCGATTCCTCAGGGATCTAGAACTAGAAATACCATTTGACCCAGCCATCCCATTACTGGGTATATACTCAAAGGATTATAAATCATGCTGCTATAAAGACACATGCACACGTATGTTTATTGTGGCACTATTCACAATAGCAAAGACTTGGAACCAACCCAAATGTCCAACAATGATAGACTGGATTAAGAAAATGTGGCACATATACACCATGGAATACTATGCAGCCATTAAAAATGATGAGTTCATGTCCTTTGTAGGGTCATGGATGAAGCTGGAAACCATCATTCTCAGCAAACTGTCGCAAGGACAAAAAACCAAACACCGCATGTTCTCACTCATAGGTGGGAATTGAACAATGAGAACACATGGACACAGGAAGGGGAACATCACACACTGGGGCCTGTTGTGGGGTGGGGGGAGTGGAGAGGGATAGCATTAGGAGATATACCTAATGTAAATGACGAGTTAATGGGTGCAGCAAACCAACATGGCACATGTATACATATGTAACTAACCTGCACGTTGTGCACATGTACCCTAAAACTTAAAGTATAATAAAAAGTAAATAAAAAAAAAAAAGCAGAAGGAAAAAAAATTACGTCTCTAAGCCTCAGTTTTCCTATCTGTAAGACAGGGAGATCTTTGCAAAGGGATTTTGTGAAACTAAATCACAAGCACAAAGCACATAATGTCTTTTCATTGTGTATTAGGGTAAGGGGTTTGCATATAATCCTGTAGGCTAGTAGACAGTGGACTTCTGTCCCTCTCCCCATACTTTTTTCTTTGACCACCAGTTTTCCCATCTCCTCTACCCACAAGGAAGAAAGACTTGCTGATTTTATTTCTCAGAGTTTGGAACCCAGCTGGACTTTTGCTTTAGTTTTCAAACATGTATCCTCTTTCACCTTTCTCAGTTTAAGATCCACACTGAAGCCATAGTAATCCTCTTAAAAGATCTATCAGATTTTCTCTTTCTCTCTCTTGCTTAATACCCTCCAATGGTTTCCCCATGCTCTTAGAATAAACTCCAAAGTTCTCTCCATATTCATAATGACCTTGTCAGCTCCACGTTGGTCTGTCTTTAGTGCCTCTCCCACCTCACTCGCAGAACCCTCCTTCTTACCCTCCATGCTCCAGCCCCACTGACTATTCTGAGAATGTGCTAACAACTTCCTTGCACATGACGTTTCTATTTGAGTGTGCTTCTCCTGACTTCTTGCACGACTGGCACCTTCTCATTCATTAGATCTAGCTCAGATGTCTCTTATGAAAGGCCTTCATGACTCATCCAAGTCATTCCAGCACCCTTGTCATTTACTTACCAGGGTAGTACCGTGTTAATTTCTTTTAAATCACCTCCCACATTTTAGTATTTTTCATTAGCTTATTCGATTGTAGTCTATTTCTCCCATAATAATGTAAACTCAGTGATAGGAGCAACCTTGTCTGTCCTGTTACATCCCCAATGTCTAGAACAGTACCTAATATGTATTAGGTGATCAGTAAATAATAACTAGACCAATAAATAAATAAATGAATAAATAAATAAATAATTTTAGGCCCGCGTTACTACTGGCAGAATCACTGTGAGTGCGAGGCTCAGCATGCATGAGTTGACCCTTCCAGGGTGCACGTGGCAAGCAGACAGGGCTGGGAGGGCTAACCAGATCTCTCTTTCTCATCTATTTCCTCTGCACCTACAATTGGGTGAGTGGTTTGGGGATGGCTCTGAAACTCGGATCATATTGTGTTCAGAAAGGGAAGAAGCAAGGAGTCCATGCAGCATTTTCTATTTAGCTGTGTCAGAAAGCCCTACAGTGGACATAGCATATGCTTTTCATCTTTTAAGTAACAAGCACCTTTGCTTGGAATTCTGCTATTGTTCCTGCTATAGCCCCTCAGCAATATCTGGGTATTTATGGGCCCTGGATGTAATAATATGATAACATTACAATGAATCAATAATGTATTAGTGCCTCATCCAGAGCCAAGAGGGAAAATGCACAGAGATGAGGATTTAGGGACAAAACACCACTTGGAGATGTCGAAGCTCTGGAACCATTTCTAGAGTTCAGCTCTGCCCAGCCTTGACAGCTAACCTGATAAACAGACTTACCAAGAGAGAGGAATAATTGGGGCCAAGTGAAGCATGTCCTGGATCTCACTCTGAAATAGCAGGCCTCTCATTATGGCCCAGAATAGAGAGATTCTTTAATGAGTGAAAAGAGATGGGCTGGGAACAGTGGCTCATGCCTGTAATCCTAGCACTTTGGGAGGCCGAGGCAGGTGGATCGCTTGAGCTCAGGAGTTTGAGACCAGCCTGGACAACACGGTGAAACACTGTCTCTACTAAAAATACAAAAATTAGCCAGGTGTGGTTGTGCATGCCGGTAGTCACCGCTACTTGGCAGGGGTGAGGCAGTAGATTTGCTTCAACCGGAGGTCAAGGCTGCAGTGAGGAGAGGTCACACCACTGCACTTCCAGCCTGAGTGACAAAGTGAAGTCTTGTCTTAAAAAAAAAAAAAAAGTGTATATATATGTATAGAAAAGAAATGGCTTTATTTCTTCTCAACATAGAGTGCAGGTGGGGAAGGAAGGACTTGTATTGGAGGGGAAAGGCAGGGAGGGCTTACTTCAACGTACGAGTTTTAGGGATGAATTTTGTGCTCAGGACTGGCTGCCCTATAATTAATTCTATCAGAACTGAGAGACCTTAGGTGTCTAAGAAGAGGTCAAGCAGTCAAGAAAAAAGGAGAGAGAAAGGAATATATGCCCTGTTTTTGGACTAGGGAATTAAATAAGGCTGGAAGAATCTCAGAAAAGGCAAAGTTTCAGGGGGGAGCCTGCAGAAGTGTCTGGGTCTCTAAAGACAGGTTCTGGCAGCTCCAAAAGCAGCACATAAGGCTAAGAAAGTTTTGGATTTCTAGAAATCTCATAAAAAGCTGATGGCAGCGTGTATTCGTCTGTTCTTGCGTTGCTATAAAGAAACACCTGAGAGTGGGTAATTAATGAGAAAAGAGGTTTCATTGGCTCAATGTTCTGCAGTCTGTACAGGAAGCATGGCGGCCTCTGCTTGGCTTCTGGGGGGGCCTCAGGAAGCTTTCAGTTGTGGCAGAAGGCAAAGGGGTGTGAGGCGTCTCACATGGTGGCAGCGGCAGCAAGAGCTAGAGGGTGTAGTTGCCACACACTTTTAAACAACCAAATCTTAAGAGAATTCGCTGGTTGCTGTGAGGACAGAACCAAGGGGGGATGGTGCTAAACCATTTATGAGAACTCCACCCCCATGCTTCAATCACCTCCCACCAGGCCCCACCCTCAATACTGGGGATTACAACTCAACATAGACTTGCCGGAGACACAGATCCAAACCATATCACAGCATAATTAACCTCTTGGGAGATTTCTGCCAGTCAATTTCAAGCCCACAGGATGATTCTGGCAAAGCTGAAACCAAGCTTTCTCCATCCATTCCTTCCAGCCTTCTCTGTCTACCTCCCCACCCCAGATAACACAGTTGCTATTGTGGCTCCAGACTAGCAATGTGACACCACTGCTATTACATAGAAAATGCTATTTCTGCAGCAGGCATATATGTGGTCTACACTGTGTGTGTGTGTGTGTGTGTGTGTGTGTGTATGGGGTGCAGGTGGTGGGTGGGTCTCTTGCACTTAGAAACCATGCATGTCTCATTGACTCAACTATTCAGGTTCTTTGAGTTAAAAGAGGTAGAAATCCTCCTCAATCAGTTTCAGCAATATAAGGAAAGTGATTGGTTCATGGAACGAGGGGAATCTTAGGGTGGATCAAGCTGCAGGTTGGACTGTCTGCAGGGTTTGTACAATATCTTCAGAATCCTCTGTCTTTATTGCTGTCTGTCACTCCCCATCACTCAGCTGTTTGTCTCTGCTTGTCTTTGTTTTTAGTTAAGCTTTGTCCATGTGATAACAGAATTCTGTCCTCATCTTAGACCTGTAGCTCCATCACTGCTTACATGTAATGTAAGCTTATGTTGTCTTTGGAAATTTTGCTTTCTAAAGAAAAGCAATGTTTTATAGGCTGCATTTACGTAAATCTCCCCAAAGGGCTCTGATTCGTCTTGCTTGGGTCTTGAGTCCAAATTAAAACCAATCAATGTGTCTGGATTGTGGGAATGAGTTTGCAAATGACCCCTCTTCGTGATGTGCCTAACCCTGTGGTAGAAGATGCAAAGCCACCTGGATTGACAGCCCTATCACACAAGGGCTGGGAAGTCAGTTTCAAAAGGAAGGGAAGAAGAGCACACAAAAAAGAACGCCTGTTCTGTATGCTCACCTTTTATGCATTTGGCAAGTAGGACATGTGAGACTTCAGGATTGAATTAATTCTATTACCTGGAAGTGTTGGAATCCTCAGTTCTCGTCTAACTTGGGAGAAAGAATTCAGCCAAGAGACATTTAGTAATGTAAGCAAAAGGTTTATTAAGGAGATAAGAGTGCACTCCAAGAGAAGAGCGAGCTGGTCTGGCTGGAAAAGTACCAGTAGCAGTGCTTATTTAAAGAGACTGTATACTCTGAAAGATGGGTCAGAGTGGGCCGCTTAAAAGAGAGAATGAGCCAGCAGCAGCGAGAGTTCTCCACTGTGGGTTTTATTATGCCACATTTTTTTCTTTAAGTTCCCACCTCTGTTTCCAGTCTCTGCCTTTGTGTTTGTCTAGTTTTCCTGCTTCGGTCCTAAGACTCTGCCTTTTCCCCACCTATTTCCTGCTCCCAGGTTAGCAGGAGTCTCCCTTACTGTCAGCCGATGCACATGCATGCATGGGCCTGGTGTTGGATATAAATTCTACCTAATGAGAGTGTTGCTCATTACTGCCACCCCAGTAAGGTCATATAGTGGTTAAACCTGTACATACTGCACCTGTGCATCTCCTGGGATTTTTTTTTCCTTTGCCCTCTTTCCATCCTTATTAGCATATAGCTAGCTACATTCTGACAGGTTACACTCTGACAGAGTGAAAGATTACTGGCATTTTTTTCTGCATAGATACTTCCCCTCTTCTCTGCTTATATCTAGCATGCTTGTTTTGTGTGATCTCTGGGATGTAAGATTTTCCAGACCCCCCTTTTCTCAGGTACTCCCCCTCCTGCTCATGTCTAGCTATCTGCCTACTCTAACAATTCCATTTTAGAAGTACCAAAGAAACTAAGAAACTCAGTGTATGACCAAGAAGTTAGAGTGAGACCTTTTTGCCTGGTTAAAGCACAATGAGAAATTGGGTAGGAGAGAATCTGACATTATAAATAAATTGAGATCATTTATTTCTAGAAGAGAAAGAGGATTTCATTTTTAGACCTTGATTTCTTTTTGGTTTTCTGTTAAAATTTATACATCCTTATTTTGTTACTTGGGCGATAATCTTGGGAGAAACTGTATTGGTCAAACAGGCTGCACGTACTTTGAGATGGAAAGTTATCACAGACAGGAAGAAAAAAAGTGTTTTTTTCTGCCTTCACTGTCTCACTCACCGTAACACTTCTGACACTAGATGTGTGGAGGCTTGTTTCCCCACATGCCAAGCAATTCTCCAGCAGACACCAGCTGGGTGACCTCTCATTCAACTCAATTCTGACCTTATCTACCTGGAGTAGATCTATACCAGTTCCCATAGGTTAAGGGCTCAGTCCTACAAAACTGTCCCCCACTTTAGATGCTAGTAGCAACTAGTTGGTTGTCATCTGGCTATCAATCAGAGGTTCCTATAACCCCTTTCTCAGGTTTGGCTGATTTGCTAGAATGGCTCACAGAAATCAGGGAAATACTTTACTTACATTTACCCATTCATCATAATGGATATTATGAAGGATACAAATGAACAGCCAATGGAAAGGATTTGTAGAGCAAGGCAAGTGGGAAGGGGTACACAGTGTTCACGCCCTCTCTGGGTCATCTTCTAGGAACCTCCACATGCTTAGCTATTCAAAAACTCTCTGAACCCCTCCCTTTTGGATTTTCATAAAGGCTTCTCTTGATAGGCAGGATTGAATAAATAATTGAGCATTGGTGATCAACTCAAGCTTCAGCCCCTCTCCCTTTCTGGAGGTTGGAGGCTGGGCTGGAACTTCAAGCCCTCTCTCTAATCCTGCCATGGTTGGTACTTCTAATGAATAGCCCCATCCTGAAGCTATCTAGAGGCTGACAGCCATCAGTCTACTCATTAGCATGTAAAAGACTCTCTTATCTCTCTGGAGGTTACAAGGGTTTTAGGAAGGAAAGAAGATAAAATACATATATATCTTATTATAAATCACAATATCACAAAAATAGACTAGAATGTGAGTATTTGGTGTGCTGTATTCTACGGCTTTGGAAAATGTTTGATTAAAGTATCTTTTTTACCTCCTTCAGAGACTTCCATGGGCCATAGATATACTGCTCCTCTCACAGTTTCAAAGATGGTACAAAGGAGGGGTGGTGATTCCACAGGAGCAGGCTCAGGAAGTGGGGACGGAACTGCTTACCTTACTGTGAGAACAGCCATATTCCTATTTACCATGGATTGTGTGTTGAGCCACTAGCTTAAAAGAAAATAAAAAATAGTGTGGACTGCAAGTGAGGTGATGATTCTGCCTCCGTCCCCAAACTTCCTCCTCTTCTCAGTGAAAAGGTGAAATTTCCATCCTTTCTTTGTGCTTCTCCTTCTGAAACTGGCTTTGCAAAAATCGTATCAGTGAGAAAATCAGGGCAGTAAAAGAGATCTGATTTAACCCACCCTCCATCTTGCCTTTCCCTTAATCATTCCTGGGCTTAGGCTAAGCTAACTTTGGGAGACATTTGGTTTATAGTTTAAACGATAATAGGCCTTCACCAAAACTCAGCTGCCTTTGTATAGCTAATCAGGCTAAGAGGAGGAGAGAAGCGATTCTGCTAAGGTGTAGACATAAACAATTGCCAGCCATTCCTGTGGATAACACCACTACTGTAGATTGGCCTTTTAAGATATCCTTTCAGGAGTTTTTGTTTGTTTGTTTGTTTGGAATGTCTGACACCCATGGCTCCACCTGGACCTGCCAACCCCACTCCTGTGGCCCCACTCAGAAGTGATTCAGCTCAAGAGGTCAGCTTCAGTTCCCTATAATTTTATCTCAGCCCCAACCAATCAGCAGCAAGCACCTATTAGAGAGGTGCTTCTATTATACCCATTACAGAGGTGCTTCTATTACCTAGGTACATTTCAGCCCCACCTTTTCCCCAAAAACGCCTTTGAAAAACCCCTACCTGTGAGCCTTGGATGAGATTAATTTGAGTATTAACTCCATCTCCCAAAAGGCATGGCTGGCCTCATGTCTATTAAACATTTTCTTTACTGCAATGCCATAGTCTTAACTTGTGCAGCGGGCACAAAGGACACCTTAGACTTCTGACAATCCCCTTTGTGGCTTTTCTCCCCAACCCTACCTCCACAGCATACAAAGAGAAAAGAGACCCTATTCTGGTTGGTCAGAATCCCAGGACACTGTTTGTTCCATGGACATTAGTGGAAGTGGTCACTGTGTTACAATTCTTTACCCTTGCTCCCTCCGTCTGTTTGATAAACACACCAAGGCAAGACCTGCCTTTTTGGGACAGACCTGTTCAGATATTTTCTGCCACTCCACTTCCTCTGTGCCCAAGCAATAGGAAGCATGCCTAGTAGATATTAACCATTCTTTTACAAATAATTAAAATACTGCATTTATCACATCAAGGTTAAATGTATACTAGGAACTAATTCAGGTTCTTATTTCAGTTTCACTCATCTGCTTGTATATTTGTATAAAAACACCATGGTGTTTTGATGACACTGAATTTATAATGTTCTGATGTCTGGTAAGACAACTTTCCTCACTAGGCCTCTCTCACTTATTTTATTGGCTGTTCTCTGCCAAATGCATTTATTCTACCAAATGAAAATTTAAAGTAGTTTATTTAATTTAAAAAATGCCTGTGGGGACACTAGTTAGATTGCAATAAATTTAAGCATAAATTTAGGGAAAGTGGACATTTGGTAACATTAAGTATCCTCATCCAAAACATGATAAGTAAAACGTTTACTATAATATCTGTCATATAAATGTTGTATTAGTGCTAGTAATTATTATCATTATCATAATTATTTCCATATGTTCAGATCTTGTTTTACATTTTTCAGTAATATTTTATACATTTTAAGATGTAGGTTCTATCCCTTTCTTCTTAAATTTATTCCTAAGTATTTCACAGTGAATGAAGTTTTTAAAAAATATTATTTCTAAGTATTTGTTGCTAGTGTTTTAAAGACTGTTATTTATATATGTATCCTGTATCTAATTGTCTAATGACCTTATCTTTTTACTTACAGTTTTTTAACTTAGATATTTGAATTTTCCAGAAATATAATCATGTCATCTACAAAAAGCTACATAGTTTCATCTCAGCTTCTTAAATGTTTCTCTCCAGAAATGGTGGCTAGGCCTTGAAACGGGGATAGGATGCAGTTGTATTCTCTCAAGGTACTCAGTGTGTGGCAGATGAGAAGTCTAAGGTCTGCCTGATTGTTTTTGCTTTGTGAGTAACTTGTACTTTCTGTCTGAAGATTTTATTTTTATCCTTGGACACTATCCTTTATTTCATTTTTTTATTTTCCCACCATCATGTCTAGAATATAGCTCCCTCAGTTAGGATCCCAAAGGGGATGGCAAGTGCATAATGGGATTTAAGCATTTATGGTTCTCTGGTTATGATGCCACACTAAAACAAACAAATCTTAACTAAAACCCTAAAACAGGCAGTACATTTTAAAGCAAATAATTAATAAATTTAAGCTTGTGTTTTGGGACATTCTGCAGTTTAAAGATTGTGTATAGAATAGTTCTTAAAAGCTTAACCCCTGGAATCAAATTCCCTGAGGTTATATCTCAGATCCAGGCAAACTATTTTACCTCTCTGAATCTCAATTTTATTGCCTACAAAATGGGAGTAAGGGTTATTCAACACACGAAAATCAATCAATGTAATAAACCATATTAATAGGATAAAGGGGAAAATACATAATTATCTCTATGGATGCAGAAAAGGCATTTGGTAAAATTCAACACCTTTTAATGATAAAAAAAAAAAGACTCAACAAACTAGGAATAAAAGGGAATTTCCTCAATCATAAAAGAAATCTATAAAACTCTCACAGCTAACATCATACTTAATGGTGAATGACTGAAAACTCTTCCCCAGAGATAAGGAAAAAGACAAGGATGTCTGCTTTCATCACTTCTATTCATCATTGTGTTGGAAGTTCTAGCAGGGCAATTAGGCAGGACAAATAAATAAAAGACATCCTAATTGGAAAGGAAGAAGTAAAACTCTCTGTTTGTAGATAACATATTCTTTTTTAAAAATTTTATTTTAGGTTAAAGGGTATACATGTTACATATGTAGATTGCATGTCACAGGGATTTGGTGTACAGATTATTTTGTCACCCAGGTATAAAAAGTAAAGTAGAGGTTCCTCTTCAAAGACTTTCTTCCCCATCTAATTAGGAATAAATAGTAACTTCTTTTAGAAGCAAAATGTATTCAAAGACCTGTGCTAACATTCTTAAATATCTGCTAGCCGTAATAAAGAAATCAATGTACTTTATGTTCTTAGCTCCCACAGTTTAGCCTGAATATTTGCCCTGGCATGCTTATACTGGTCCAAGCAAGCATTAGGTCATAGCCTGTTCCTCTTCCTTATTTGAAGGTATTTTTACCTTTCTCAGCATTCCACAAGTTACTTCCTCCTTTCTTTGTTCTCCTCTGCCTTTGCCTCTTTTAAAAAGTTCTAAGTTGCTAGCCAGTCGCGACAAATACAGAATGTGAGGTCCCATTCCAGCCAATGGAAACCAGACACAGCTGTAGGGTGGACGCGTCCGGTTATAAATGACCCTGTCTCCTTTGTCCAGTGTACTCTAGTGGCAAAACTGCTGGCGAGTGTACTCTTTCTGCAGAAAGTATAAAAATGGCCTTGCTGAGGAAATTAAATTTATGTTCAAGGGCTATTTCTTTACAGCACCAGGGAGCAAGCATTTCAAACACAAGTAATAAGCATAGTACTTGATAGGTAGTTTTTCAATCCTTATCCTCCCCCCACCTTCCACCTTCAAGAAGACCCCAGTGTCTGTTCCCAATTTGTGTCCATAGATACTCAATGGGTAATATATTCTTATCTATAGAAAACCCTAAATAACCTACAAAAAATGATCAGGACTAACAAGTTCAGCAAAGTTGCAGGACACAAGATCAACATACAAAAACCAATTATATTCCTATACCCTAGCAATGAATAACCTGAAAATGAAATTAAGAAAATGATTTCATTTATATAACATCAAAAAGAATAAAATATGGCTGGGTGCGGTGGCTCATGCCTGTAATCCCAGCACTTTGGGAAGCGGAGGCAAGCGGATCACAAGGTCAGGAGATCGAGACTATCCTGGCTAACACGGTGAAACCCCGTCTCTAATAAAACTACAAAAAACTAGCCAGGCATGGTGGTGGGTGCCTGTAGTCCCAGCTACTCGAGGGGTTGAGGCATGAGAATGATGTGAACCCAGGAGGTGGAGCTTGCAGTGAGCTGAGATAGCACCACTACACTCCCACCTGGGTGACAGAGCAAGTCTCCATCTAAAAAAAAAAAAAAAAAAAAAAAAAAAAAAAGAATAGAATAATTAGGAATAAATTCAATAAAGGAGGCTCAAGACTTGTATATTAAAAATTGCAAACACTGTTGAAAGAAATTAGTATCTAAATAAATGAAAAAAATCTTATACTCACAGGGAGGAAGACTTAATACTGTTAAGATAATAATATAGAAATGAAAAAGCTAATTCTAAAATTCAAAAGAAATTGCAAGGTACTCCAAGAACACACTACCAGATTTCAAAAGTTCATACAAATTTACAGTAATCAAGACAGTGTGGTCCTAGCATAAAGCTAGAAATATAGATTAGTAAATTAGAATTAAAATTCCAGAAATAAATCTCCACATCCATGGTCAATTAATTTTTCACAAGGATACCAAGACCATTCAATAGAGGAAGAAATAGGTTTTTTTTCAGCAAAGAGCACTGGGGCAACTGGATGTCTATGTGTAATCTTCGTATAATATCATTTACAAAAATTAATTACAAAGGAAACAAAGATCTAAATGTAAGAGCTAAAACAATAAAACTCTTAGAAGGAAACATAGATGTGAATCTTTGGGACCTTATATTAGTCAGCGTTCTCTAGAGGGACAGAACTAATAAGATATATGTATATATAAAATGGAGTTTATCAAGGAGAATTGACTCACACGATCACAAGGTAAAGTCCCATGATAGGCAGTCTGCAAGTTGAGGAGCAAGGAAGCCAGTGTTGTATCAGTCTGAGTCCCAAAACCTCAAAAGTAGGGAAGTCAACAGTGCAGCCTTCAGTCTGTGGCCAAAGGCCTGAGAGCCCCTGGAAAACCACTGGTGTAAGTCCAAGAGTCCAAAAGCCAAATAACTTAGGGTCCAATATTCGAGGGCAGGAAGCATCCAGCATGGGAGAAAGATGAAGGCCGAAGACTTAGTTAGTCTGCTCTTCCATCTTCTCCTGCCTGCTTTATTCTAGCCTCGAAGGCAGCTGATTAGATGGTGCCCACCCAAATTGAGGGTGGGTCTGCCTCTCCCAGTCCACTGACTGAAATGTTAATCTCCTTTGGCAATACCCTCACAGACACACCCAGGAACAATACTTTGCATTCTTCAATCCAATCAAGTTGACACTCAATATTAACCATCACAGACCTGGATGAAGCAATGGTTTCATTTCAAAAACCAAAAGCACAGGTAACAAATAAAAAATAGACTAATTGAATTTCATCAAATTTTACATTTTTTGTGCATTAAAGGAGACTAAAAGAAAGTAAAAGGACAGCTCACAGATTTGGGAGAAAATATTTGCAAATCATATATCTTATAAGCATCTAGTATCCCGATGCAAATCAGCAAGAGACAGAAAGCATATTAATGGTTGCTGGGAACTAGAAGGGAGAATGGGGAGTGACTGCTTAATGGGTATAGAGTTTCTTTAACCCTAAAAGGGCTGCTTTTGAGGGGCAAAGCAAATATTTTGAAATTATATAATGGTGATATGTACATAACATTGCGAATGTACTAAAAGTATTGAATTGCACCTTAAAATGATGAATTTTACATTATGTGAATTTTACCTCAATAAAGAACATTTACAATTCAACAACAAAAAGACAACCCAGTTAGAAAATGGGCAATGGACTCCCATAGACATTTCTCCAGAGAAGATATACAAACGGCCCGTAGGCACATAAAAACATGCTCAACATCAGTAGTCATTAGGGAAATGCAAATCAAAAGATAGCACTTCACACCCACTAGATGGCTATGATTTAAAAAATGGAAAATAACAGGTGTTGGCAAGGCTGTAGAGAATTGGAGCACTCAGACATCCCTAGCTTGGGAATGTAAATGGTATACCCACTGTGGAAAGTTGTTTGGCAGTTCCTTATCCAGTTAAACATAGAACTAACATATGACCCAGCAACTCCATTTCTGGGTATATACCCAAAAGAATAGAAAACGTATATTCAAAAAAAACTTGCACACAATGTTCATAGCAGCATTATTCATAATAGCCCAATGTAGAAACAACCCAAATGTCTATCCACTGATGAATGTAAAAACAAAATGTGGGATAATAATGTTCCATTAAATAGAATGTTACTTACCCAAAAAAGGAATTAAGTCGCAATACATGCTCCAACATGACCAGACAAACCTTGACAACATTATACTACTAAGTGAAAGAAGTCAGACACAAAAGGCCACATATAGTACAATTCCACTTACATGAACTATCAAGAATCAGCAAATCAATAAGAGACAGAAAGCAAATTAATGGTTGCCAGGAATTAGAAGGGAGAATGGGGTGTTACTGCTTTTGCAGGGTGATGCAAATGTTTTGAAATTAGATAGTGGCAATAGGTGCACAACACAGTCAATGTACTATAAGCCCTGAGTTATACACTTTAAAATGGTGAATTTTATATTGTGTGAGTTTTACCTCAATTTAAGAAAATGGGACAATACCATATGTTTTTCAAGGTTTTGTGAAAATGATGAGTTAATATACATAAAAGTACTTAGAGGACTGCATGGCACATATGAAGTGCTAAATAAATCTTGGCTTATTATTGCTTGTAGTACTAAGAGAGGGAAGATGAAAGTGTCAAGAAGATATTAAGGGGAACCAGCAGAGAAACTGGGACGCCAGCTTCTTCAGGGATGCTCCCTCACTCAGTTTGTGTCCTCATGAGTTTGTCTAAATGATCACAGTCCAGATCTCTCAAAGCCTTCTTTTAATTCTTCTGGAAACGTCTTTCTTCCAAAGCCACTACTCAGCTTGTTCAGTTAGTAGGCACAAACAGAATCTTCACCTGGGTCCTCACTCTTGCTGGGTTTGAGAAATGACTGCCCCCTCAAGAACAGCAAGCTTATTTTTCTCATTCTGGGTTTCTTGGTTTCCTGCAGTTATGCCTCATGGAGCATTGGTGGCTTGCTTTTCCTGGGCACATACAGTGCTTGACGGTATAGATTTTGTTCATATGACAAGTTCTTCTGTATCAGTCAGGGTTTCACCTGGTAAGCAGAACTATGGTGAATTACGGGAGAGGAATTTGACCTTGCACAATTGTAGGGAATTGGCAAAGTGAAGGTCCAGGAGGGAGGGGATGAGAACCAAAGAAGGGCTCACCATCCATTTAATATGAGAACCCAAACACATCCAGGCACCAAGGTGGGGCTGCAAAGGGAAAGCTCAAGTGGAGTTTCGTGGGAAGCTGCCTCTGTAGATTCTGCTCTAGGGGCCTACCTCCAAGCATTTGCTGATGAACTCAAGGCTGTTGCTGGTCCACAGGCTCAGGAGTCGGAGAGAAGAGCTGGATGCAGAGGGAAGAGAGCAAGAACATGCTGGAGCCTTGGTGGCTTTCACAAGTCACACTTCCGTTCTTCCCTCCAAATTTCTTGAAAATGTCTCTTTTGTCCAACTCTAATGTGGAACCATACAGGTTACGGGGACATTGGGAAAACATAGTTTCAGCTTCGCCAAGTGTGCATGGTACAAACCATGATACATTCCTAATCTCCATAGGGGAAGTTAGACAAATGAGATCTTAATTTGCATAGAAAGAAAAACAGCATCAAGTGTCCATATATGGTTTCCAATAAATATTTAAAAGAATCGGCTGGGGGCGGTGGTTCACACCTGTAATCCCAGCACTTTTGCGAGGCCGAGGCAGGCGGATCGCAAGGTCAGGAGTTCGAGGTCAGCTTGACCAACATGGTGAAACTCAGTCTCTACTAAAAATACAAAAATTAGCCGGGTGTTGTGGCGCACGCCTGTAATCCCACCTACTCAGGAGGCTGAGGCAGGAGAATCGCTTGAACCCAGGAGGCGGAGGTTGCAGTGAGCTGAGATCGCACCACTGCACTCCAGCCTGGTGACAGAGTGAGACTCCATGTCAAAAAAAAATGAGTAGGGGGAATCTCATATTCCTTCATTGTACAATTCTTTTGATTGGGGCCTCACTATAAGAATTTTAAAAGGGAGAATGTATTGATTTAAAAATATTTAAAGAGAGAATATTGTTCATATGAGCCCTTTACTCTTTCCCTTTGATGGCCATATTGAGTAACAGATCTGTTTGTTTGTTCACAGGCTGCAGAGGCGTCTGCATCCAGGTGGTATCTCAGACCAAGTGAATTCAGGGAGAGTGACTCAAGATGGGGAGAGAGAAGCACGATGTATTAATTATCTATTGCTGCATAACAAGTGACTCCAAAACTTAATGGCTTAAAACAGCAAAGTTTCATTATCTCGTTGTTCCTATGGGTCAAGAATCTGAGCCTGGCTTATCTGGGTGCCTCTGACTCAGGAACTCCTATCACGCTGAATCAAGGGGTTAGCTGGAGCTATAGTCATCTCAGGGTTTGGTTGGGGGAGAATCCACATCCAAACTCACACGGTTTTAGCAGGTTTTGGGTACTTACCAGTCATTGGCCAGAGAGATGGTTTTCTTGCCGTTGGGTTACTCACAATATGGCATCTGGCTTTCTTCAGTGGAGGACTTGGGGAGGGAGTATAGGGAGGAAGAGGGAAGGAGAGAGAGAGAAAAAAGAGAGAAAGATAGAGAATATGCTTTTTTAAAAACCTAATCTCAGAAGTGACATCCATCATTTTTGCCTTATTCTGTTTGTTAGAAGGGAGTCACTTAGTCCAGCCCACGTTTTGTGAGCGGAGATAACACAAAGATGTGAACACTAAGAGGTAAGGTCATGGAAGGGGGCATCTTAGAGGCTGCCTGCCACATATATGGGGCATGAAAGGCTTTGCAGAGTTTTGACTTCATTGAAAATGCAGTGGAAAAGCCATTAAGTAGTGTTGTAAGATATGTATGTCTTCAAAGAAACTGACTTTGTTTTCACTGGACAAGATCAACGTAATGTTTCTAAATTTTTCTTATTTTCTTGGTATTTTGCAATTTTGGTTTTGTTCCTCTCTTTGGCCAAAGAATTAAGAGAAAGTTTAAAAATTTTCAGATAGCGCAGCATTTTTGTTGTTGCTGTTTTTCACTTCATTGTTATTTCACACTTTTAATGCTTTGTGTTCAGAAAAAATGCTCTGTGTTATTTCTACTCTTTGAAATGTTCCAAAAATCTTTGAAAAGACTTTTTATTTCTTTTACTCTGATATATTCTTATATATGATGTAAGACTTGTTTGTTGTGTGGCTTGGGACTACATGGTGTCATTCTACTTCACCTATCAAGCCCTAAGAAAGAAGTATTTGAATCTTCAATTGGGAATGAGTTTCTGTTTCTCCGGAAGGGTCATTTATTTTATTTTATTTATTTTTTTGAGATGGAGACTTGCTCTGTCACGAGGCTGGAGTGCAGTGGCATGATCTCAGCTCACTGCAACCTCCACCTCCGGGTTCAAGCGATTCTCCTGCCTCAGCCTTCCAAGTAGCTGGGACTATAGGCACGTGCCCCCACGCCCAGCTAATTTTTGTATTTTTAGTAGAGATGGGGTTTCACCTGTTGGCCAGGATGGTCTCCATCTCTTGACCTCGTGATCCATCCCCCTCGGCCTCCCAAAATACTGGGATTACAGGTGTGAGCCACCGAGCCTGGTCCCTGAAGGGTAAATTTTATTAACCAAACACTGATTTATTTTTATTTACTGTGTAGTAACTCGTGGGGAATGTTTATTATGTTATAAACTATATCCTTTATTATTTTAAAGAACCCTTCCTTGTCCAACATAATGATTTTTCACTTTTCTGGTTTACACTTGTTTGTTGTATCATTGACCACCCCTCGATTTTCAGTTCTTTAGGTTATTTTGTTTTAGATGTCTCCCTCAGGTTTTGATTTTTGGTACAGCCTGCTGATATTCAAGGGAATAAAAGATTTTAAAAGGTGAGTTGGTCTGATGTAAGTTAATTGATAGGACAGCTTATTTTATTCTTATCATCTTGTTTTTCTATTTTTTTCTATTCTGAATACTCCTTTAAAAAAACAAAAAACTTATACTCTACAGTATTTGTTCTCTTTGTTAACTGCTCTTTTCTTCTGATATCTTGAAAGGTTATGAAGACTTTCTTTTTGTTCTTGTTGTGGTTATTTTATTTATTTTCTTGAATTTCACCTTTAAATAGTGTCTAACATTCCCCTTATGTGAGATGAGAATCTTGGTATATGTCTTAGTTCAGGCTGAAATAATGAATGACCACAGACTGGGTGTTTCACAGACAACATGAAATTTATTTCTCACAGTGCTGGAGGCTGAAAATTAGAGATCAGGGTGCTAGCACTGCCAGGTGCTGATGAGAGGTCTCTTATAGATGCAGACTGCCGACTCTTTAATGTACCCTCACATGGCAGAAAGAGGGCAAAGGAGTTTTAGGGGTCTCTTTTGTAAGGACACTAATTCCATTCACGAAGCCTTTATGATACAATAATCTTCCAAAGATCATGCCTTCTATACCATCACCTTGGGGGTTTGGATTTCAACATGTGCATTTAGGGATGGCGAGACACAAGCATTTCATCTATAATAGTATATTCCTCCTATCATCTATCTCTCTCTCTACCCTGATACTTCCATCACGGATGAATTTGGCTACACTATTTTCCATTGTTTCTCTTGGGATTAACCTTATAAATGGAATCATATTTACAGTTCTATTATTTTATGTATCACCTCTATGTACTCTTTTTTTGACAGCACTCCCTATCTTGTTATGAAAGACAAGGAGGTCAGCCCACATATGTGATCCCCCACTTTCTTTCCACATCCAAATTCATGAGTTTGGTGAATTACATTATTATGTATTATCAAGGTAAGCATAAGTTTATATTTCCCAAAACTATTTAGCTTTAGTTTTGCATTGTATGTTGATGCATAAAATCAATGGTTTTCCTTTGTGACTGCATCATGATGAACTGGACTTTTTCTTTCCATTTTATTGTTTGTTTTAGCAAATGCTCTAAAACCTTTTGTAGTAGTCTGTTCTCAAACTGCTATAAAGATACTAACAGAGACTGTGTAATTTATAAAGAAATTGACTCACAGTTCGGCATGGCTGGGAAGGCCTCAGGAAACTTACAATCATGGTGGAAGGGGAAACAAGCATGTCTTACATGGTGGCAGGTGAGTGAAGTAAAGTGTGAGCACAGGAAAAACTGCCATTTTAAAAATCAGCAGATCTCATGAGACTCACTCACTATCACAAGACCAGCATGGGGGAAACTGCTCCCATAATCCAATCACCTCCCACCAGATTCCTCCCTTGACACTTGGGGATTACAATTCAAGACGAGATTTGGGTGGGGACACAGAGCCAAACCATATCAGCTTTACACCCAGAAATCTTGAAGATCTGCACATACAGATGGTCTGCTTTTTTGACTTTATGATGGTGTGAACGCAATATGCATTCAGTAGAAACAGTAGTTCAAGTCCCCATATAACATTCTGTTTTTCACTTTTATTACAGTATTCAATAAATTACATGAGATAGTCAACACTTTATTTTAAAATAGGTTTTGTGTTAGATGATTTTGCCCAACTGTAGGCTAATGTAAGTGTTCTGAGCACATTTAAGGTAGGCTAGGATAAGCTATGGTATTTGTTATGCGTGTCAGTCTGTTTTGTGTTGCTATAAAGGAATGCCTGAGACTGCATAATTTATAAAGAAAAGAGGTACATTTGGCTCAAAGTTCTGCAGGCTGTACAAGAAGCATGGCACTATCATCTGCTTCTGGTGAAGCCTCAGGAAGCTTACAATAATGGAGGATGGCTAAGGGCAGGGGCAGGCATTTCACATGGTGAGACAGGGAGCACAAGAGAGAGGAGGAGACACAAGGCTTTATTTTTTTTTTGTTTGTTTAAACAATCAGATCTCATAGTAACTAACAGAGCAAGAATTCACTAATTACCATGGGGAGGGCACCAAGCCTTTCAGGAGGATCCACCTCCATGACCTAAACACCTTCCACTAGGCTCCACCTCCAAAACTGAGGATCATATTTCAACATGAGACTTGGAGAGGACAAACATCCAAACTATACCAGTAGGTAAGGTGTATTACAATGTATTTTCCATTTAGGATATTTTCAACTTATGATAGGTTTATTGGGATGTAACCTCATCGTAAGTCAAGAATCGTATGTATTTCCATGGCCTTTATATCTGAATTTCAATTACTCCCCACCTCCCTGCTACCACCCTGAGAACTTTGTAGACATTGTTTCATAGTTTTGTAGTTTGAATGTTGCTGTAGATAAGTTTTAGCATAAGCCTAATTTTAATTTCTTCGTTGTATATGATTTACTTGTATGGGTGTGGCTGTGTATGAGCCAACCACTAAGGTGTCCCAGAATGGTCTCTTTGTTGTGGAATTTATGCCTTTGTGAAATCCCCTCCCCTTGGGGGTGGTCCATACCTGATGATTTGCTTCTAACAAATGAGATAAGGCAAAAATGATGGGGTATCACCTCCAGTATTAGCTTAGGGAAAGATGTGATTACATCTTGCTCTTCCTCTCTCACTCTCTAACTGACTCATCCCAAGTAGGGTTGCCAGATTTAGCAAATAAAAATACAAGATGCCCAGGTAAATGTGAATTTCAGATAAGCAATGAATAATCTTTTAGTATAAGTATGTCTTGTGCAATATTTGGGACATACTTATACAAAAAAGTTATTTTTTATCTGAAATTTGAATAATTGGACATCCTGTATTTTATCTGGCACCCCTAGCTCAGAGAGAAGCCAGCTGTCATATTGTGAGTTGCTTTATGGAAGTACCATGTGGCAAGGATCTGAGGACAGCCTCCAGCCAGCAGCCAGAAAAAAACCCTGAAGCTCTGAATTCAACAGCTCTTGAGGAATCGAATCCTGCCAACAACCACATGAGTGAGCTTGGAAATGGATCCTCCCCTATCAAGCCCTGATATGACTGTAGCTGCTGTAGGCATCATGGTTGCTGCCTCACGAGAGACCCTGAGCTAGGGGCCCCAGCTAAGCCACATTTAGATACCTGATTTACCAAAACCATGGGACAATATATTTTTCATTTTATAAGCCACTAAGTTTTGGGATAATCTGTCATGCATCAGTAGATAACTAACACAGGATGTCTGGTGAAGTTTTCTTAATCAAAGCTCTTCCTTGAACTCCTCTAACATAATTAGAATACTTTTTACTGTTGGTATTTTTGTCTCCCTGAGGAATCATTAGATCCACCAGAGATTTTGCATCTTTCTTCAGATAGCTTTTCTGATCTATCATTTTTATGTCTATTTCTTTTAAACTCTATACTTTTCAAATTAATGGGTTTTTTTTTGAGTTGGAGTTTCACTCTTGTCACCCAGGCTGGAAGGCAAGGGTGCCATCTTGGTTCACTGCAACTTCGCCTCACAGGTTCAAGCGATTCTCCTGCCTCAGCCTCCTGAGTAGCTGGGATTACAGGTGACTGCCACCATGCCCAGTGAATTTTCGTATTTTTTTTTTTTTTTTTTTTTTTAGTAGAGATGGGGTTTTGCCATGTTGGCCAGGCTGGTCTCGAACTCCTGACCTCAGGTGATCCACCTACCTTGGCCTCCCAAAGTGCTGGGATTACAGGAATGAGCCACCGCCCCTGGCCTCATATTAATTTTGCTCCATTTTCTGAGTCCCATTTTCATATTCCTCACACGTTTTTGCATTATCTAGTTTTCTTTTGACTGCCTCTGATGTTATCTTCATTTCTGAAATTGTTTAATTTTTCTTTTCCATTTATTTCTTGAGATTTGCCAGCGCACTCGTCCCTGTCTATTGTTCTGTCATTTCTTTCTTGTGCTCTTGTATCTCTTCTTTGAGCTTTTATTTCAGGTCAAACTTTATGTCTTTCATTTCGTATAGAACTCTGGTCATAATTTGTATTTACTTTGTTTTATAATATTTCTGAGGTGTTTGCTTTGTTAGCTTTCATTCCTCTTCTCCCTCTCCATTCACATTAGTTTGTTTATTTTCTTCATGATTGTGGCTCTCCTTGGAATGTTCCCTGGATGAGCTCATTATAACAGTGAGAGTGAGGGGTTATGGGATGGATTGGGGATATTGAACAAAGTGGAGTTTGGTTTTACTGTCTCTAAGCATTTTAATATCAGCATTTTCTCCTTCCGTGGGTTTGCAGAATATCTACCTGGTCACAGGGAAGCTTCACATGTCACAGCTGCTTTTGGTGGGAGTGATTTTAGTCTTGGATTTTCCCTAGCAGATCAGAGTAGCATGCTTCCTGTGGGCTTTTGTCCTCTTGGTTTTTCCTCCACGATGGTCTACTTTTTATAAAACTAGTGGGTCTACATAATCTCTCACTCGGCCCTACTGCCCCACTATTTCACGGTGCCAACTTTCAGAACTCCCCTAGCTGACAATGCACCTCAGTTACCTTTCTAAAGTGAGAGTCCAGGCTGGGCATGGTGGCTTATGCCTATCATCCCAGGACTTTGGTAGGCCAAGGTGGGCGGATACCTTGAGGTCAGGAGTTTGAGACCAGCCTGGCCAAAGTGGTGAAACCCTCCATCTCTACTAAAAATACAAAAATTAGCTGGGGGTGGTGGTACATGCCTGTCATCCCAGCCACTTGGGAGGCTAAGGCAGGAGAATTGCTTCAACCCCAGAGGTGAAGCTGCAGTGAGCTGAGATCATGCCATTGCACTTCAGCCTGGGTGACAGAGTGAGACTCTGTGTCAAAAAAAAAAAAGTAGATACATAAAATAAAGAGATAAAATAAAATAAATAAAAAGTGAGAGTCCAAGGTACTATCTTCCTGAATATTCTGTGCTCTGTCTACTTCATCCCAAAACCTGAGGGACAAGAGTCCTCTTGCAGCATCTTCCCTTACCCTTGTTCGATTGTAACTGTGTGCATTAGTTGTCCTTCATCAATTGTGGTTTAAAGTTTCAAATATGTCTTAGTTTCACCAAACATGGAATTTTCTGTTTCTCCTTCTCTTTGTTGTTTTCAGGTAGCTTCAAAGAGAAAAGAGGAGCAGAGATTCTCTTCTGATTACAGAAAAATGCGTACTTAGGAAAAATTTAAACTACTCAAAAATACAGAGAGAGGAAAGTTAAAACACACAATAAACCTATTTATGCAAGAAATATCCCCTATTGCTGGAGGAAATCAGCATTATTGCCTGCCTGGATAGCATGCAAAGGGGACTCCTAAGAAACATGCCTTAAAAAAGTAAACTTGGGCAGCGTGCGGTGGCTCATGCCTGTAATCCCAGCACTTTGGGAGGCCAAGGTGGGTGGATCACGAGGTCAGGAGATCGAGACCTTCCTGGCTAACATGTGAAACCCCATCTCTACTAAAAATACAAAAAACAAATTAGCCGGGCGTGGTGGCGGGCGCCTGTAGTCCCAGCTACTCTGGAGGCTGAGGCAGGAGAATGGTGTGAACCCAGGAGGCGGAGCTTGCAGTGAGCCGAGATCACGCCACTGCACTCCAGCCTGGACGAAAGAGTGAGACTCTGTCTAAAAAAAAAAAAAAAAAAAAGTAAACTTGTCCTCAAGACCTGCCTCTGCTTTCTCTCATTGTTTCAAGCAAATAATAGGGGCGAAGATTCAGGATGGCTCAATCGGGGAAGTGTCATTCCTCCTATGAGAAGAAAGGGATTATCTTCCAAAAGAACTGTAAGGCATGGCTAATGTACTGAAAAGATCTGAGAGAATATAGCTGGGCTCTGGAAGGTGTTGGACCAAAGAAGCTGAAATATAAGGCTGAGTAGTGTAAAGCATATTTATACAGGCATACTCTCCAATGACTATAGATTTAACATCCTGGCAAGGATACCAAAAGCTGGGCAAAATATGTTGGAATGAATTCTTCTTGAAGGTTGGAAACAGCAATGTTTTACACAAAATTAAACAGAGATGGTGGAATTGCCCTGGCAGTTTTGAGGAAAGTGCCAATAGGCTCAGATGTAGGCATGTGAAAATAGATTTTTATGTAAGACAGGACAACTTGCCAGTTGACTATGTTCCCTAGAAGGGCTCTGATATAGTTTGGGTTTTGTCCCCTCCAAATCTCATGTTGAAATGTGATCCCCAATGTTGGAAGTGGGGCCTGGTGGAAAGTGTTTGGGTCGGGGGGCGAATCCCTCATGAGTGTCTTGATGCTGTCCTCATGGTAATGAGTGAGTTCTCACTCAATCAGTTCACACGAGAGCTGGTTGTTTAAAGAGCCTGGCATCAATGACTGGGCACTGTAGGTCACGCCTGTAATTCCAGCACTTTGGGAGACCAAGGCAGGCAGATCACGAGGTCAGGAGTTTGAGATTAGCCTAGCCAACGTGGCAAAACCCCGTTTCTGCTAAAAATACAAAAATTAGCCAGGCATGGTTGCAGACGTCTGTAATCCCAGCTACTCGGGAGGCTGAGGCAGGAGAATCGCTTGAACCCGGCAGGCAGTGGTTGCAGTGAGCCAAGATTTCACCATAGCACTCCAGCGTGGGTGACAAGAACAAGACTCCATCAAAAAAAAAAAAAAAAAAGCCTGGCATCTCCTCCCCTCTTGCTCTTTCTCTTCCCATGTGATATGCCTGCTCCCCCTTTGCCTTTCACCATGAGTGAAAGTGTCCTGAGGCCTCACCAGAAGCTGAGAAGATGCTGGTGCCATGCTTGTTCACCCTGCAGAACTGTGAGCCAAATAAACCCCTTTTCTTTATGAATTACCCAGCCTCAGATATTCCTTTATAGCAACACAAGGTGAACTAATACAGACCAAAGGAAAGTACCTTCGCTAAAGAAATAATAAATTGCTAGTGAAGGGGACCCTGGACTTGTTGAGCTCAGTGGCAGCTTCCTCTGTAGTCCAGAGTTGATGGCTAGAGATGCTGCTGTGATGGTAAGATCGCTAGTATCAATGGAAATGATAGAATTCCATCCAGAATAGCAGGTGCAAGGTGGTGGCTTTTAATCATCAGGGGCAAGGTAGATTTAATTATCCATTATCCATTAATTATTTAATGAACACCAACAGTGGGATTGCAAGTGGGAGGTTTAGAACAACAGGATTCTATGGCAAAGACTACTAGACCATGGTATCACTAGGGGCAGCTAGTTGGGGAGGTAACAAGGGTATTACTTGGCTTATAAAACCAAAATAGACCAAGAGCAGATTATCAGAATGCTGGTGTTGCCTGCCAAGTGGAATATAATAATCACACATCTGGTTTTCCAAACTGAACAGTTCTCAGATCCAGAATCCTGTGATTGATAGAGATGCTGGATTCTTTTGCAGAAAATCTTACAATGCCTCAATAAATTTATAGTAGTAATTTCACCAATCCTTCTCCAAAAGAATCTGTACTGCAGAAAATAAAATACCTGTACAGTGTGCATTACACGATGCACTACAGAGATGAAAGTAGCCAAATATTTCAAGTGCTGTTGAATCCAGAGTTTGAGATGATGCTAATACCAGAGAAACCAAAACACCATCATGATGCCCTGGTTAGGGTGGGTGTGTGAAAGCCAGGTGATAAATAGAGTCTTGGCCCACGTTGATATTATAAATGTCCAATGAGTCTGCCAACTCACACTGTGATAATTTCATGGTCTCTGAGTGCTTAATTAGTTTGGATGCACCTAACAGCTGGAAGACCCCTCACCAGACCCCTGGCTCCTGACCTGCATAGTGAGAGCCATTACAGTACAAAAGGCCAAGTGGAAGCCCCTGAAACTGCTCATTATCCCAATCAAGATGGTAAATTAGAAGCAATAACTCATCCTAGCTGAAGTGGCAGAAACTAGGGACACTTTCAGAGACTTAAAGTTTGCAGAGGTAGTGGTTTTTATATCTCATTTCATTCATTGGTATGGGACTTGCAAAAACCAAATGGATCGTAGAGGATGGTGGTTTTCATGGATCATTTTCTGCTTCTTATAATAAACTACCTAAAATTTTGTAATTTATAAAGAAAACGAATTTATTTCTCACACTTATAGAGGCTGAGAAGTCCAAGGTCAAGTGTCCACATCAGATGAGAACTTTCTTGCTCGTGGGGGCTCTCTGGCATTCCAAGACAGCAGAGTCTCACATAGTGAGGGGGCTGAGCATGCCACCATGCTACCTCACATATCTCTTTTCTTATAAGGCCACCAGTTCCCCTCCTTTGATAACCCACTAATCCATAAGTAGATTATTAATGAGAGCTGAATCTTAATGATCCAATCACTTCTTGAAGGTTCTTCCTCTCAATACTACCACATTGAAAATTAAATTTCAACAGCGTTTTGGAGGGGACAAATATTCTAACCATAGCATTCTGCCCCCTGGCCCCACAAAATTCACATCTTTCTCACATACAAATATATTTCTCCCATCCCCAAATAAGTTTAAGCTCCAAATCTTAACTCATTTTGGCAGCAACTCAAAAATCCCGAGTCCAAAATCTCATCTATGAGCCTGTGAAATCAACACAAATGATCTGCTTACAAGCACAGGGCACACATTTCCTTTCCAAAAGTGAGAAATAGGCAAGAATAAAGGGGTAAAGGGGTGACAGGCACCAGGGAAGTTCAAAACTGAAGACAGCAGGCATTGGGTCTTAAGAGTCTAGAGTAGACTATTTGACTCTACATCTAGAATTCGCTATATGCTGATGTGCAGTTGGAGACTAAGACCTTGGACAACTGTACCTCTATGGCTTGGCTGGGCTCAGCTCTTCCTTCCAGGGGAGCATTGCACACTGGCAGCTCTGTAGTTCTGTGGTCTTGATGGTGATCCTATTCTCGCGGCTCCAGTAGGCATTTCCCTAGCGGGAACTCTGCAGCAATACCAACTTCACATTTCTGCATAGCATTGCTCTAGTGGGGGCTTTCTGCTGTGGCTCCACCCCTGTAACAAATCGCTGTCTGGGCCTCCATTAGTGACATCTTTTGAAATACGGGTGGAAGCTGCCAAGCCTCCACAGCTCTTCCTTTCTGCAAGCCTGCGAAATTAGCACCACGTGGATGCTGCCAAGGTTTACAACTTGTACCTTTGGAGCAGTGAGTTGACCCATATCTTGGGCTGATTGAGCCACAGCTGTGGTGGCCAAGGAGCCCTATGCTAGAATGCAGAAAGCAGAGACCTCAAGGGGCCCTGGCTAACAGCCCATGAAAGACATTCTGGGTCTGTTCCCTGAAACGACTCTGCCCTCTTGGGTCTCTGGGCCTCTGATGGGGGCAGCCTCAAAGATCTCTGAAATGTCTTTGGGGTCTTTCATTTTCTTGATGATCCCTTCTCTCTGTACTAATCTCTTTAGCAAAAGGTTGCTGGGTCACACCTTCAGTTTCCTATCTTGAACATGCTTTTTTTACTTTTTACACAACCAGGCTGAGAGTTTCCCAAATTTTTCTGCTGTGCTTCCTTTTTGATTATAAACTCTCTTTTTAAATTATTCCTTTTTTCCCTAATCTCTGTGTAAGTGGCCAAAAATAACAATGCCATCTCCTACCATAATTTACTTTAAAATTTCTTCTGTGATACCCTAGTTCATCACTATCAAGTTCAGCCTTCCACAGAGCCCTTGGGTGTGAACATTTCAGGCAACTTTTTTTCCCCCTATTTATAACAAAAATGGTCTTTCCAATACCTTGCACCTCAGTTTCATCAAAACCTTGTCAAAATGTCCTTTACCATTCACATTTCTGTCAGCATTCTGGTCATGACTACTTAACTGATCTCCAGGGAATTCCAAGCTTCCCCTAGAGTTTTTGTCCTCTAAGTCCTCACAAGAATCTAGGCTTTTTAAAGTCTTGTCCTCCAAATTCTTCCAACCTCTGCCTATTAGTTCCTACCCAGTTCCAAAGCTGTTTCCATATTTTCAAGCATTCATTATCAGCAACACCCTACTCCAGGTACAAATTTTTTATCTCAGTCTGTTTTCTCTTGTTTATAAGGAAATACCTGAAACTGGGTAATTTATAAAGAAAAGTGATTTATTTCTTATAGTTATAGAGACTGAGAAGTCCAAGGTCAAGGGCTTTTATCTACTAAGAACTTTCTTTCTCATGAGGACTGTCTACATAGTCCAAACACAATGTAGAGTATCACATGCAAAGGGGCTTAGTGTGCTAACATGCTAGTTCAGATCACTCTTCCTCTCTTTATAAAGCCATCAGTTACCCTCTATTAATGATAACCCACTAATCTATTAATCTATGAGTGGATTAGTCCATTAATCCACATAAGGGCCAAGCCCTCATGATCCAGTCACCTCATAAAGGTCCCACCTCTCAGTATTGCCACACTGGGGATTAAATTTCAGCATGAGTCTTGGAGGGGACAAATATGCAAATTGTAGCAGTGGTAAACCACTGTGAATTTAACCAAACAGTGGACCCATCTGCAGCTGCTTTTTTAGTGTTTGTGTATCTTTGCTGGAACAGATCAATGCAGGCTTATGCTCTTGTGCAGCTATTGATATGACAGATGCCTTTTTCAATATCCATCAAAAAAGAGAATAAAAAGCAGTTTGCATTCACCACAAATATACATTCATAGTCTCACCACAGGGCTATGATAACTCTCATTTCCTCTGACACAATATAGTCCAAAGGGACTTTGTCTCGAAATTTCATAAAACATTATAGTGGTCCACTATATTGATGATATCATAATAATCAGAAATGATAAGCAGGTAGTATATAGTACTTTGGATACCCTAGGAAAATAAAAATGTACCAGTGGGTAGAATATAAATCTTACAAAGAATAAGGGAACTGCCACATTGGTAATCATTATAGAGACTCAGTGATCTCAACTGTGCTACCCAATGTGTGTGTGATCCATTGGCAACACTTTGGAGATCATTAGGAATGAAAATTCTCTGGCTTCCTTCCAGTTCTACTGAACCAAAGTCTCTGGATGAGATGCTGAGGAATCTGAGTTTAGCAAGCCCCTCAGATGATTCCTTTGCCTGCTAAGGTTTGTGAAGCACGACTCTAGGATCACGCTGGAATAGTCCCCTCCAAAGGAAATAGTTCTTGCACCTATCACTTCCTACCATTGAGCAGCACAGCACTTGATGGGACAGTTTTTTGTGCTGGAGACAACATACACTATACTTAGGAGCACTGCACAGGCTCATTTATTAGGTGACTCAGAGGGTTACCTGTTTTAATTGGGGCCAAGAGAAAGAAAGGATCCGACTGTGTTATATTCAGCCTTGCCACATGGGCGCTATCATGGAGCAGATCTTACGATGTTGAAAGTATCTATGGTAGATAGGGTGCCACATGGAATATCTGACAAGCTCTGATAGGAGACTTGCAGTGCAGAGCCTGAGGGTTCTGGAGTAAGGTCATGATATCTACAGCAGAGAACTATTTACATTTCAAAACAAAAAACATTCCTACCTGCTTTGGGGACCAAAGAGAGACAGAGCACCTGTTCATGTGACATTAAATGACTTTTAAACTGTAGCTGTAGCTGCTCATTATAATCTGGGTATTGTCAGACCTATCCATCATAATTTCATGTATTGTATCAGTTTATTTACTGTGTCATAACAAATTACCACAAATTTCATGGATTAAAGCAGCACCAATTTAGTATCTTACAGTTAAACAGGTTAAAAGTCTGATGTGTTGGGAGGCCAAGGTGGGCGGTTCATGAGGTCAGGAGATCGAGACCATCCTAGCTAACACGGTGAAACGCTGTCTCTACTAAAAATACAAAAAATTGGCCAGGCGTGGTGGCGGGTGACTGTAGTTCCAGCTACTTGGGAGGCTGAGGCAGGAGAATGGCGTGAACCCAGGAGGTGGAGCTTGCAGTGAGCCGAGATTGCACCACTGCACTCCAGCTTGGGCGACAGAGTGAGACTCCGTTTCAAAAAAAAAAAAAAGTCTGATGTGGATTTCATTGGTCTAAAACCAAGAGTTAAGAAGGCTGCATTTCTTCTGGAGGACCTAGGGAAGACTTTTTTTTTCTTTCTTTTTTAACTTTTTCCAGTTTCTAGAGCGTTTCTATTCTTTAGCTCACGGACACTGTCCTCTGTCTTCAAAGTCAACAGTGTTGCATCTCTGACCATTCTTCCTTGATCACAGCTCCCTCTGACCTCCTCTTCTGTCTCCCTCTTCCACTTTTAGAAAACTTTATGATTACATGGGGCCCACCCAGATAATCCAGGATAATCTCTTTACTTCATAGTCACATGATCAGCAACATTAACTCCCTCTGCAATTTTTCTTCCCCTTTCCCGTGGATCCTAACATATCCACAGGTTCTGGAGATCAGGATGTACACATCTTTGGGGGCCCGTTATTCTGTTTACCACAAGTGAACATGAGAGTGATTTATGATGGAAATGGAATATTTATAATGGTTCTCAAGAAGGTCCTGGAAGTATAAATTACATAAGCAGGTAGCCCAGATTCCCAAGTCACCCACCTCTTTTGTGTTGATGTACGTCTTAGTTCATTTGGTTTGCTGTAACAGAATACCATAGACTGGGTGGTTTATAAACAATAAACATTTATTTCTCACAGATCTGGTGGCTGGAAAGTCCAGGATCGAGGTGCCAGCAGATGTGGTGTCTGGTGAAGGTCCACTTCCTGCTTTATAGACAGCACCTTCTTGCTGTTTCTTCACATGGGAGAGGAAGAAAGAAACCTCTCTGGGGCCTGTTTGATAAGAGCACTAATCCTATTTATGAGGGCTCTGCCGTCGTGACCTAATTACCTCCCAAAGACCCCACTTCCAAATACCATCACACTGGGGATTAGGTTTCAACATATGAATTTGAGGAAGGGGGGCACAAATGTTCAGTCTGTAGCAATATATTTCCATCAACTCACAAGTGCAGCTTCATGGTGAGGTCCCTATAACTAGCTGTCAGAAAAGGAAACAAACCCAGGCTTGATTCATCAAGGGACTAGCTCAACATGTTGGCTTAGGCAGAAAAGAGAGTGCTACCACACTATAACCCAACAGAGGGGTGGCTCCAGAATAATGTGATGAGTAAAAGCCTCTCATGTAGAGCTTAGAGCATTGCACCAAACCATCAACTTTATGTGGAAAGAGAAGTGGCTGATCTGAGATATACAGATTCCTTGGTGGTAGAAAATGCCTTGGCTGATTGCCAGGGGCTAGACTTGAAAAATATATACAAGAAGTCAGGGAAAGGGAAGGGGCATATGGATGGTCACATGGGAGTGGACACAAAGCATGTTAGTCCTGTGTCTCATGTCACTGACAACTAGGAAGCACCTGCCACCAACAAGGCACTGAAACACCAAATGAATAGGATGACCTGTGGATTTCAGCCAGCCTTGATCCTCCATCACCCAGTGCCTACAAAATAAGCCCAGCAGACGTAAAGAAGGGTATTCAGGGACCCCACAGAATGGGCTTCTGATCACCAAGGCTGAACTAGCTTCCACTGCTGCTGAGTATTCTGGCTTGAGAGCAGCAGAGCCCAGCACTGAGCCTGGGTTTTTAGACCAATTACCAGTAGATGTCAAGTTGATTAATCAGACCATTCTTTCCTGAAGAGAGCAATGACTCATTTTACTTAGGATTGCTACATATTCTGGGTATGGATTTGCCTCTCTGTCCACAATGCTTCTGCAAGCACCACTATCCACTGGCTCCTAGGATGTCTGCTTTTCCAACATGGTATCCTGAATAACAAAACCTAGGGCCAAGGAACCCACCTTTGGGCAAAGGAGTTGTGACAATGGGCTCTACTGGTTTCATCATATGCTGCTTCATCCACAAGTGGCTGATCTAGTAGAATATTGGGATGACCTCTTAAAGTTAAACTAACGCACCAGTTTATGAATAATACACCAAAAATGCTTCAAGAGGTAATATACACTTGGGTCCAGAATTCAAGAGGTGAAAGAAGGATTGGATTTCTCAACACTACTGCAGGAACCCAGCTAGATAAATTGTACTTCCTGTCCCCACAATTTTAGGCTCTTCTAGGCTACGGATACTGGCTACTAGTGTGGAGGGGATAGTTACACTGGGAGACACAGTAAGTGTTCCACTGAACTTAAAGCTGTGGCTGATAGCTGTCTCTTTGGGGCTCTTCAAGTCAGATTATCAAACAATCAAAGGGATTCCTGTATTGGCAGGATAATTGATCACGATTGTTATGAGGAGATAGCAGGAGGAATTGTTTGGGACCCGAATGATTCACTGGGGTACCTCTGGGTGCTTTTATGCCTGGTGATGGCCATGAACTGGGCAATTATAACAACCAAGAAAGCTTTACAAGGGTCCGGTAAATCAGGACCTCAGACCCTTCAGGTATGAGGTGCTGGCTGAGGCTGAAGACGCTACCTCTTATCCAGAATAAAAAATGGAGGAAGGAGATGCTGGATCAGGACCAATCACAGCAGCAGAGGGTATAGTCTGTTCCACCAATCCTTTCATTGTAAGTCCTTTTTTAAAAAATTGTGATGACAACTTCCTTGATGAAGCAGTGCCAAGACAGAATGAATATGAGATCTGAGCGGTGTCAGGAGTGAACTCTAGCAGAGGCTCTGTTTTCTGCTTATGTCCTCTTGACACTGACCTTTCCAACAGCATCCTACAGCAAGCACTGGTAACTCTCCACCTACGAGCTATCTCTTAATCTACTTAGGGCACAAACGTGTATGGGAGTTTCCACTTCCAGGAGCAGCCCTCAGCCAATGACAGATGAGTGCTGGATACATACCCTTGCTTTCTTGTTCTCACGTGGGATAATTCTGAGGCATAATTCATACTGCCTCTCAGATGTCCCTAAGGGGGCTGAGTCTTGGGTGCCCACAGAGATATCCTGCTCATTAGTGAGCCCTGTATCACTTTCTCCAACTCCTGTCTCACATCCTTCCCTACCAGTGTTTCCAGGGACCACTTGTCAAATAAGCCACGGGTATTCAAGGCCTTGTCCCAAGATCTGATTCTGGGAAAATCTAGCCTAAGATTCACACCTCTTAAGCACTGCCTTGGGGGACCCTTGATTACTAAAAATAATATTCATCTCAAAATTACTTAACATTTAAAATATATATACATATTCATTCAATGTCCGAGTAGTGCAGAATTATTTTTTCTCATAGTATATCAGACAGAGAGTAGACTGCACACTGTTTTGTGTTTCAGTCGATAAGTGCTGAAAGGAGACACTGACTTTTCTCAGTGAATGTTGAGAATGTTGAATGTTGCTCCACTTAATCTCTCTTTCTGCTACTGTTTCATGTTACAGTAAATAGCTTTGACCCACCGTGGCTTACAAAAGACACAAAAGAAAGGTTGCTCCAAAAGTGCCAGGAAAAGCAGCATAGTATAGGTTTTATGCAAATGCCAAGGTGGCTCCAGGTTCCTTGAAGGCAATTAAGAAGGAATCAGAGTGGCATAAAATTCAGCAAGAAATTAGTGGCTGGTAGTCACGCTTTGACATGATGAGGGTATTATGTGCATAGCTGTGGAATATAGGAACCTACAGCCACAGCCATGTCTTGACTTTGGGGAATGTAAAGGGAAAAGACTTTACAACAGACTGACTATTAGAAACACATTTCATAAGAGCCTATGATATAGTAATCCCCCCAAATGAGCTTCCATTCCAAGAAATAGACCCCCTGCATTCAATGGAATAAGTATGTGTGTGTGTGTGTGTGTGTGCATGTGTGTAAGTATCCATTCATACAGAGATTGTTCTATATCTGTATGTGCTGACATGGAAGGAGGTATAACATAAGTGTTCATATGTCTATATGTTTATTAAAAGCAAATTTTGTTTAAAAATAACCTGTTCACACAAAAAATAGTGTTCAGTGGAATATGCTGGGTCCAAGCTCTCAGCAATAAACATAAGAGAACTACTAGGTTGTGCATTCAACCTCCTTTATAATTCTGCCACCCTTACAACAAAGCTGGGCCTGATCTTCAGCGCACGTTGCTTGTAGGAGATGTGGGTCTCTTTTAGTGCTACCATGGATACTTTCTGACATTCTCACCATGCCCTGAATTTATCACTGGTTGACCTGCATCTATTATTTTATTGTATGTCAGTAAACAACAGCCAGCTCTATAACCTTTAAAATTATGGCTGTGCCCGTATCTTTCATGTATTAGATCTACTACATAAGCATGTGCACCCTGTTCTGCCTATTATTCAGTCCAAATAAACCACAGGGGACAATCTTAGTAAATGTGATTCCACAGTGTGATAACCCCTCCACTTAATGCCAGAAATAGAAACAGGTTCCTTGTTGTCATCTGGGTGGGGAGGGATCTAATTTCAGAAACCCACCCTAAGAGTCTACTTCATAGTATCACTTCTTTTTATCAACTGTCATGGGCTGAGTTGCCCCCAGATCTTGAGCTGAGAGTCACAGTTATTTGCAAGGAGGATGCCACTGGCATATACCCAATCAGTAAGTGCCCAGGTGGAATGGGTGAGCAATAGTATGCGTATACTACAATTTCCTTAACTATCCACCATTGGTCTTTATTTCCCACTTTTCACGTTTGTAAAAAATTCTGCAAAAATTAACTGCATATGCATATCTTTGCACACTTTGTGCATATTCTTCACTATGTTTTTTTAAATTTGAGGTATAATTGCTATACAAAAAAAAAACACTAACAAACATGATTAAACGGATTTGGGCATATGGCTACACCTGTGATACCGTCACCACAGTCATGGTAATGAACATGTCAAAAAGTTTCCCAAAGTTTTCTTGTGCCCTTTGTGTGTGTGTGTGTGTGTGTGTGTATTAAGAACACTGAACATGAAGTCTACCGTAACAAATTTTGAAGTATACAATGTCATATTATTAACCATAAGCACTGTGTTGTGCAGCAGATGTCTAGAACTTATTCATCTTGTATAACTGAAACTTTTTACCCATTGAGCAACAACTCCCCATTTTCCCCTCCTCCAAGCCCCTGGCAACCACCATTCTATTTTCTGCTCCTCTAAGTTTGACTATTTTAGATACCTTATATAAGTGGAATATTTTAAAGAATAGATTCTTAAAAGTGGAAGGTTAGCTTGAAGGACTACACATAATTTTAGATCTGGCAGTATGGTCAAATCAACCTCCAAAATTATATATTTTTACACTCCTTGTGTATGAGGATTCTTGTATCATCACCAATGCTGGGCATAAGTTCGGCTCATAGGGTGGACATTTGGTTAAAAGAGTCTGTGTTTCAGGAGAGAAAGCTGGGCTGGAGGCAGAGATCTAATAGCTGTCAGAATATAGATGTCAATTAAAGTCATAGAAGCACCTGAGCTCACTCAGGAAAAGAAATATGTAAATTGAGAAGTCAACTGTGCAGAGAATGAAAGCAAGGAACTCTTAGGGACATTAACATTTAAGGTATG
Source organism: Hylobates moloch (assembly GCF_009828535.3). Classification (NCBI taxonomy): domain Eukaryota; kingdom Metazoa; phylum Chordata; class Mammalia; order Primates; family Hylobatidae; genus Hylobates; species Hylobates moloch. Next base: position 42,025,582 of record NW_026652294.1, read on the forward strand.
GATGCAGGTGAGGAGAAAATAAAATGATGAATGTGAGAGAGGCAGTCAAGGAGAATGCTGTGTCCAAGAAGCCAAGGGAAGAAGGTGTTTTAAGAAGGAGAATGTAATGAAATGCCGGTGAGAGTGGAGTGCCCAGTGGATTTAGCCACATGGAGAGCAATGGCAACCTTGGTGAAATCACTGTTGGTGGAGTGGTAGAGAAGGAGGGGATACCACTGTGGAGTGAGTGTAAAGGAAGGAAGTAAAGGTGGTGAGGACCAAGAGCTTTCCATGATGTTTGTAAGCCAAGTGGAGGAGAAAGTCAGGGTGGTAGTGGGGGAGGATGTTGAGTCAATGAATGGCTTTTTTTGGGAGAAGTGGATGGAAAGGCATTTCCAAAAATAGTATAATCTGCAAGTTATTCTTCAAATACAAAATAAGGGCATATATCATGTAATGTTTAAATTACAACGACTCCTGCCCCATACCACCTCACTCCTGTTTCTGCACAGAGATCAGGGAATCCAGCCCTTCTTCCAGAGTTCCCCTCCTGTCTTAGTCCTTTTGGACTGTAGACTGGGTGGCTTATAGACAACAGAAATTTATTTCTCATGGTTCTGGAGACTGGGAAGTCCAAGACGAAGGTCACGGCAGATCTGGTCTGATGAGGACCCACTTCCTAGTTCGTGGATGGCCTACTCTGTGTCCACAAATGATGGAAAGGGCAAAGGACATCCTTGGCTTCTTTGATAAGGGCACGAATCCCTTTCATGAGGACACCACCCTCATGACCTATACATCTCCCTAACACCCCACTTTCAAATACCATTACCTTGAGGGTTAGGATTTTCACATGTGAATTTTGGGGCAACACAAACATCCAGACCATAACACCTCCCTAGGCCTTCCTATAGACAGCCAGGGATTTTTCCATTGGTCCTATTTCCTCTACAGAAATTCTCATGCATCGCTTTGTAATTCAGTGCTGTCCCTGAAACCATGACTGTGGGATGCAAGTCTTCATTCACACAAGCTGTCGGTATGGCGATAGTGCCTGTTCTGCAGAGGATTCCTCACCCCACAGAGATTCCTCATATCAGAAGAATGCTTCCTTTCTTTGTGATCTGCCCTCTGATCACTGCTCCAGGCCAAAGTTAGGTTCACAAAATTAAACTCCTCCAGACCTGATATTTCCATACGTTTATTCAACAAACAAATGTTGAGTGCCTACTGTGTGCACAACTATTTCCTTGAGATTGCCCACAGTGTCAAGGTTGCTTAGGTCAGGAGAGGTTCTAGCATCAGGCCACCTGTACAGCAGGTCCTTGAATCATGCCATTTCATTTAACTTTGTTTTGTTATAACAAAAATAATTGCTTCCTAGCTAGAGCCACTGCCTGTGTGGCATCTGACATTCCTTCCATGTCTTCGTGGGTTTTCTGTGGATAATCTGGCTTCTTCCCACATCCCAGAGATGGGCACATTGGGTGAATTGGTGTGTCCTCATTGCTCCAGTGTGAGGGTGTGTGTGACTGTGTGAGTGTGTCCTGTGACGGGATGGTGTCCTGTCCAGCTATCAGTTCCCCACCTTACACTCTGAGCTGACTGGACAGACTCTGGCCACCTGAGCCCCTGAACTGGAATAATTGGGTGAGCAATTACCTTATTTGTCTTTATTAATCTTTCTTAAGTATATGTGTAGCTCACATTTGTTTCCATGCTTAAATTTCAAGTGTTTTGGTCTTTATTTAGAAGTTTGGTGATGTTTGATGACCGGAAATATGCCATAGGAATTTTTGTTTGTATGAATTAGTCTATGGTAAAATTGGTTCCATTATACATCTTCTCACTTTAAGCCACAGTTTCCAAGAACCTGTCAATGATGTGAAGTGAGCACTTACTGAATCCAGGTATTCATGTTCCCAGAATCAGCCTGCATGTGCAGTCTGGGTCACCAGCCCTGGCTTTCAGCACACCTGATCATGTACTCCTGGGCCTTGTGCTATCTGTGGATGCTTTCATGCCACGAGGGCAAAGTAGAGTAGTCATTTCTAACCCAGACTGTCTATATTAGTCTGTTCTCATGCTGCTAATAAAGACATGCCCAAGACTGGGTACTTTATAAAGGAAAGAGGTTTAATGGACTCACAGTTCCACGTGACTGGGGAGGCCTCACAATCATGGCAGAAGGCAAAGGAGGAGCAAAGTCACGCCTTAGACAGCAGCAGGTAAGAGAGGTTGTGCAGGGGAACTCCCATTTGTAAAACACCAGATCCTGTGAGACTTATTCACTACCATGAAAACAGTATTACAATTCAAGGTGAAATTTGGGTGGGGACACAGCCAAACCAAACCACTGTCTGACGTGTTTCAACAACTTTGAACCTCCATGAGAAGGTTTTGGGGTTGATGCTCATCACTTCTCTCCCAGAAAAGACCTTTTCCTTCAAGAGCAAAATGTACCCAGCCTAAAGCCAGATCTCAGGTCCTAATTCAGTCAAAGTGCATGTGTACACTTATCCTTCATCTACCCTGTGTAGCATAGGTGAATATAAGTTTGATTTTTGTGCAACTAAACCTCATTTTGATGGTTTTAGCAAAGCAAGGACATCATCTGAGTAAGAAGTTGTCTTTTCTGCACCTGTTTGGAAGGTCCATTCCCACATTATGTCTGATTCTTATGATGGGTCCAGCATGTTCATCGGGGAAGGTGAGTGTTGTCTTCCTTTTAAATGGCAAGATGTACAGGGCCCTGCCTGAGCAGCACTCGTGTGTCTACTTCCCTCAGCTGATGATTGTCCTGGAGGTCCCTCCCCCTCCCTACCTCTGGAGTCCCCCTTCACCTCCCTCTTTCCTTCCTCTTGGGAGCCCCTCCTCTTCTCTCCCTCCTGACATCCCTCCTCCTCCCTCCTGGATGTGTTCCGTCTGCAAGCTAAGGAAGCATCTGACCCTAATATTGTCAGGGACCTCTTCTTGCAGCTGACTCTCCACTTCCTGATTTTCTAGCATCTCTTACCCTATCCAAACAATCTTTACCTTCTTCATCACCAGAGTCATACTGTAGGTCTGATTTTAAACTTTAAGGAAACAATTTTTTTCTTCATCCTAATAGCAAATAAGAAGTATGTGGTATGTCTTTTCCTAAATCATTACCAATTTCCCCCAAAGAAGTTACATTTTGAAATTGGGTGATGTGTCTTCTAATCATAGGAGTCCTTTGAAGTGGCCAAGGAGTAAAGTTCTAGTGGCACAGTCACTGAGTAGCCTATCCTGACCCCCTCTGCCATTACTTTCCCCTCCTCCAGGAAGCCTTCCTCAGTGCCCTCCTCTTCTGGGCTTTCAGGATCCTTTGAGCATACCTGTATGAGTGGATTCATCAAATTGTATTATAAGTATTTATGAAGTTTTCTGTCCTTACTAAGTTTTCAATTTTTTTGAGAGTGGAAGCTTTCCTATAAGAATACTTTATAGCCTTGGGGCCTAGAATTTGCCTGCATAGATAAAAGGATGTGATGAATGAATGGATGGATAGAGTAGGAATTTTGCAGAGAAATGAGAAGCCTCAGTGCCCTGTGAATACTTCCACCTGCCCATGTCCACTGACTATCTCAGATGTGGCGCTAAGCCAGGGTAATACACATGCCAGCATATTTTTAAACATCTTTATCACATATATATTGCTTTGTAATTCCAAATTGTACAAAGGATGTACAATGAATAGTTTGCCTCTCTTCCATCCCTTTCTCCAAATTTCCTAATTTCCCTCCTGAGGTGGAACCAAGTTCCCCAATTTCCCTCCTGAGGTGGAACCACCATTAACTCCTTCTATAGATCGTCTCTGAGCTGATCTATGCATGTAGCTGCATGTGTTAATTCCATAAGTCTCTGCTCCTCTGCAGGATCCTGCCTCAGATCCCTGTGATTCTTAGCATGGCCTTTGGCTAACTGAAGTGTCCTGAGAGAGAGGAGGAATGGGGCAGTGCATGTGAGGAAACGGAGGGTCTGGAATCCACTGTGCCAGAGAATAGAAGGCAAAATCACCTGCATCCTAGATCAGGCAAAAACAAAGTCTGTATAAACTGCTCTGTAACATGGAGCTTGATACGGACATTCTAAACTTCCTATCTCCACTCTACCTGCAGTATTCACTCCTTTTATATTACCAGCCTTTACTTTTCCAAGTGGTGACTATAATTACATAGATCCAGCTTTGAGGTGAACCAGTCCGACTCTGTGGCTCCTCCCTTTACAACAGAAGCCCTGTGTTCACCCCAAGACCTTCCCTGGACAGTCCCAAGGAGACCCTCACCCACAGCAATCTCCTCCACCAATCCTGTCACCAGACAGACGCCTTGATTTGTCTGAGCTCCAGTACGATTTGCAAAAAGCTGTGATTTTGTAGGAGTTGAGGCTGTGAAGCAGCCATTGTTTACTGGATTAGAGCCTTGGCATTCCTAATCATACCCAGCCCTGGGCTTCAGGAGCATGAAGAAACCCTATTTACTAGCATTCAGTGGGCCTCTGGGTGTTATTTCAGATGCAGAATAATTAGCAATATGCCCAAGAAGCAACAAAGCCTTGAATGGTATTTAGTGACAATTATTCAGCCAAACCATTGCTTACTATTATAGGGGCTTATTAGCACCAAATTGTTTCGATAGGAAGTGGCATCAGCAATAAAAATAATGGCTGCAGCTTGCTGTGCAATCCCAGAGTCAGCAGAAAGGGGCTGGAATGTGTGCATGTCTCTTTTACATCCCCCAGGAATTCGGGGGACCCACTGAGATGTGTTGGCAGTGACAGGAACTGACTCAGGTGGCTCAGGGTAGAGAGCAGGCAGGCTGCTTAGTGCCAAATCACTTGCTCCTTCCTCTTAGGGTTTATTTATGCATGGAGTAGAGGGTGTGGGGAACAGGCTTCTCTGTGTACCTTTGCTCAGCTCCCCTCTGGGGCCAGCTGTAGGACACCAAGGGACATACTGGTATCCTCTGCTGTCTTTATATCTATACCCCTGAAAACTAGAACTCAAGAGCTGGAAGGGGCTTTTAGAGCAAAAGGCTGCATTTTACAGACCAAAATAATCAGTGCTCAGAGATATTCTTTAATTTATATAAGGTCACACACGAGGCCTGAGACGAGTATCCGGATGGACGAGGTATATCCTTTTTCTATACCTTTCACACATCCTGGATTGCATTTTATAATCTCTTTTACTAAGATAGACAATGCATAATCAAGTCCACAAGTCAGCACCTCAGGCTGAAAATGACAAATGATTTGAATGCTTGTGATGGAATTTCAGTGAACACAGAACAAGTAACTTGTAGTTTACACATTACTCAATGAACTTGGCTCAGATCCAATTATTTCCATCTTCTCCAATCTGCATTTAATCTTCCATATTTGAGTTGTTAGGTGAATTTTAATGTTCATGCCTAATCGAAGATTTGTGCTTCTTTCAGGGTATGGGAATTACTGGGGAAACCAGGCCCCTCTCTTACCTTTGTAACTTACAAGACTCATCTTGGAAGTAATGAAAAAGTACTAGAGTTTACAATAAAAGATTTGAGATTACATAAATAAAAACATTTAATAAGCAGATCAAATGTAATAGGTATAAGTGTAAATGTTAATATTTTTGTTCAAAAGAATCAATGCAAACATAAAAAGGGAAGTCATGAGACTGAATATTTTGGTATTTTGGTAATAAGTGCTATGTGAGCCAATGTTTTAGTCTGCTTGGGTTGCTATAACCAAGTACCATAGACTGTGGCTTAAACAACAGAAGTTTACTTCTCACAGTTCTGAAAGCTGAATGTTGGACATCAGAGTGACAGCATGGTTGGGGCTCTGGTGAGGGCTCTCTTTCAGGTTTACAGACGGCCACCTTCTTCTTTTTTTTCTTTTTGATGGACTCTTGCACTGTTGCCAGGCTGGAGTGCAGTGGCACGATCTTGGCTCAGCTCACTGCAACCTCCGCCTCCCAAGTTCAAGTGATTCTCCCGCCTCGGCCTCCCGAGTAGCTGGGACTACAGGCACGTGCCACCATACCCAGCTAATTTTTGTATTTTTAGTAGAGATGGGGTTTCACCATGTTGGCCAGGATGGCCTCGATCTCTTGACCTCGCCATCTACCCACCTCGGCCTCCTGAAGTGTTGGGATTACAGGCATGAGCCACCATGCCTGGCCGATGGCCACCTTCTTGCTGTGTCCTCACATGGTCTTTCCTTGGTTCATGCATGTAGCCATATCTTTTCTTCTTATAAGGGCAGTAATCCTATCATGAGATCAGGAGGGACTCCTACCCTCATGGCCTCATCTCCAAATACCATCACATTGGTGGTTAGGGCTGCAACATATGAATGTTGGAGAGATACGATATTCAGTCCGTAGCAGTCAGCATTGCCAGATAAAATAACACTTCAAAAGGCCAAATGTAAGCTTTTGTTAAATTTTTAAAAATATGGTATAGGAAATGATAGGCCACTTCAACCTTTCTGAGTCGGTTTGTATCTGGAGCAAATAGCTCCTTCTCTTCATGGGGCCTTTGCTGGAATCATATTTTGTGGGGAAGATCAGGCCCCCAAAAGTTAGTTACCCAGTGTTAATTGAAGAGTGATGGGGTTCATAAATTTGGAAAGAAGCACTTTATTTCTCATAAAAGGTTGCAGCCTACAGGGTGGCCAGGTGTAGTGGCTCACACCTGTAATTCCAGCACTTTGGGAGGCCAAGGCTGGCAGTTCACTTGAGGTCAGAAGTATGGTGGTGCACGCCTGTAGTCCCAGCTACTAAAATACAAAAAATTAGCTGAGCGTGGTGGTGGGTGCCTGTAATCCCAGACACTCGGGAGGCTGAGGCAGGAGAATCACTTGAACCCGGGAGGAGGAAGTTGCTGTGAGCCTAGATCATGCCACTGCACTCCAGCCTGGGCGACAGAGTGAGATTGCATCTCAAAAAAGAAAAAAAATTGTATTTTAAAATCTAATAAAAATAACACAAGGAAAGACCAAGCTTACTTATGATGATCAATGGAGAAAATCTGCACCAAAATATTATAAAAAATAAATTAGCAAAATATCGAATGAATGGCATACCATTACCAAGTGACTTTCAAATGACTTTTAGCATCTATTAGGTTCATATAGTGTTTCTAACCAAGTGGGTTTTTTTCCCCCAGTGGGTGTAAAGATGTTGTTATGGGCTGAATTTTGTCTCCAAAAAGGAGTTCCAGTGCCTACAGAGTCTATGGAAATACAGTCTATGCAATATTAAGCTAAGATGAGGTCATTAGAGTTGACCCTGATCCAGTATGACTGGTGTCCCTATGAAAAGGGAAATTTGGACACAGATATAGACATGCACACAGGGAGAACATCACATGATGATAAAGATAGAGATCAGGGTGATGCATCAACAAGCCAAGAAATGCCAAAGACTTCCAGCAAACCACCAGAAGTTAGGCTACAGGCATGGAATAGATTCTCCCTCACTGCCCTCAGGACAGTGCTAGCATCTTGGTCTTAGAATTTTAGGCTTTAGAACTGTGAGACAGCAAATTTTTGTTGTGTAAGGCATTCAGTTTATAGTACTTTGTTATGATAGTCCCAGGAAACTAATACAGGTGGTTAAGAGAGAAGCACTACATGATCCTAATAGATGCTAAAAGTCATCTGAAAACACTAGATCTTACTTCTTAATAAGGCAAGAAAAACAAACCCTTAAGAAAATTGCATAATAAATTATATAGCACAAATTAAAAGTAACCACTTTGCTTCCTGGGGAAATACTAGAATTTAGAAATGAAAGACAAAACTCCTAGTGCAAATACTATTTAGTGCTCTTCTGTACTTCTTTTAGTACTAACCAATGCAATTAGATAAGAGAATTAAATCAGAGGAAGCAAAATTTTCCTATTTGCAGTTATAATTGTATACTATGTAAAAGCAAAAGAGCCAACTGACGAATTGTAATTATATAAAATTGGGAAAGTTCAGTATGCTAGCTGGTTAATTTATAAGAAATAGAGGACTCTTCTCTAAAGAACTAGAATATGATGCCTGAGAGTAGTGAGGGCAGGTAGAGCAGATGGCAGTGTATGGAGGGAGTGGATGGGGTTGAGTCATCCCAAATTTTGGCAATTGGGTTCACACCAAGATGCTCCCACCACCAGCCTCTCCCATTACGTAATCCTAGTCGGCCTTCCCATCCGCGGCACAGACCCAGTAGAAAATTAACCAAGATAAACAGCAGCATTAGATAAATTCAAAAAATCAACTCGATCCCTCATCTAGCAAACATATGATAGAAAATTGACATTAAAGGGAAAACCTAAGATGAAGAAATAGAACAATTGGCGCCAGAAACTAGAGGACTTAAAAACAAAAACAACAACAAAAAAAAAAAAAGAAGAAGAAGAAACTCTAATTAGTAACTGCATAGTAGTTTAGGAAGATATTGTAACCATAAAACAGCAAGAAGATGTTATATATTAAATGGTGCAAACAAAAAAATAAGCGCTTTGAAAGCGTGTGATGGCTAAAATTAAAAATTCTATAAAGAGATGGAAGAAATTATTAAGGATATCTCATAGATCACAGAACAAGAAACCAAAGATGTAGAAACGCAAGTAAAAGGATAAGGAGCATGGGAAATCAACTTAAAAGTCACAACTCTGAAGTGGAATCCTAGAAAGAGATTATAAAGAAAATGAAGGGAAGCAAAAAAACAGTAACAAAGAGGAAAAATTTCCATGGCTGAAAAGAGATATGCTTGAAGATTCTAAAGGGCCTTCCCAATGCAGACTGGGATTTAAGAAAAAAAAAGTTCCATACTGAGACAACTCACGTAAAGTTCCAGAAATATCCACACCAACGCACATCATATGCAATTCCAGAAAAACAAGGGGAAAGAGATAATCCTCAAAGACTTAAAAAAAAAAAAAAAAAGGAATCATACACAAAGAGGCTAAAATTAGCCGGCAAAAAACTTCTCATAGCAACACTAAATGCTGGAAGGCAAAGTTTTGGGAAAAATGATTTTGAACCTAAATTCTATGATCAATTATATTATCAGACAAACTGAGATGGAGAGGGAAAAGACTGCACAATTTGCAAGAACTTAAAATTTACCTCCCATGATCCCTTTCTAGGGAAGCTGAGTATAGTTGGCCTTCAAGATTCATGTGGCATTGGTTTTGGGGTCCCCCTCCAATGCCAGATTTGAGGACGCACAAGTCCCTGATATAAAATGTCCCGGCATTTGCATACAACCTATGCACATCCTCCCGTATACTTAAATCATCTCTAGATTACTTATAATACCTAATACAATTCAATGCTAGGTAAATAGTTGTTGTACTATATTATTTAGGGAATAATGACAAGAAAAAGTCTGTACATGTTCAGTACAGATGCAATGTCTTTTTCCATATATTTTGGATCCAATATTGGTTGCATCTTCAGATGTAGAACACTTGGATATGGAGAGTCAACTATTTACTCCAGGAAAACATGAGTGGATGTCAAGAAAGAGGGTCTTTGAACTGATTGATTCAGGCCCACTCAGATCATCTAAGATGATCTCTCTTACATAAAGTCAACTGACTAAGGGCTTTAATCACATCTACAAAATACCTTCATAGCAACACCTAGATTGGTGTTTGACTGGATAGCTGGGAATTCTAGGTTAGCCAAGGTGATACATAAAACTGACCATTACAGTTTGTAAATAGGGAATTATAATCCTAGACCATTTTTTGGCTGTACAATGTAAATGACTTGCACAATCATATTATACATGTGTTTGGTTGTTTCTTCAGCTTTCAAAATCAGCTTTTACACAAAAGACTGTTCATATATTTTTCATGGTATAATGTAAATGTCATCAACATTGTTAATGTAATGATATGGATACAGATACAAAAGAATATCAAGATGCTTGGAGAAGGTTGGTTATTGTAGGAATAGCTAAGGGAAAAAACTGCAGATGACCTAAACATTCAATAGTTGGGAAATAGTTAAATAAATTATGGAACATCCATATAATGGAATACCATGCTACACATAGGTTAAGAATATGACATGGCTCTCTGTTCTGATAGGATAATTTCAAATTATATTAAGTGAAAGAGCACAGTACAGATCGGTGCGTTTAGTGCGCAAATATATGTGTGTGTATATATATAATATTTATAGTATATATATAAGAATATACATGCATACACATATATATGCGTGCATATATGTGTGTGTGTATATATATATATACATGTGTATATGTATATAAATTCTTAAGAAAAATGCCAAGGAAAGGAAACTTTTAGTTTGATACTTTTGTAGAAAGAAACCAGAGGTAGAGGAAGAAAAAGAAACTTTTTTCATTTTGGTACCATTTTGATTTTTTTAACAATGTTCATGTAATATGTTTAATATTATTTTAAGGCTAACAGTGTTACCTGGCTGAAGAGATGAGGAGTCACTTAAATTTTCTTCATATTTTCCAGGTAAAAAAAGCACATGACAAATTTTACGTGAAAATGTTTTCAAACACCTTGTATATACTAGGCAGTTGGCCAAACCTGGTCATGCAAACATGCATAAGACTCCTTCTGCCCTGAAGGAGCTCCAACTCACAGGGAGATACATACATTCAAACAGAATATTAGAAAACATTGTGATGCAATAATAGAAATAAGCACAGGGTGATATGAGAGTGCCAAAGTAGACTGTGCCAAAAGCTAGTTATGCACTTCAAAAATGGGAAGCATTCTTGCCATGGGTGGTTGGATGAGAGGTAGGAGCGTGTCGTCTGGAGAGGGAGGGGTCAAGTCAGGTGACTGGACTCTGAACTTTGCTTTCTCATTTATAAAAAAAGTGACTAAACACGTATCTCATGGGTTGCATACAGATTAAATAAAATCATGTCTATAAAAAGCCTGGCACATGGTGACATTCAAATTTGAGTGCTTTTTCCCTTTCTCTGACTCAAACCAGAAGCCTAGAAATTGCACCAGGTAGATGTTTCCTTTTTTTAAGGTTAAAAACAACAAGATACCCCAGAGATGAGACAAATGACTTGACCAACATGACTGGCTAATTAGAGGTAGAGCTGACACAAAAGCATGGATGACCTGACATCTCAGTTGATTTTCCTTGCATGGTACCTATAAGGATAGTGACATTTAATCATGTTCCATTTTCTATTTCTTGTGAAAAGGGGCAGTAAGAGGTGGTATGAAAGGCAGATGGGTCACGAAACCCCAAAGCACTGGCTACATTATGCTTCTTGATGAAATGCCAGGCTCTGGGTCTACAAGCAACAGTCCACCACCAGGGAACAAGAATCCTAGGGATTTATCTACCTCTTCTTCCCCACCACACTCCTCCTTATCAACCAGTCCATGATGAGCAGAGGCTTCTATTCTATTCTGAAGGAGCTATTTATGAATGTGTGTTATCAATATAACAACATGTTCATAACATCAAGTATGTTCCAGTTGTGTGTGTCCTAAGGAGTTAAAAGTTTATGAGGGAAGAGGGATGCATTTGAGAAATAAGGAGGAAGTCTTCAGATGTTCAGTTTGTAAGAGATGAAGGTGAAGAGTCCACTTCTCCATTCTTTATTTTTTTAATTTTTACATTTTAGTGATAGAGTTTCACTCTGTCACCCAAACTGGAGTGCAGTGGCAAGATCAGAGCTCATTGCGGCCTCAGACTCCTGTGCTCAAGGGGTCCTCCTGCCTCAGCCTCCTGAATAGCTGAAATTACAAGCACACATCACCCTGCCCAGCTAATTAATTAATTAATATCTTTTTTCCATCTCTCCTGTCTGTAGTACTTGTCCACACCAAGCAAGAGAGGTAAGAGTTTCAACAGTGAAAGATATCTTAATAGCTCTTAAATTCTCAAGGAATTCTAAGGGCAGGAGCTAATAAAATAATTAACACTGCACTTCTGAAGGGCAGCCAGAGATAAACTGCACCTAGGAGCCAGCCGGGTATCTGCACAAGCTAAGTTGACAAAAAGAGCTCCTCAAACGCTTCTTGCTATTCAGCTCAATTAGAGATTATCCCGTAGAGAGGAGTTCCAAATGAATGCTAGTTAAATGTTGTTCTTTGCTATTGCTCTGTGTAAAGAGCTAGGGTTAAATTTTTGCTGTGCCCATTATTTAACAAAAAGACTGTCCTTTTCATTAAAAAGGAAGTGAAGACTGTGGGCTATTTCTGCTCTCTACAATTCTTTCAGCCTGCAGAACACTTAGCACCTGGGCTGGGCTGCCCCAGACCTTCATCTCCATGGGGATTAATCCAGAGAGCTTTGATTTAAAGAACTATAGACAGCAGAAATACCCCCACAGTCTTCACTCATTTTTTAATAAACAGGACAGTCTTTATCTTTAATAATGGGCACAACTAAAATTTAACTCTAGCTTGTTATAGAAAGCAATAAACAGGGTATCAATTACACAGGTACGTTAACAAGTCAAAGAAGAGTTGAGCATTTTGCCTCTTAAATTACTTCTTCTCAGACTTCCTTGGTCCAGGAGGTCTCTGATCCTTACGATCCAGATTATTACTGAATCAGGCAGTGTCATGTCCTTTGTGATTCATGTTCCTTCTATTATAGAAATAATTTGATATAAACAGAAGTTTGGCTTCTTAAAGTACTTCAGGAGAATAGTGTTATATGCACAATAGGATAAAAACTATTTATTATCAATAACAGTATTACTATATACTAAGCATTTACTGTGCAAGAAAATTTCATAATTGCTATGCATATATTAACTCTGTGCATCCTCTTAACAACACTTTGAAGTAAGTGCCATTAATTATTCTCATCTTGCATATAAGGAAATTAAGGCTTATAAGGAGTTCCCCCATACTATCAACATAGTATATTAGCTACCTATTTTTCATAACAAATTACCCTACAACTTAGAGGCTTAAGACAGTAATAGACATTTATCATCTCATAAAATGTCTAGGTCTGAAATTCAGGGATTGTTTCATCGGGTTTTTTGGGGTGAGGCTCTCTCCTGAGATTACAGTCAAGATGTCAGTTGGGGCTGCTGCAACATCTGAAGGCTTGACTGGGGCTGGAGGACCCATTGTCAAGATAATTCACTCATATGACTGGCAAGCGGGTGCTGGCTTTTGTAAGGAGACCTCGGTTTCTCCTGGGTCCACATGGGTATCTCCAGAGGATGCTGTAATGTTTTTGCAACATTTCAGCTGGCTTTGTCCAGAGTGAGCAATTCGAGAGAGAGGGCAAGGTGGAAATGACAGTGTCTTCATAACCTAGCCCCAGAAATTGCATACTGGCACTTCTACCATGTTCTTCTGGGTACACAGGACTGCCATGATCCAGTGGGGGAAGCTCCAACACAAGGGTGTAACTATGAGGAGGAGAGAATCATTGGAGGACTTCTTGGGGGCTGGCAGAATTTGGGTTTGAGCTTCAGTCTACTCTCTGTAAAGCTGTACTCTTGACCACTCTATGATATTGCCTCCCTCATAAAAGCAATCCCTTAACTATTCAAGATATTTAGACAGTCATGAAAGAGTAAACAATGATGACATAAGAAAAACAACAGTGTACTGAGTGCTCACTATGTTCCAGGCATTATACTAAGTTACTAGCAGCATCCTCTCATCATACCTGATGATGCGGTTCAGAGAAGTTCAATGATTTTCTCAGAGTCTCAGAACTGAAATCCAAATGGTCTTTCTGAATGTGAAGCCTTTGTGAGATGAATGAACAAGTATGGATGGGAGATACTTACAAGAAGGGGAAAACGAAGCCCAGGGAGCATGGATCTGTGATTGAGAAAGGACGGGCAGTAGAAAGCAGAGTTGGAGGTGAAAATCAGGCTGATGCAGTCAAAAGAACATCACCACTCAAATGAGCTGAAATTGGGGGTAAGACCTAAGAAACAGATAAAGTGAAAGAACTGTCAGGGCATGAATTACACACTGCAGTTAGTCAAATATCACATTGCCCTTATCATCTAGTTCTGTTCTGCAGAATGGATTTATCTTACTAAGAGAAATCATTTTGTTTTCTTAAAGACAAGGAGATAAAAGAGAGAGAGAGGGAGAACTTGGCTTCTGAACTTCTCTGTAGACTAGATATCTCCATTTGAGTGAGTAGAAAGTTCTTTAAAATCAAATGCATTTTTCACTTCAAATGAAACCCATTTCTATATTTAAAAATTATTAACCATGGTCTAACTGATACACAGCGTTGCAAATCCAAGCCATGAACTAATCATAGAGTGTCAGTGGGCATTCTAGTCAGCACTGTGCTAAGTGGTAGAAGATATTTAGAGGTATAGTATAAGGCATCATTCATGTCCCAGAGAGACTTAGATTTATTTGGAGAGAAAAGACATACATAAGGATCCCTCTGCAAAATCTCTACCCAGTGATTATTTGAGAGTGAGACAGGGAAGGAGGAGCTAATAAAGGATTCATTACTATAACTCCTGCAGGAGAGTTCAGCTCCTAGGGAATCTTGGAGAAACAAACAGAATGAGATATGGTTTGGACTTGTGTCCGTGCCCAAATCTCATGTGGAATTGGAGGAGGGGCCTGGTGGGAGGTAAGTGGATCATGGGGATGGATTTCCCCCTCGCTATTCTCATGATAGCGAGTGAGTTCTCTAAGACCTGATGATTTAAAAATGTGTGGCATCTCCCTCACTGTGCTCTCTCTCTCTCTTTCCTGTAGCCATGTAAAGAAGGGTACTTGCTTCCCCTTCGCCTTCTGCCATGATTATAAATTTCCTGAGGCCTCCCAGTAATGCTTCCTGTTAAGCTTGTGGAACTGTGAGTCAACTAAACCTCTTTTCTTCATAAATTACCCAGTCTCAGGTGGTCCTTTATAGCAGTGTAAGAACAGACTAATACAGAATGCTTCCTAGAATTTTTTTTTTTTTCTGAAGAACAGGAAGCTGGGAGCAGTAAGCCGCTGGCCGCCATACTCCACTGGTTGAGGGTTAATCCCCAGGGTAACATCCCTGCCCCTTCTGACCGTGCCAGGCTATGAGCTGAGTAGATTACTGTGACTTTGAAGAAAGCCCTAAAGCAGAAAAATAAAGCCGTGCCATAGCGTGCCCTTGAAATGGTGACACTGACAGTGGGCCTGGAGCTGCCTACCACAGCTGTGGTGAAATTAGAGGTAGGTGAATAAGATGTGGTAGAAGGCAAAGAAGTCTGCTACAGTCAGGAAGGTGAAAACTACCTCCTCCTGTACCCTCAAATCAATTGTCATTGGCCAGACATGGGTCCTATGGCCACCCCTAGCTGAAAAGGAACCTAGGGAATGGAGCAGTTTTAGGGGGGACAGCTTGTAAGAGAGAGTTTGTAAGAGCCATGCTGAACGAAATCAGAGTTTTACATTCTGTAAAGAAGAATAAGAATGGGTATCAGGCAGGCAGCTAACAGGTTCTGCTCAGCATCACCTCTAAGAGTAGCCACTCTCTCCTCCCTAGGTAGAGCTGTTCCTCCTGTCCCCCAAATATCCATAAAACATGCAGTACCACGACAAAGTTATATTAGGAGCCACCAGCCAATCTTCCTACCATGAACTTGTCAACAATGTACTTTGGTGATTGCTATGCCCTCATGGCTCATGGAGTGTGCAGAAGACGTGGCAGCTATATAATACACCATTTAAACAGCTGCCATCAACCCTCTTCCACAAATTTAGCTTTCCATGGCAGTCCTTGAGAAAAGCAGAGAGTAAAGTTTTGGCTGATCACCATGTTGGCAAACCATGGAGAGAGGATTGGGCAACAGAAGGCTCTTTTCGCTCACATCTGTAGCTCAACTGCTTAACATGTAGTAATATTCCTGGCTTCCCCTGGAAGGTAAGAGTCTCTAAGAGTTGTCTTGAAAGAAGTGAAAACCAGAGGACAGACAGCCTCTCTCCTTTTTTTTTTTTTTTCCCACTTTCTGGCTCTTTTTCAAAGAGGACTCTACATGACTCTTGCAACTTGATTTACTCCTTTCCAAAACCTCCAACAGAGGAAAAGGGCATAAAATGGGAAATTCATTCCTGTTTCATATCCCTTTCCTCCTGTTCAGCCTCTGTGGGGAAACAATCGTATGGAGGCTGTTACCGCTGGTGACCATGGTAATAAAATAATTGACATACAGTCTGAAAGTCATAAACGTAATGAAACTATAGTTTTTATTGCACTTCACCCTCCTCACTGATCAAATCAGATCTGCATAATACAAAGATATTAAATTTCCATGTTTCTCATTTTCTCTCCCCTGCCAATAGGAAGGCTTTGTTGTGAGGCAACCCTGACAGTGGGCAGGGAACATCATTGCTCTAGATTTTGCTGAAAAATGTTTTTTGATAATTGGTGCTGGCTGGCTCACAACGCAAAGCAAACTTCTGAGAAATGGCTGGATTCTGGCTCCGTGGAGATACAGCTGCTTGTTTCTGGCAGGTGGAGGTTTTATGGAGCTCTAAGGGAGTAACGAAGAAGAAAAGGGATGTCAAAGGGGCTAGCACAATGGAGGGACACATTAATTCAAGAAATAATTGTGGAGGAATTTTACTCCTTAGCCCGCACCCCTGACCTACTGAACTGAAATGGAAGGAAGACAGATGAAACACATCTGGACCAGACCTGTGTGAGATCTGGGGATAAGAGATGTGAATGGAACGGAGCACCTGAGTGCAAGGTACTCACAGTCTAAATGAGATGCTCACCTGGGTCACTTGTCCCCAGTAGCCTGTTTCCAACAAGAACCAACAGGAATAGGGATTGGGGATGGAATCTGTGCTGGCCAAACAGTACATCACTGTGTGACCATGTTTCAGGCCTACTTCTAGGTTCTCTAGGGACTTAAAGATTGATGATATTGATACTTATAACATAAGAACTTTCATTATAACAGAAAGGTAAGGTGATGAGAGGTATAAAGTGCTGTAAACATTTTCGGGAAGGAGCATTTACCTCTAGCAGGGGTCTCCAAGAAGGTACTAAGAAGACATTGCCCTTAGCTCATGCTTACGTATGTCAGAGACCCTGCGAAATGATTTTACTGGAAGGAGACTTCATCTCTTGTTGTATTAGGCTGTTCTCACATTACTACACAGAAATACTGGAGACTGGGTAATTTATAAAGAAAAGAGGTTTAATTGGTTCCCAGTTCTGCAGGCTGTATAGGAAGCATCATGATGCTGGCATCTGCTTGGCTTATGGGGAGGCCTCAGGAAACTTGCAGTCATGGCAGAAGGTGAAGTGCGAGTAGCACCTCACATGGCCATAGTGGAATCAAGGGAGAGAGAAAGGAGGTGCCACACACTATTAAATGACCAGATTTCATAAGAACTCACTCACTATTATGAAGACAGTACCAAGGGGATGGTACTAAATCATTCATGAAAAATTTGCCCCCATGATCCAATCACCTACCACCAGGCCCCACCTCCAACATTGGAGATTTGGGCAGAGACACACATCCAAACTATGTCATTTGTATTTTAGTTTAATTTCATCGTAGAAGAAAATGGTCAGCAAAAAAAGGTAGAATGAGGCAGTGGTTCTCAACTGGGGACAACTTTTGTCCCCTCCTTACCACCCGGAGGATGTTTGATAATGTCTGGAGAAACTTTGATTGTCACAACTAGGGGCTGGTGCTACTGGTATTTAGTGAGTAGGGGCCAGGGATGCTGCTAAACATCCTACAATGCACAACATAGTCCCCCATAACAGAGAATTATCTGGCAACAGTGATGAGGTTGAGAAATCCTGGCACAAGGGGAAATACAGTTCCACTAACATGCTACTGATACCCCAGAGACCAGGAGAGAGGCAGATCATAGCAGGTTCTGAAGCTAAGTTCTGCCCCTGCAGGGCAGGTAACGGATGGTCAAGGCTGTGTCAGGTGAAGGGGACCGACACTCTGGGGCCAAGGCATGACATCCATGAGGCTGGAGCAGGAGGGAGCCTGAACACTTCAGGCTGAGATGGAGGGCTAGAAAGGAGACACACCCTGGTTTTACTTTTGGTATGTTAATTTTACTCCCTTGCCTACGTCTATGTACCAGGAGCCTCCCCCGCCGCCCCCCCCACCTCCCCCACCCCACCCCACCCCACCCCACAACCCTCTCTATATTCACCGCTTTCCTCTCATCCTCCTCTTTCTTTCTTGGATTATTCTTTTCTATCCTTTACTCTCCTACACTTCAAGCATCAGGTGGGTAGGGATGTCGTATTCAAGGTCAGGGTTAAAGAGGTGAGAGGGAGGAAGAGTTCAATTTTGGGGCCTATTCTTCCCCTTTTACGATGTTCCATGAAAGGAATAGCTACCATTTCACTTTCTCAAGTTCAAACAAAATGGCCAAAATCAAAACAGAACCAAACTGAAAAGTGTTTGAAATCCTTGGGCTTGGATCTTTGATTTTAAGTCTCAACACATTTGCAAAGTAGTTACCACCATTTAATGGATGGAAAAGCCATGGCTCAAAGACAGTCGAGAAATCTTCCAAGGCAACACAGCCAGGAAATCATTGTCTCAGGACTCCATTATAGAAATTATCCGCCGGGCACGGTGGCTCACGCCTGTAATCCCAGCACTTTGGGAGGCTGAGGCAGGCGGATCACGAGGTCAGGAGATCGAGACCATCCTGGCTAACACGGTGAAACCCCATCTCTACTAAAAATACAAAAAATTAGCCGGGCGTGGTAGTGGGTGGCTGAGTAGTCCCAGCTACTCGGGAAGCTGAGACAGGAGAATGGCGTGAACCCAGGAGGCAGAGCTTGCAGTGAGCCGAGATCGCACCACTGCACTCCAGCCTGGGCGACAGAGCGAAACTCTGTCTCAAAAAAATAAAAATAAATAAATAAATAATCCAAAGGTGGTGTCTGTATATTAGCCTCTTGGTTGCTTATTTCAAAAGCTGGGGCTAAACTCAAATTTTCATGCACCCAGTTGTTTTAAAAATAGTCCAAACAAGCAGATTTGTAGCCATTTCGAGTCTGCCTCCTTTGCATATTCCAGGAAACCTCAGGCCACATATGTTGGCCATAAAGCCTCCAAGCTGCTACGACCCTGGCCTTAGGACCTCTCCAACCCAGATCCTCCTACCTTGCTGCTGAGCAATGTCACCTAAACTAAGCCCCCTTTCTAATTCCTCCAGCCCCAGTAGTTCCCTTGCCTGCCTCCCCTTCTGTATGGTGGCCTCTCCCTCCATCCATGAACTTGCAGACAGTCTCATGCCATAAGGGATGTCCCAGCCCTGTCCATGCACTGTCTAGTACAGCTTATTGCATGTTACTGCCTTTCATGGTCACCCGTGTCTCCTTGCTCTGCCTCCAAATCCCTCAAACCCCCTACATATTCCAAGTCAGATTTTCAGCCCAGTGATTTTTTTCCCACTATCCCATTGCTTCCACCTTAGTTTCAAACTTTTTCAACAAGTAGGCTTATACAAAGAACTATAGTATCTAAGTAATGTTTCTAGAGAAGGGCCAGGAATTGATCTGAAACTTAACACATTTAGCTCAGTTCCTCAAACCTGGTAAAAGCTTGCATCATCTAGAGACAGCAGAAAGTTCTTATAGATACTTTATTATTATTATTATTTTATTTATTTATTTATTTTGAGACGGAGTCTCACTCTGTCGCCCAGGCTGGAGTGCAGCGGCACAATCTCGGCTCACTGCAAGCTCCGCCTCCCGGGTTCACACCATTCTCCTGCCTCAGCCTCCCGAGTAGCTGGGACTACAGGCACCCGCCACCATGCCTGGTTGATTTTTTGTATTTTTAGTAGAGACGGGGTTTCACCGTGTTAGCCAGGATGGTCTCGATCTCCTGACCTCGTGATCCACCCGCCTCGGCCTCCCAAAGTGCTGGGATTACAGGCGTGAGCCACTGCACCCGGCCGTAGATACTTTATTATTATTATTAATTATTGCTACAATTTCCACATGTCCTCTGAAAAGGAATGGACCAGGAATAGCGCCCTAGAGACTTGATAGTGCTCATCGTGTTATTAAAAACTTCTGTTCACTGAGCATTCACTCCATGCCAGGCTCTTACCAAGATCTTGAACAGAATCACTCAGTGGTAATGGCACATCTTCCGGTCCTTAGGCCATGGTGTTATTCATGTAGCAGACAGAGATTCCCTATCTTCCATGGTTTCCACATGCATCCTGTCAGTTTACTATCTTGCTTAAATTTCCTGAAAAACAATGCAAGGGACTTGCCACCTAAAAACATAATGCCACTCCTGACTTGAGTTTCTGTCCTGGTTCACGAGCTGCTCTTGCCTTTTATGGGACCAACCCAGCAGCCAGCTCTGGCTTAAAGCAATCACCAGGGGAAAGGAAATAATACCTTTTAGCAGGCAGAAACACAGGCAATAAAATCATCCCCTGGATCCTGAAGTTCCTGGGCACCTAGAGGAGACGGCAGGAGAGCTGTTATTTAGCAACTTTCAGTTCTGTTACGTCTGTTATGTCTTCCTAACAAATTGCTGGCTTCAGCAACTCCACACCAAAAGCTGTGGTTATAAATATTACAGGTCTCATGGTCCCCTGAGAACCACAATTCGTGGGGTGATAAAATCCCACCTCCCAAGGCAGAGACCCCTTGGAAGGAACTGAAATGAAATGTCCTTCTTTCTGATTACAGATGAGCCATATTGAAGCCAATTTCAGGCAGGGATGGGGAGGTGGTGCTGGGGGCTGAGGAGGGACAGAAATATAGGGTGTGCCTGAGGGTTGGTGGAAGGGAGAGATGTATGGGACCCCCTTTGATTGCTTTCTTCCCTAATCACCATTATTCGGCCCAGCAAATTGGAAGCTAATGAAACTTAGTGACGATGTTCTATATGAAATTTCTAGAGAAATGCTAAAAAAAAGATTGAATCCTGTAATGGTTATTTGGCATATTGTTGGCTTGGAGTCTACAAGATCAGCCCTTCAGAATTGTGTTCTTTTCTTCTGCTATGGTACGATGAGCACAGTATCTACCAAAAGATGAATAGTGGAAATGATAATAATTGTAGCTAGGTACTTACTAAATGCCAGACCTTTTTGTAACTGTCTTATGCATATTATTATTAACTTTTTAAATCCTCACAACAATCTTAGGAAGTAAGGCTTGTTATTGTTCCCATTTTATATTTTAGATATAAGTAAATGGAAGAACAGAGATTAAGCAACCTGCCTACAGATCTTGAAGCAGGTGGAAGGAAATCAGGCCATTGGCTTTAGAGTTCATGCTTTCTCTGGGAGGCTGAGGCAGGAGAATCACTTGAACCCGGGAGGCAGAGGTTGCAGTGAACCAAGGTTGCACCACTGTACTCCAGCCTGGGCAACAAAGCGAGACTCCATCTCAAAAATAATAATAATAATAATAACTCTAGGTCTTACTCTAGGTCTAATGAATCAGAACCCTTAAGAAAGGGGAAGCCTAACTCATTAGCCATAGCTATATGATGAGGTGCTGGAATTGCATCTCAGTTGCCCTGGAATGGGACCAAAGCACGAGTATTGTTTAAAGCTTTTAGGCCAGAACAGTGAGAAGCCAGGGTTGACAATAATGAGCTCGACCTTTCTGCA
Source organism: Hylobates moloch (assembly GCF_009828535.3). Classification (NCBI taxonomy): domain Eukaryota; kingdom Metazoa; phylum Chordata; class Mammalia; order Primates; family Hylobatidae; genus Hylobates; species Hylobates moloch. The sequence continues at coordinate 42,047,154 of NW_026652294.1, forward strand.
CCATTAATGGCTATACTTTGGGTAGTGGCCTTGCTTCTAGCATATGCTGGACACACTTTTTTCCATCATCAGAAAGGACTTATACAATCCGAGTACAAATTAACTAGCTGCCTTCATCTCTTGGATCAATAATCAGAAACCTATTGGATTCGTATTGAAAGTGGGACCTCTCTGGGAAGGCAGGAGATGGTTTAGTGATAGAACATACAAAAGGCCAGGCACGGAGGCTCCCGCCTGTAATCTCAGCACTTTGGGAGGCCAAGGCAGGCGCATCACCTGAGGTCAGGAGTTCAAGATCAGCCTGCTCAAAATGGCGAAACCCCGTCTCTACTAAAAATACAAAAAATTAGCCTGATGTGGTGGCAGGTACCTGTAATCCCAGCTACTCAGGAGGCTGAGGCAGGAGAATTGCTTGAACCTGGGAGGTGGAGGTTACAGTGAGCCAAGATGGTGCCACTGCACTCCAGCCTGGGTGACAAGAGTGAAACGCTGTCTCAAAAAAAAAAAAAAAAGAACATACAAAAAAGTGAGTCCCGAGACCAGGCATAAAGTCATAGTGACATGAAGGAAAATGCAGATTTTGGCCTGGGAGATCAATTTCAAATTGGGCGGAGTGGAGAACATGGCCAGGTTGCAGGTATCGTTAACCAAAAGTCTGAGCTCAGCCTCAGAGCCAGGAGCTATGTGTGTGGACAGGGCCGATGGCCAGCCGAGATCCAGGATGCTGTGGGAACATGTGGCTGCAGGAAGCAGAAACCCACAGCGGGCAACTGGGATGAAGCAGTAGGAAATTCAAACTCTCGGAGGAGTGAGATAACAATCAGAAATTCCAGCACAGGGAAAGAGGCAGAGTCCAGGGGGATGACACAAAAGTAAAGTAGGGCTGGGCGTGGTGGCTCACGCCTGTAATCCCAACACTTTGGGAGGCTGAGGCAGGCGGATCACCTGAGGTCAGGAGTTCGAGACGAGCCTGGGTGAAATCCCGTCTCTAGTAAAAATACAACAAAATTATCTGGGGGTGGTGGCACACATCTGTAGTCCCAGCTACTCGGGAGGCTGAGGCAGGAGGATCACTTGAACTCAGGAGGCGGGGGTCGCAGTGAGCTGAGATCGCGCCACTGCGCTCCAGCCTGGGCTACAAAAAGAGACTCCATTTCAAAAAAAAAAAAAAAAAGTAGATGAGATTTAAAGAAATAAAATGCTGATCAAGGAATTCCTCAACTTCCCATTTTTAGGGACAAGGTTGACTCAAGAGTGGATGGAGTAGAAGAAAGGAGTTTCACAACAGGTCACTGGATAGAGGAGATTTGAAAGTTTAGAGATCCCAAAAGATGCATGCTAAACAGGGTATTTCATCCTCTTGTTGGTTAATTTTAAGACGCCATCCCCAGCTTTCCTGCCAATGGAGGTTCGCTGACTTTTCCTTCCTGTTTAACTTTGGGGTGCCGCTCATGGAAAGGGTCTTCCAGCTTCACACACCTATGTGTGTTCATCCACGTGTACGCGTGCCAAGGAGCCCTACACCTTCCATTATCTGGTCTCCTGCACCCCATCTGGCCTCGGTCATAGCCTCAGTTCTAGCTTGATTCCAGGTCCAGCTCACTCAGGTCCATTTGACAGGTCCCTATGTACCAGCACCATGAGGACAACATTCTAAATGCCAATGTCGTTATTTCTCCAACCCCCTTCAAGTGGTTCTGTTTCCTAACGGGAGCTTCCAGCATCAGGGAATTTACACCCTGTGTGGAAGACACCGCACAGCCTGTGGTTTTTACTCATCATGATGACATAAGGAGGCACTTTTCTCATGCGATACAGCAAAGCCACTTGGGGAGAAGCGATCTTCCTGAAGCATATTCAAGAGAGCCAACAAGACAGACGTTGCAATTCCCTGAGCTCCCAGGCACATCCAGTTTCCGCCTCTTTCCGTTTGCTTCGGGTTTGTTCCATGCGATACATCTCACCAAGCATCTTCTGGCCTCCTCCATGTGCCAAAAGGGCCCCTCTGAGGATGGCACACACATACTCTCAGAGCCACATGAGGATTCCAGCGAGCGTTCAGGCACTAATGAATTCTCCTTGTGCAGAACTGAGCACATGTACAGATTGCACGTGGGAGGAGATGTTCTCTCAGTGTCTGCTCTAAATGTTGTTTCTGAGTTAATTGTTCCAAGAGAGGGAAATGAATGGGGATTGCCTGAGCCACCCTTGAGCTAAGACAAATCAGCCAGGATCATTGGACTCTGCAGGAGGAATTTTTCTTCTGCTCTTTTTATCCCTAAGATCCATGGGTTAGTTATTGGACCACTCAGCTGTTTGCTGGCAGGCCCCTGTCCCACTCCTCCCCTGCTCTGCTCCCACTGGGCAGTTCCCAGTGTGGCCTCAGCATCTGTGGTCTGGACTTAGGGGCAGGGACTACAGGAGAGAGGACTACCCTCTCTCCTGTAGTCCTTGTCCCTAAGGTGGCAATGATTTTCCACTGTGGTTAATCATGGCTTCTCAGTTCTTCCATCCCTTGTGAAACCAATTCCCTGTATAAAGTTCCCTCTGTTTTAAAACTCCTCTTTCCTCTAGTTCTTCCTCTTTCTATGCTGATAAAGTTTTAAAATAATAGCTAATAGGGCTGGGCATAGTGTCTCACACTTGTAGTCCCAGAACTTTGGGAGGCTGAGGCCGGTGGATCCCCTGAGATCAGGAGTTTGAGACCAGCCTGGCCAACATGGTGAAATCCCGTCTCTACTAAAAATACAAAAGTTAGCTGGGTGTGGTGGTGCACGCCTGTAATCCCAGCTACTTAGGAGGCTGAGGCAGGAGAATCATTTGAACCCAGGAGGTGGAGGTTGCAGTGAGCTGAGATCATGCCACTGCACTCCAGCCTGGGTGACAAGAGTGAAACTTCATCTCAAAAAATAATAATAATGATAGATAACACTTTTTACAGCATTAGGAAATGCTTTACATTATTAACTCATTGAATACTCATAACTTTCCCATGAGGTAGGGATTAGTATTGTGCCCATTTTACAGATGTGGAGACTGAGCAATAGAGTGGGTCACACAGTCCATTCATGGTGGAGGTGGGATTCCAGCTGGGCCCCAAGTGCCATGCTTTGAACAACACCAACAACAAAAAACAAAGAAAACATACAAACAAACGTATCTCAGTTCACAGAATTTTTGAAGCAAGAGCATTTAGGGTGCTGGTTCTCAGAGCGTGGCTCCTGAACCAGCAGCATTAGCATCTCCTGGGAACTTCGAAATGCAAATCTTAGCCTATACTCCTTACATACTGAAGCCAAATGGGCAGGGGAGAGGAGGAAATCTGTTTTTACACACCCTCCTGGTGATTCAGATGCTTAGTAAAGTTTGGGAAACACTGTCATAGAACAGGGTTCCATCCTTGCATGTTGAAGTCCTGGAACAGTTTTGGGGCCACTGTGGATCTATCCCTGGAAAGGAATCAGTAGCTAATTCGCGATTCCCTCCAACTCCCCTGGCCCATCACCTCCTGTTCTACATGGCACGGCTCCTGTAGGTGGCTATGCACACCCTTTCATCTTAAGCAGGACACTGTGTGGTAGGCACAATAATGCCCTCCCCCTCCACCCAAAGATGTCCCCATCCTAATTCTCAGGACCTGTGAATATTTTGTTGCTGTTGTTGTTGAGACAGAGTCTCACTCTATCACCCAGGCTGGAGTGCAGTGGCACCATCTCGGCTCACTGCAACCTCCACCTCCTGGGTTCAAGCAATTCTCCTGTCTCACCCTCCTGAGTAGATGGGATTACAGGTGCACGCGCCACAATGCCAGGCTAATTTTGTATTTTTAGCAGAGACGGGGTTTCACCATGTTGGTCAGGCTGGTCTCGAGCTCCTGACCTCGTGATCTGCCCACCTAGGCCTCCCAAAGTGCTGGGATTACAGGTGTGAGTCACCTTGCCTGGCCGGACCTGTGAATATTTTATGTTACATGGTAAGGAGGAATGAAGGTTGCCAATCAGCTGACCTTAAAATAAAGAGATTCTCCTGGATTTTCCAGGTGGATCTAACATAATTGTAAGAGTCCTAAAATGAGGACGAGGGAGGGAGAAGAATCAGAACTAGAGAGATGGCGAGTTTTGAAGACAGAGGAAAGAGACACAAGCAGAGGAATGCAGGCAGCCTCTAGAAGTTTGAAAAAGCAAGGGAACAGGTTTTCCCCTAGAGCCTCCAGAATAAACACACCCTGCTGACCTCTTTATTTTAGTTCATTGAGACCCATTTTTGACCTAATGACCTCCAGAACTGTAAGATAATAACTTTGTTTTGAGTCATTGAGTTTCCAGTAACTTGTTACAGCAGTGATAGGAAACTAATACCCCATAAAAGACACTCAAGGGCATAGCTGACACTCACAGCTGTGGTCGTAACCACCCCTTTCATCGAATTTCCCATATCCCTTCCTTTCCCAATCTTATCCTACCTTTTTCGCACTTCCAAATCTGAGTTGATTTTGCACATCTGTTTGCCTAAACCCTGTTACGTGTACCCTGGAACTCCGGCTCTATGATCACTTCCTCCTCCTCTAACTTCAATCTTTCCTTGGAAGGTTCCTTATCTGATGCTGGACACCCCTTGAAGGCCCTAGTGTCTCTGAAAGCCACTCAAGCTGATGCTGAGTGTTCTCTGGCAGCCCAAGACCTCAGGGTCACTTTCCATATTTTCCTAATTCGCCACCCCCACCTCTCTCTTGCAAACCCTTTCTTATTTCAACTCATGCTACTTATCTCTGTCAGTCTCTCTCCCTTCTCCTTGCTGCCATCTGTTATCCTGCCAGTCACTCCACGTCACTCACTGATGGTGTTAGCTGTTCACTTACCCTGTCTGTGCTATCCCCTGTGCTGATGAATCATAAAGCATCCTCTAGCCTCTGAGTCCCTTGATTCACCCCCTCCAAAGATATTTTTCAACCCTACATCCTCTATCCTCTTCCATGGTCACACCTGTTCCTTGTCATCTCTGGTAACCAGATCTCCCTCAACTCAAAACCCCAACTTTAAAGGTTCGAGCCTATATACGCCACTTGTAGGTCCTTAACTCCAGCATTCCCAATGCTACAATCCTTTGATTTTGTTAAGACTTCCAAATTTCATCCCCACTTCTCTACTTGCCCAGCTACAAATTCATGGCTCAGTTTAATCACCTCTTTATAAATATTACCTTCAGTCCCCTGGCAACCTGTCCCCCATCCCCCAATCCCACTGCCTTGCTCACTTGGTAAATCCCAGCCCTGGCTCAATCCGTATAGCTGTCTTCTAAATTGCCTGCACATGAACAGCTGAGTTTTGGGTAAAAACAATCACAGATCCAGGTTATCTGCTTTGCTTTAGACGTCACAGCCATTATCCTCACATAAGCACTCTACACCACCTGATGCATCGGTCCTCCCTAATTGCCAGATCCCCTTCTCCACACCCTAACATGACTATTTTACAGCATTTCCTTTGTGCTCCTTCCCTCCCCACTGCCTCCTCTCGCACACTCTCAGTTGGTGATCTCTCCTCATACTTGCTGAGAACATGCAAACCATGAGATGGGAATGTGCTCAACTTCCCATCAGCATACGTGTTATTCCTTTTATTTTGAGACAAAGTCTCACTCTGTGGCCCAGGCTGGAGTGCAGTGGCGTGATCTCTGCTCACCGCAAGCTGCGCCTCCCGGGTTCATGCCATTCTCCTGCCTCAGCCTCCCGAGTAGCTGGGACCACAGGCACCTGCCACCACGCCCGGCTAATTTTTTGTATTTTTAGTAGAGACGGGGTTTCACCGTGTTAGCCAGGATGGTTTCGATCTCCTGACCTCGTGATCCGCCCGCCTCGGCCTCCCAAAGTGCTGGGATTACAGGCATGAGCCACCGCGCCCGGCCACGTGTTATTCATTTTTATCCATCCTCCCCTCTTTCCCTCCTTTTGTAAAGAAGAGAGCATTTCACCAGTAACCCAAACTTAATCTTTCCACTGTGTCCTGAGTGCCCTTCCGTTTTGTTTGCTCAAGGACTTTGGTGCTTTGTTTTTTCTTTTTTTCTTTCTCACCATAGGTCTTTCTGAAGAGAAGCCTATAGCTTCAAATGCTTACATGTATTAGAAAATGAAGAAAGTACTAAAATTAATTATCTAACTGTCCACTTTCCGAATTTAGATAAAGACTAGGAGAAAGTACGTATAAACAAAAAATTAAGAGAAAAGCAGAAGTTAATGTAATAAAAAATCAATGAAGTCAAAAGTCAGTTATCTGAAAAGATCAACAAAACAGATAAACCTCAAGCAAGCATGACTAAGAAAAAAAGGCAGAGAAATTATCAACACTGGAAATGAAAGAGGGATTATCACTACAGATTATGTAATTTTCAAAATAATTAAAAGAAGAATACTATGGTTAACTTTATGACAATACATATAACAAAGTAGATGAAATGGAAAAATTCATTATAAAACTCAAATTACCAAAACTGACATAGGAATAGCCTTACCCCTCCCAAGGAATTAAATTTATTATCAAAAACCTCACCACAAAGAACTCTTCAAGCCCAAGTGGTCTCATTAGTGAATTTCATTAAATATTCAAGAAAGAAAAAAATACCAAATTAACACAACATATTTCAGAAATTAGAGGAACAAGCTCCTGATAGAGGCAACAGCCTGGGTGAATCCCATAGATTTTATACTGAGCAAAAGAAGTCAGACACAAAGGAGTGTGGATTTTGTGATTCTATTCAAATGACATTCTAAATTAGCAAAGCTAATTTATTGTGGAAAACTTCAACAGTGGTTGCCTCTGTTGAAGGCAACAGCCTAAGGGACATGGACTGGAAAGGGATCCTAGGGAACTTTCTGGAATAAGAGGAGTTGGTTCCATGGATGTCAAAATTGTACATTTAAGATTTTTGAATTTTAATATATGTAAATTAAACAGATAAACAATCCAGAAGGTGGAGAGTAGGTGTAGCAATTGAACAAGAATGACAAAATGTGTATGGTTGTTGAAGTTGAGTGATGTGTGTGTGGGAGTTTATTGCCGTATACTATTTGTGTTGTATGCGCTTTCAGTTCTCCGCAGTGAAGAGTTAAACATTGAAATGTTGATGAAGTTTGATTTATAAAATGAGATATTGCATTTATATATCACACTCTTTCCAATTTGCATAGTTCCAATTTATACAAAACCGAGTATATTTGTATTTCCTTCCAGTCTTATTTTTTAAATTGTTCTGAGCAGCACTGAATATGCAATTTTACACTCAGCTTTCCTACTCACATTACACTGTAAGCATCTTTGCAGTTTTACATTCTTTGTGATCATCAATTTTAATGGCCACCCCTCTGGCTTCTTAATGCTGAAACTCAAATTTTATCTCATTATTTTACCTCCATGGATTGCTAGTGCTACTCAGAATAATACCTGCTACTCAGGTAGTCTCATTTAATTATTTATGCTCACCTTATACTAAGGGGGATTTAAGGTGGCCTGAAAAGACACATAAAGTGCAACAAAATAGAAGAAAGTTAAAACACAACATATAAGAGAAAGAGAAACAAGGTTAAAGACAGAGTTTCACCAAGGATCTTTAAGGCAGGAAAAATCCGACACCCTTCTTTGCCAAGGTAAAGCTTAACAAAACACACACACATCTAACTTCGAGTAATGATTTTCAGTGTGTGTATTGGTTGAAGTGGAGGTGGGGTAAACTCAAAGATTTAACCAGAGGGTTTATAACAGGGTGACCACACAAAGTAGTCTTTTATGAGAAATAGCTTTTTTTTTTTTTTGAGACGGAGTCTCATTCTGTCGCCCATGCTGGAGTGCAGTGGTGCTATCTCGGCTCTCTGCAAGCTCTGCCTCCCGGGTTAACGCCATTCTCCTGCCTTAGCCTCCTCAGTAGCTGAGACTACAGGCACCCGCTACCACGCCCGGCTAATTTTTCGTATTTTTTAGTAGAGACGGGGTTTCATCGTGTTAGCCAGGATGGTCTCCATCTCCTGACCTCGTGATCCGCCCGCCTTGGCCTCTCAAAGTGCTGGGATTACATGCATGAGCCACTGCGCCCAAGTTAAGGAATAGCTACAATATTGATAACTTCAGTTTTGGAATAGTTGCGTAACTTGAGATATAGCTTAGAATTGCTTTTTATCTTAAGTAGCTGAGAGGCAAGACAGAGAAATGGGTTCACCTCTCAGCTCTGCTGCTCCCCAGCCAGTTATTTTGAGAAGTTGACCTCACCTTTCTGATTCTTTGTTTCTTCCTTTATAAAATTGGAGGGTGATAAATGTCCACTTTATAGCACTGTTGTGAAGACTTATCACAGATTCATTTGACAAATATTTATTGAGACACACTACATGGCAGGCCCTGTTCCAGTCACACAGCAAAGGGTGACTATCATCTCTAACATTTTGATACTCATCTTTTAGTGGGGGTGGAGACATAAGACAAGAAAATAAGCAAGATCATTTCAGATGCTGACGCTTTCTATCAAGAAAATAATCCACGCTATAGGGCTCAAGTAAATGATGGGTATGTATGTGTGTATGTGTGTGTGTGTGTGTGTACACTTTAAAAGATACACTGATCAGAGAATTCCTCTCTGAAAAAGTACTGTTTTTACAGGGATCTGAAAGACGAGAAGAAAGATACTAGGGAGAGCCATTTAAGCAAAGGGAACATCAACAATGAGCCTCACATTTTAAGAAGCAGCCAGAAGGCCAGTGTGGCTGGAGCACAGGGTGTGAGGATGATGATGGAGAGAGATCAGAGAAGTGGACAGGAACCAGAGCTCATGGAGCCAGTTGGGACCTGGATTTTATTCCATGCATAAAGGGAGGCCATTGGAAGATGTAAGCAGTGGAGTTGCATGATCTAATGGGTGTTTTAGGCTACGGTGTGGACGATGGATTGTAGAGGGGCAAGAGTGGAGGCAGGGAGGCCACCTAGGAAGTTAATGCATATGCACCTAGGAGGTGCTCAGGATGATGCCTGGGGCCTAACAAGCACTCGCTAAATATTAGTTATTTTGAACTGGTGATCTGTAGCCCTACTTTTTAGAAAAAAAAAAAAATAGCTATCAGGACAACAATTCATTCAGATCATCTTTTATTTGAGAAAATTAAGTCTTTGTGTTTTCTGTAACAGAGACACATTCTTCTAGCTCACTAAGTATGGAGGCTTTGTGAAGTGTCAGCTTGCCTAGGTTGACCTATGTTTTCCAGAATTCTTTTTTCTGGGTGTGTTCTATTAGAGTGGGTTACAGACAGCTTCCCGTGGGAGATGTGGGAGCAGAAGGGAGGCAGTGGCCGTTTTGCAGCCCACACTCCTTGTTGCTGCTCTGCAGTGACTGGGCCTTTACTCAGCTGGGCCAGGCTCCCCTGGAGCTTCCTTCAGCCCCTGGACAGGCGTGAGTGTTCAGCAATGGGATGCAGTGTCCTGGCTTCTGAAGGTCACTCCCACCAGGAAGAACTGACATGGGTTTCAGCCCATCCTCACGGGCCCAGCTCGTATTTGGGGTTACCATGCATTCCTACTTTCCTCCACTTTACATCCGTCTGTTCTTCTCAACTGTCTGCCCTTTGCACTTCAAGCTCCAGCATTAAATGTGAAGGCAACAGCTTCGTAGAGGCTGCTTAAGCAGCTTCTACAATTGGGTAAGGCCAAATCCCTTTTCTATCTCTCTCAGTGGTTCTGTTTCTCCAATTACTCCTTTATAGATACAAGAATGGTAGCTGATTAAAAGAAATATATTCAAAAGAAATAGGACTGGCCGGGAGCAGTGGCTCACGCCTGTAATCCTAGCACTTTGGGAGGTTGAGGCGGGCAGATCACGAGGTCAGGAGTTCAAGACCAGCCTGACCAACATGGTGAAGCCCCATCTCTACTAAAAATACAAAAATTAGGCCGGGCGCGGTGGCTCACGCTTGTAATCCCAGCACTTTGGGAGGCCAAGGCGGGCGGATCACGAGGTCAGGAGATTGAGACCACGGTGAAACCCCGTCTCTACTAAAAATACAAAAAATTAGCCGGGCGTGGTGGCGGGCGCCTGTAGTCCCAGCTACTTGGAGAGGCTGAGGCAGGAGAATGGCGTGAACCTGGGAGGAGGAGCTTGCAGTGAGCCGAGATTGCGACACTGCACTCCAGCCTGGGTGACAGAGCGAGACTCCGTCTCAAAAAAAACCCAAAAAAACCAAAAACAAAAATTAGCCTGGCATGGTGGTGCCTGCCTGTAATCCCAGCTACTCAGGAGGCTGAGGCAGGAGAATTGCTTGAGCCTGGGAGGCGAAGGTTGCAGTGAGCCGAGATTGTACCACTGCACTGCAGCCTGGGTGACAGAGTGACACTCCATCTCAAAAAAAGAAATAGGACCAAATACATCCCCAATTTATACCTGAAAAGCTCTAAGTGCCCTTCAGTAGACAGTTCACAATCATCACAGTTCCGGGCATGTAACAGGCAATCAATAAGTATTCTTTAAAGAATGTATGATCCAGTTCTGAATTTTAAACATGTGGTATATATGCATAATGGAATATTATTCAACCTTTAAAAAAGGAAATTATGATATTTTTGGCAACACCTCTGAAGGACATTATGCTAAGTGAAATAAGCCAGACAGAAAGACAAATACCACACATTCTCACTTATACATGGAATCTAAAAAAGTTAAATGTATAAAAGCAGAGAGTAGAATAGTGGTTATCAGGGGCTGGGGGAAATTTTGGGGAAAGGGGAGATATTGGTCAAAGGGTACAAGCTTTCAGCTGGAAAGGAGGAATAAATTCCAGAAATCTATTGTAAAACATGGTAATTATAGTTAATAATAAATGTATACTTGAAAATTGCTAAGAGAGTAGATTTTAAATGTTCTTATCACAAAAAATGATAAGTGTGACAGGTGATAGCTATGTTAATTAGCTTGAGTTAATTATTCCACAATGCATACTATATCAAAACATCACATTGTATACCATAAATGTATATAATGTTTCATTTGTCAATTAAACAAACAGAAAAAGAATGCATGATTCAGTTCCAGTTCCCTTGGCAGGTTACAATTGAGGTTTGCCGTCAACTTCGCCAGGGCTCCACGCAGGTCTCCTCCTATGGCCTGTCTTAACCAGAAACATACAGGAAAAGGAGTGCTAGGAAACGTGGTTCAGCCTAGTCAAGAAGACACAACTGGTTCCAGTCTACACGATCTGAGGTTAAGAAAGATCAATCAAAGCTATTAATCGCTCACTAGTTTCCTGGTTTCTCATTCTAGGAGGTGGTCAATAATAACAATTGTCCATGAGAGACCAGCCGTGTCTTAAGCCTATCTGTAGCTCTTGTAAAACTTTGACCTGAGAAACCCATATTTTCAATTTGTTAGGCAAATTATGAGAACACAATATTGATGGATTGAACAACAAGCTAATAGGTTTACAATTCAAGGAGCGTGGAATTTTGCTTATTTTGCAAATGGAGTAAATAACACTCTGGTTCCAGTAAGATGGGGCCATCTTTGAAAACCCAATAAAGGTTAACAAGTCTGCAAACATTGAAAATCGTTATTTTGTGAGGTTTGTAAATAGCTCTGTTAGCAAAAGTATCATTGTGTTTCACTCACCTTAGGTTTCAAAATCAAAACGTCTGTGCTATGCGATGTTTAAGGCTGTATATTTAGTTTACACTTCCAAAAATGAGGATCCTAGGTGTCCCTATGAAAGACTCTTTATTGCCAATTTAATAGCTCTTCTTCCACACTTATTTTTTGCTAAAAGAGACGAAATGTTCCTGCGGCTGTAATATATCAAGCCTAGGGAATGGATCTTGAATCAAATCTGATTGGAAGATCCTGGGAGAAAACCTATTTCTTTGTTGTTGAAAGAAGAGAACCATTAGAGAAAAGGGTCTTTTTTTCTCTAGCCTCACCTCTTTCAATCTTTCCCAGCTCCTGCCTCTTGCCTTTGAAAGCAGCCATGATGCTCATAGCTGCATCAATCATTTTACAACATGACAAGCCACCATGTCGGGATTGGCAGAGCAGAAGAATGGAAAGAATCTGTGCCTTGAGACTCTTGAACAGCTGAACCAGTCCCAGGCTGCCCACCTACAGACTCTGTGCTCTGTGAGATAACTAAATGTCATTATGTTCAAGCCTCTCCAAACCATGCATTCTGTTACTTGCAACCAAAGCCACTCCTAACTGATAGAGCCCCTTTTATGCTACTTTCCAGATTCATGCTCTGGGCAACTGTGTTGTAGAACTTGATACCAGGTCTAAAAGCTGGACTTGGCTCTTTCTAGAGACTGTTTGTTATTTTTTTAAATAATAAATTTATGTCTATATTTGCTATGCAAAACGTGTTATATTGGGAATCATATTTGTCATGAAGGGAAGCAATCACTCCATTATTTAGTGATGCCAAGAAAGGTATCATTAGACTTGCTTCTTAACCTAACAATCACTCTCCAACAAACAATTTCTTCCAAGGAATAACTAGGACGCATGAAGTTTAAATGGTCATGAGACAAGACCATATACCCAGTCATGTCAAATTTGCATTGGCAAGGGAATGTACATGAAAAGATAAGCTCCATCAAGCTTTTCAGGAATTAAATCAAAACCAACAAAACAAGAAAAAATATCATTTGAACCAGGCAAACCCCCAAGGTTGACAAAGATAAGACTTGCAAATTTCTCCTAATTTTTGCAAGAGTTCCACAGTTCATTTTCTGACAGCTGGCACAATAAAGACTTAAAATTCTGAATAGGAAGGAGGAGGTGGTTGCCATCTGTGGCCATTACCTGATCTCTCTGATTCAACTGCCAGGGATAACACCACAGGACATGTAGTTTTTGTCTTTAATTTTAAAGAAATATTTCATCATAGGCTATTTCAAACACACAAAAGATTGTAGAAAATAATATATATCCATGTACTCATTGCTGATATTTGACAAATGTTGACATTTTGCCACTGGCTTTGGATGTTTTAAAAATAAAATTTTATAGATACTCTAAAGCCCTACACAATCCTGTCTCCTTATTGTTTTAATTTGCATTTTGTGGGGTGTGTCTCTACAAAATTAGGCCACCTGTGCCTCTAAAACTTTATTGATTATTTAGGAAGCTGCCACGTAGAAGTCTGTCTTCAAAACATACTTTGCTTACTAGAGTTAAAGCAATGATGCTGCTTGGCCTGTACAATCCTCTTGGTTCCCTTCTAATGCTTGATAATCCACATTTTGCATGACCACCCCAACTATTAAGGTCACACCTTTCTCCCTGGGTCCCAGCCACCTTCTGGTGTGGATCTTTCAAGTCTCAGGTGATATATCAGATGCCTGAAAACAGTGTGCAGCCAACCTTCATGGGTAGTCCTTTGGGAAGGACATGGTTTGAAATAACAATGTGGAGGCCTGCTTCCCAGCTTCAGGCTGCTGCTCAGCATGTTCTGGCCTTCCACCCAGCCCTCCTCATCCTGTTTCACTCAAGAAAGGGAACTTGGTGGGTGACGATGTCAGGACCAGGTCATGACCACCAAGGTTGCCCTATTCACAGTCCACACGCCTACCTTCCAGGAGCTCCTTCCATATCCTGCCCCCTTCCTGAGTATACCTGGCTGGTGTCTCCAGGGCTATCCTCCGCCTCCTTCCTGGCTTGTGACTACAGTGGACTCACACTTCACTACACTTCTTTGATTCTTAACTTGAGGTTTACCTTCTAGTTCTCTCTTCTTCTCCCAACCTCTACTCTCAAAACTCCTGTCCTGGCCAGGGTCATAGTATAAAGCTTTCCCATACCTATAATCCCAGCACTTTGTGGGGCTGAGGCAGGAAGACTGCTGGAGGCCAGGAGTTCAAGACCAGCCTGGGAAACATAGTGAGATCCTGTCTCTACAAAAATACAAAAATTAGCCAGGCATGGGGGTGCGCAGCTGTTACTCAACAGCCTGAGGTGGGAGGTTTGCTTGAGCCCAGGAGTGTCAGGTAGCAGTGAGTCATGATCATGCCACTGCACTCCAGCCTGGGCAACAGAGCGAGACTCTGAATAAAAAAACAAAAACACAAACACAAAACTTTCCCAGAGGAGAACTTGAACTTTACAAGCTTATCAGAGGATAGGGACTTTAGCTTTCCCATGATATAAGCAGCCAATGAGGAGTGTTCTTCCATTGCTTTTATGAGATACTATTCTAGTGAGTCCTGATTTGAGAGAACTGAGTTCTTAGAAACTTGAAATCGATGCTTTCCACTTTCTGAATCTACTAATCCAAGTGAATGTCTTTAAATTAGCATTCTCTTGGACCAGAATGACAAAAAGAGCAAGATCTACCCTGGCTCTCACACCCCCACTTTTTTGTATCATTTACGGGTGTCTTTCATGATAGCTCAACTAAATGGCACATACTTAACAAAAGAAGGGATGGCTTGTTTCAGGACACCTCCCACTTGAGGCAAATTCATCCTCCAGCCTATAATATCTCAAAAGGTGGCCCCTGATGATAAGTGGAGTTTCTTCCATCTAGCTTTCTTGGTGCTTGAGCTTGCTCAATCAAAAGAGAAAGGAGAGAAGCAAAGCTTTGAGGGAAGTGAGTAAGGAGGCAAGAATTTTTCATATTAGGGTAACAAACGTGTCTCCATTCACTCAAGACTTACCTGGTTTTAGCACTGAACATTCATCTGTCATCCTGGGAAACCCTCTAGTCCTGAGAAAATCAGAGCAGTTGATCATCCTACCTCACATAAAAGAGGGATTTTTAAGGTCTAATTGAAAGTATTTGATAAAGAAAAGAAATCTTCAATATTGGAAAACTTTTGCAAAGCCCAGGTGGGGCCAAAGCAATCATGGGGAGGGGCGTAGTCAGAGAAGGAATATTTATGTTGGGGACTAAAGGATGACTCCAAGTTATAAAGGCAAAGGCTAGGACGAGAGTGGGAGGCCACTCAAATTCATGGGAAGCGGCTAAAAACCAGCCTTGTCACACTATTTCTATTCTGACATTGTTCCATTAACTTGCAGTGCATTTTGTTAAGTCTATCCCATCAAAATAACATAAAATCTATGCTACATCTTTTCTTGGGATAATAAACATTTGATACCTTAGTTCCTTGATTTTCCAGATCCACATTTTGTATAGCCAAAACCGAATCATATATTCTTTCAAGAATACTTCTTAAATGCCTGTTGTGTGCACAGAACTGTGAGAATTGTGAAGAGTCTTCTGAAGTGCACTTGGAGATTTTCAGGCGTAAATCAGGGATACATTTGGTCTTATTTCTTCTGAATTTATTACAAATAATTTCAATGTAATGGATAAATTACTTTTAACTAACCCATTCTGGAATTTTGTCAGGGTGAGCTAGTCTCTATTTTGAAGAATCCACATTTCCTCCATTTGGGAAATCAGGCCAGTGTTTCCCCATTCTGAGATGTCAATCATGCTTCCCATCCTTCATAACTTTTCGGAGAAGGCATCGAGTCTTTAGTCACATCTGCACATACCTTTCATTTTAGAGGCTGCAGTTTATAAGGCCCAAGTCCCTTAAATTCATTAAGACTGGCAAGGAGCTCTCTTACTAGCTTTCTTCCCATCTGAGGCCTTACATGTTTCGTATTCACGGTTAGCCTAGCCTTCCTTCTTTGAATATGATATTCCTAATGGAGAAGAAATGGACACAAAGAAGTTGAACAGCATTTTCCTGTCATCTGTTAATATAATAGCATTTCTCCCCAAGTAGTCTGACTAAATGTAATTAAAACAAACTTGGAATTCATTTGAATGACTTTTATATTTTTGGCTCTCAGTTTTCATTTCCCAGCTCTTTTTAAATATAGGCTTAGATATGCCTTAGAAATTGGACAAAGAAAAATGAAAATGTGTTATTAAGGGAATGGAAGAAATTACTTCTAAATGTTAAGGAAATTAATTCTTAGTGGGCTCGTATTTATTGTGTATATATATCAAGCCAAAGGAAATGTTTGAAACAAGATGAAACAGTTATCAACAAGATGCTTTTTTCTCCTATGTTCTGAATCTCGAAGAGTTTTGCTTGGTACGTAGGTCAAACTGTCTGGACTGACTCTCCTGATTACTGCTCAGAGACTCCAGAGACAATGACAGATCAATCTGCTGAAAAAGATGCTACTTGAGATGGCATTTGCAAGTTCTCTCTGCTTCTGTAAAATTCTCTAGCCAATAACCATGCATTTATTTCTCAACTTAATTCAACTTCATTCAATTGAGCAATGAATGCAACTAAGGTCGTGATTTCAGTATTACAAGTAAATGGTGTTGAACAGAAAGAAAATACGTGTTTCCCATAAGGGAACCACAACATGTACACAGAATTGATAGTGTGGCAGAATGTGGGTAGCTGCATGTGGCAAAGGTCATTAGCCCAGGGTACAGGGGAGGGCTTCTGGGGTGAGTATGATTTGAATACAACTTGCCTTAGGTTGTTCAGTAGAATGGTGACAGTGGAGGTTGTTGGAGGAGATTTACTGATAGGAGGGCCTATGTGGCTAAAGGCACGGAGGTAGAAAGCTGCAGAGCGTGTTCCAGCTCACTGAGAAGTCTAGTGTTTTGGAAGCATCTATGAACAGGGTTTGCAGAACTTAGGACCGTGTGGGTCCACTGCTGTCATCAAGTTCTTCTACAAGTGTGGCTGCTGGCCAGCAGCAGCATAACTTGGGAACTCCTTAGAAATGCAGCGTCAGGTCCCCCCCACACCAAATGAATCCAAATGTTCATTTTAACAAGATCCCAGGCGATTTGCATGC
This sequence comes from Hylobates moloch, assembly GCF_009828535.3. Classification (NCBI taxonomy): domain Eukaryota; kingdom Metazoa; phylum Chordata; class Mammalia; order Primates; family Hylobatidae; genus Hylobates; species Hylobates moloch. The sequence continues at coordinate 42,063,945 of NW_026652294.1, forward strand.
ACATTATAGCTTGAAAAGCACTTCCTTAGATATTGTCTGTGTTGTCTCTCATTTATTATCCCTCTGGTCATGTGACAAGCACACTTTATCTATTATAAGTTCTACCAGTAGTCACTTCCAAATCATGAAATAATGCACTTAAGGCTGGGCACGGTGGCTTATGCCTGTAATCCCAGCACTTTGGGAGGCCGAGGCCGGCAAATCACCAGGTCAGGAGATTGAGACCATCCTGGCTAACACAGTGAAACCCCATCTCTACTAAAAATACAAAAAATTAGCCGGGCGTGGTGGCGGGCGCCTGTAGTCCCAGCTACTCGGGAGGCTGAGGCAGGAGAATGGCGTGAACCCGGGAGGCAGAGCTTGCAGTGAGCCGAGATCGCGCCACTGCACTCCAGCCTGGGCGACAGAGCGAGACTCCATCTCAAAAAAAAAAAAAAAAATGCACTTAAAATCTGGATTTCCTGAAGTTTCAACTTTGGTAATGTGACAGTCATTATTGACTCCTCCTGGTGCAAAGAGGAAGTGAGCACTTTTCCTTTCTTTCAGCCTCCCCTGGCCTACTTCCTCTGTCTTATCTTTCAGAGTTTTAGGACTTTCTGTCTTGTTCTATTATTATTATTGTTGTTGCTGTTATTTTTTAAGATGGAGTCTTGCTGTGTCACCCAGACTGGAGTTCAGTGGCACAATCTCAGCTCACTACAACCTCTGCCTGCCGGGTTTAAGCAATTCTCCTGCCTCAGCCTCCCGAGTAGCTGGGATTACAGGTGCCCGCCACCACGCCCGGCTAATTTTTTGTATTTTTAGTAGAGACGGGGTTTCATCATGTTCTCTAGGCTGGTCTCGAACTCTGACCTCAGGTGATCTACCCGCCTTGGCCTCCCAAAGTGCTGGGATTACAGGCGTGAGCTGCCGTGCCCAGCCTAGTTCTAGTATTATCATTACTTTTACGTTCTCTATTTTTTCTTTCAATAATTGTATTATTTTTATTGTTTTTATGACCACATTTGCTACAATCATTTAGACATGGTTCTTTATGCGTGTGAATTTAGTCCTGCTGTGGTCTAAATGGTTGTTTCCCCCCACAATTCATATATTTATGCCCTAACCCCTAATGTGATGGTTTTAGGAGGTGGGGTCTTTGGAAGGTGGTTAGGGATTGATGCCCTTTTCAGGGACTGAAGAGACCAGAGTTCTCACCTTCCACCATGGGAGGACACAGTTAGAAGGTGCCATCAGTGAGCCAGGAAGTGAATCCTCACCAGACACTGAATCTGCTGTCACTCTGATCTTGAACTTCCCAACTTTCCAGAACAGTGAGAAGTAACTCTGTGCTATTTATAAGTCATCCAGTTGACAAAGAAAATGTGGCACATAAACACCATGGAATACTATGCAGCCATAAAAAATGAGTTCATGTCCTTCACAGAGACATGGATGAAGCTGGAAACCATCATTCTCAGCAAACTAACACAGGAACAGAAAACCAAACACCACATGTTCTCACTCGTAAGTGGGAGCTGAACAATGAGAACACATGGACACAGGGAGGGGAACATCACACACTGGGACTTGTTGAAGGGTGGGGGACAAGGGGAGGGAGAACATTAGGACAAATACCTAATGGATGTGGGGCTTAAAACCTAGATGAGGGGTTGATAGGTGCAGCAAACCACCATGGCATATGTATACTTATGTAACAAACCTGCACGTTCTGCACATGTATCCCCAGAACTGAAAGTAAACTAAATTAATTAATTAATTAAAAAAATAAAAAGAAGGCCAGGCATGGTGGCTCACGCCTGTAATCCCAGCACTTTGGGAGACTGAGGCAGGTGGATCACGAGGTCAGGAGTTCGAGACCAGCATGGCCAATATGGGGAAACCCCGTCTCTACTAAAAATACAAAAATTAGCTAGGCACAGTGGCGCATGCCTGTAGTCCCAGCTATTTGGGAGGCTGAGGTAGGAGAATTGCTTGAACCCGGGAGGTGAAAGTTGCAGTCAGCTGAGATTGTGCTACTGCACTCCAGCCTGGGCGACAGAGCAAGACTCCATTTTAAAAAATAAAAAAGAAACAAGAAAAAGAAAAAAATAAAATAAAAAATAAAAATAAGTCATCCAGTCTAAGGTACCTTGTTATAGCAGCCTGAATAGACTAAGACAAATACCCACTGGCAAGTTCTTTATACTATCACTACTCTATTTATCAGCTTTGCATACTTATTCCTTTCTCACTGGCTTATTACCTTTCTGAGCAGATTTTTATGGATGAGTATGTTGGTCATATGCTCCCTCGGTTTGTGTGTATCATCTCCTTTCACCGGGAAATAGTAGTTTCACAAGGAAAGGCATTCTTGTGTCTCAACATTTTACTCTCAAAATTTTCTAAACATTTCTTATTATTTTGTGGCACTTAACATTGAAGAAAAATCTGAGGTTGGCTCAATTTCTTTTTCTTTGCGGCTAACTCATTCATTCTATCTAGATGATGGTAGGCTTTCTTACTGTCGAAATAACATTGTCACCAGAATATGACTAGTATATGAATATGCTAGCATGTGAATACAGTGTATGACTACACTATAACTAGTTTGCTTCTTTTTGTTAATTTTGGGTAAGAATTGGTGAATTCTTTTGATACATAAGTTCAGATTTTCCCTGAAGTCTAGAGAGTTTTCTTTTCATATGTCTTTGAAAATATATATACATATATTTTTTTGAGATGGAGTCTCGCTCTGTCCCCCAGGCTGGAGTGCAGTGGCACGATCTCAGCTCACTGCAAGCTCCGCCTTCTGGGTTCACGCCATTCTCCTGCCCCAGCCTCCTGAGTAGCTGGGACTACAGGCGCCCGCCACCACGCCTGGCTAATTTTTTGTATTTTTAGTAGAGACGGGGTTTTACTGTGTTAGCCAGGATGGTCTCAATCTCCTGACCTCGTGATCTGCCTGCCTGCCTCAGCCTCCCAAAGTGCTGAGATTACCGGCGTGAGCCACTGCGCCCGGCCAAAAATATTTTTGCTTCTTTTATTTTGTCCTCTCCTTCAGGAATGCTGATTATCTATATTATTGAATTGCCACTGTCTACCCTTTATCTGTCATATAATTTCTGATTACATCTACCTCTGTTCTCTTGCTCTGAATTATGGGTGATTTTTTTCAAGACTATTCACATCATATAATTCAATTTTTGCAGTTTTGTTATTTTCATTCTTGCTTCTAATTCCTGCTATTGACTCTAAAGTGTATCTATATATATTCTAAAGGTTTTTTTTTTTTTGTCTTGTTTTGTTTTTAGACAAGTTCTCCCTCTGTCACCCAGGCTGGAATGCAGTGGCGCAATCTTGGCTCACTGCAGCCTCAACCTCTTGGGCTTAAGTGATCCTCCCATCTCAGTCTCCCAAGTAGCTGGGTCCACACCACAGGTGTGCACCACCATGCCCAGTTGATTTTTTTTTTTTTTTGTAGAGACAGTTTCTCTGTGATGCCCAGGCTGGTGTCAAACTGCTGCACTTCAGCCATCTGCCCGCCTCAGCCTCCCAAAGGACTGGGATTACAGGCATGTGCTACCTTTTTCTTTAAATCCCCTGTAACAATTTTTTTCTTAACCTAATCATCTTGCCATCTTATTTTCAGAATCCACTTGAAAAAAATCCTGGGTAGCTGTAGTTTAACCTTTTTTCGATTCCTTAGGGTAAATGTTGCCATGATTTCTAATTTCTAATTTGTATGGCTTGTGTTTGTTCTGCTGTTTACTGTTTCTTTAATGTATTCAGATCAATGCAGGTAAATCATTTCCGCTGAACTGAATGGCGGATGCTCTTGGGGACCACTCACTATTTACCTGGGTCCTGTCCTTAGAGAGGTAGGGATGGGAGCTGAGTTCATGACATTTCCATCAGAAGGACTGACCTGCATACTATCTTTTCTTTGTGTTCATTGGCTCAGCAGCACTAGGAACAAGCTTTCTCTGCAAGCTTTCCTATTTGGATGAACTTCATTATGTAAACACCAAGTGGGTTTGTCTCCTTTCTCCTCCTTGGGAGCTGGTTATTGTCCCCCAATTCTGAAAACACAATCTCAATTCTAAGTGATCCAGTTACCTGTTAGCTAAAGGCTCTGCTTTCTATAGTTGTTCTCACTAGTTCGAGGTGAAGAAACAGTTCTCAGTAATCGCCAAACGTCTCCTGGTTTGCCCTCTCTTCAGACCTCACCCAACACGGTAGAGGACATTCTCTATGTCCTCCTCTCTCACTCACCATCTGTGCACTCCAGAGAAAGCCTCAACTGTGTCAGAGAAAAGCCATCCCAAGAGCTTCCTTTCTAACTATGAGCATGGTCTGAGGATGCTGTTAACACAGCACACAGTTCTCCCACAGCTTATCCACGAACTTATTTAAGGGATATCAGCTGGATTTGTCAGAATTTTCTATTTCTCAGAAAGTTGCACAGCATTCTCAGGCAGGGGAGTTATCCACTGATTCCTTGTGTCTTTCTGGAGTTTAGCAGAGCCTGCTCTTTACCCAGAAGTAAGCATGCACAGTGGTTGGCTGGTACCAAGCATGGTTAGTACCATTCCTTTGTTTCTGCCCTT
>NW_026652294.1:42068633-42191700 GCF_009828535.3 Hylobates moloch
TTTTTTTTTTTTTTTTTTTTTTTTTTTTGAGACAGAATCTCACTCTGCCACCCAGGCTGGAGTGCAGTGGTGTGATCTTGGCTCACTGCAACCTCTGCCTCCCAGGTTCAAGCGATTCTCCTGCCTCGGCCTCCTGAGTAGCTGGGATTACAGGCGTGTGCCACCACGCCCAGCTACTTTTTGTATTTTTGGTAGAGACAGGGTTTCACCATGTTGGTAAGGCTGGTCTCGAACTCTTGACCTCTTGATCTGCCCACCTTGGCCTCCCAAAGTGCTGGGATTACAGGCGTGAGCCACCACCCCCAGCCTAAATGCCCATTTTCAATTCACTCACCTATTTCTTAAGTATTTAGAGTGCTTAATAGGTCCCAATCACTGTGAACGGGTCTCTATTATCTTAAGCTATTAGCTGTCAGATACAAACCCACTCTTTGTGACCCTGGGTGTACGGTCCTGACAGTGGGCTCCCACTAGGCTCTGCCAACAGGGGGAGCTTGGAAGAAGAAGTGGAAGCCCATGTGTTCCTGTTTGCTGCTGTTTTTTTGTTTTTTGTTTTTTGTTTTTTTTTTTTTTGAGACGGGGTCTTGCTCTCTCACCAGGCTGGACTGCAGTGGTGCGATCTCGATCTCAGCTCACTGCAAGCTCCTCCTCCCAGGTTCACGCCATTCTCCTGCCTCAGTCTCCCGAGTAGCTAGGACTACAGGCGCCCGCCACCATGCCCAGTTAATTTTATTTTTTTTGTATTTTTAGTAGAGACGGGGTTTCACCGTGTCAGCCAGGATGGTCTCGATCTCCTGACCTCGTGATCCGCCCGTCTCGGTCTCCCAAAGTTGCTGCTGTTTTTGTTAGCATCACCAAACAATGGTTTTTAGCCTACAGTTAGTACTAACTTTGTCCACACACTCCCCAAACCAGCCTCATCTTGCTCTCCACTCCTGTCCTCCCTCCCTTCCTCCTACTAGGAGATAACAGCTCCAGCCAGCTAGCATGGCCATGGCTCTAGGTCCCTCCTCTAAGCTGAATGGGCCCCTCTTGGAGGCTGCTGAGGCACGAGCACCAGCCAGGAAATATCCTCTGCCTGGAGATCTGGTCCCAGCTCTGCAGGGCGCCTCCCACAGACTATGAGTTTCCAGTGCCCCCAACTTCTTTTCTTCTTTCTAGCCCTAGGGTGGTAGCTGCTTCCCATGGTTACCCTACCTGTGCCATCTCAGTGTTGCCATCTTGGTCTTTTCAGTCCTCCAATGCCTACTTATCCAATTCCTTGTATTAAATTCCTTCTGTTAAAATTACTGGTGTTGGTTGTTTTTCTTACTAGACCATGACTGATGCAAAGATAGAGCAAGCCCTTACAGACTGTGTCTGTATCAGTCTAGTAAAGGATACAGACAATAAACCAACAAATGCAATATGACATGACAGGTGCTTTGGAAGCAACGAAGGCACAGAAGAGGGAAACCTACACTTCAGGGGAGCCAAGAATTACTTCAGAGGTGACATAGCATCTAGCTGATACCTGCAGATAGGCAGGAGTTTCTTACGGGACGGAGAGAGTAGGAAAGGGTGCTTTGGTAAAGTCCCAAGCAAGAGAGAACAGGACATGTTTGAGTCCCATGGGTAAGAAAATCAGGAAGTAGTTGAAACCCAGAGGTAAAAGAGCATATGGGGTGATTGAATTTATTTTTCTGTATTGCAGGAGCACACTGTGTGAACATGAGGTTGAGACTGGCAGATGGTAAGTCTGGAAAGTTAAAATAAATGACGCCAAATCAGGAGTAATCTCCCTGTAAGTCATTTTAATAAGATTGAGGAGCTGGCTGCGGTGCTCACGCCTGTAATCCCAGCACTTTGGGAGGCAGAAGTGGGCAGATCACGAGGTCAAGAGATCGAGACCATCCTGGTCAACATGGTGAAACCCCATCTCTACTAAAAATCCAAAAATTAACTGGGCATGTGGTGCACACCTGTAGTCCCAGCTACTCAGGAGGCTGAGGCAGGAGAATCACTTGAACCTGGGAGGCGGAGGTTGCAGTGAGCCGAGATCGCGTCACTGCACTCCAGCCTGGCAAGAGAGTGAGACTCCGTCTCAAAAAAAAAAAAAAAAGAAGCTTGAGGGCAATTGGGAGCCACTGAAGAGTTTTGAGCAAGGAAGTGACTTGATTGGATTTGCATTTTAGGAAGATTGATTTGACGGATTGGAAGAAGGGATGACTGGAGCCAGGGAGACTGAATAGGGAGTTCCTCCATTTCTCTCTTCAGCATGGATAAGGTAGGGATGGAGAAAATAGGTTTGAGGGACACAAAGAAGTTAAAAACAATGGGATTTAGGTATGATTTAGATGAAGCAGGTAGGGCAAAGAGAGGAAACAGTGATTCATTCATTTGATAAATATTTCTTTTTTGAGAAAGAGAGACAAAGCCTTACTCTGTCAGCCAGGCTGGAGAGCAGTGGCATGACCATAGCTCACGACAGCCTCAACCTCTTGGGCTCGAGTGACCCTCCCACCTCAGCCTCCTGGGTAGCTGGGACCACAGGTGTGCGCCACCATGCCTGGCTAATTTTCTTGATTTTTTGTAGAGACGAGGTTTCACTATGTTGCTCAGGCTGGTCTCGAACTCCTGAGCTCAAAGAATCCTCCTACCTTGACCTTTCAAAGTGCTGAGATTACAGGAGTGAGCCACTGTGCCTGGCCAATATTTCTTTATAGATAGATTGATAGAGGGGTGCAGTGGCTCACGCCTGTATACCAGCACTTTGGAAAGCCGAGGCAGACAGATTCTGTGAGTCCAGGAGTTCAAGACCAGCTTGGGCAACATAGTGAGACCCCATTTCTACAAAAACTTTAAAAATACTAGTCAGGCATGGTGGCGTGCACCTGTAGTCCCAGATACTTGGGACGTTGGGGCACAAAAATTGCTTGAGCTCAGGAGGTGGAGGTTGTAGTGAGCTATGATCCTGCCACAGCACTCAAGCCTGGGCAACAGAGCGAGACCCAGTCGGAACTGTTATGGATACATCAATAAACAGATGACACTAAGAATTTTAGCTTGGAGAACATTATGGATGATGTGGTGCTGTTCACCTGTCTGATGTCTGAGATGCTCTTAACTCATGCTCTTAATTTTATCATTTATTCCTATCTCTAGCAATTCTATAGCCTATGGGAACTCTGGAGTGTTTCCTACAAATTATACTGATTCTTAGGGACACTCTTTACTATTCTCAAGTTTTTTTTTTAACCTTGAATGTTGTCTTTGCTCTTCACCATGTTGAACAGGATGAGAACTAGAACATTCTTTTCAATACTTATAAAATAATGTATGTTCACAAAGACTTTCCTGAGCAAGGAAAATATTATTGAATATCACATAGATGAGGGATTTATATCATTCATGCCACAATAAGCATCTTTATAACCTCTGTTAGATATCTCAATTCTATCAAATCTCAGTTAGGTAATACTAACATTAAAGGAGTCTTTATGTCCAGGATTTTTTTTTTTTTTTTTTTTGATGGAGTTTCGCTCTTGTCACCCAGGCTGGAGTGCAGTGGCATAATCTTGGCTCACTGCAACCTCCACCTCCTGGGTTCAAGCGATTCTCCTGCCTCAGCCTCCCGAGTAGCTGGGATCACAAGCATGCACCACCATTCCTGGCTAATTTTTGTATTTTTAGTTGGAGACGGGGTTTCACCACGTTAGCAGGCTGGTCTTGAACTCTTGACCTCAAGTAATCCACCCGCTTCGGCCTCCCAAAGTGCTGGGATTACAGGCATGAGCCACTGTGCCTGGCCCGCCAATGGTGTTTGAGCTAAAGTGATGAGCACCACTTCCAAGCCTGGTCTCTAAAAATCTCTTACACATGAATCTCAATGTTTTTTTGCTCTTCCATTGGCTTGAGGCAGACAAGCAAGTAACTTCGGAAGTCACATGTTGAAAAAAGGTGAGTCACAACATGGAACAAACCTGGGTGTCATTACATCAAGAAGAGTCACCTGCCAGTTAGAATCACCCATATTGGATTTCATGTGAGTATAGAGTAAAATTATTTTGTGTTAAGCCATAGAGCTTCAATGGTTGATCTGATACGGGACCTAACATCACCTTAACTTATTGACCATACGAGCTGGTGTACATTTGTCATCACAGCTAACTGTTTCTAGAACCATGAGAACAAGACCCAGTTCAGATACATTTTTCCATGGCTGTATGTTTTGAGATCCCATGGCTAAATTGGGGTTCTAGTACAAAAGTGGCTAGCAAACCTGCCCTATGAGGAAATGAAGGGGAGCTGGATATGGGTGTCTACAGTATGCCTTTCACAGATACTTCTTTCAACTGGCAGGCAGCCTAATGCCTAATTGTCCAACCTACCATCAGGAGACGCCAAACATAGGAAACTTATTTATACTGGCAGATGCCCTTGCAGCTCTTCTCTGACCTGTGTCCAGTTTACACCTCCCTGACCATTGTCCTGTGATGGGAGCTCGACCTCATGTTCTCTCTAGTGTCTTGGGGACAATTTGGCCTGGGCCAGCCTCTAGTTCTTGAGTTGGAAGACACAAATTCAATACACCATCACAATAGGAAACAAATTCAAGTCTTTTTGCCTACAGATTCTGGGCAGGGAGAGCATAATCAATCAGGAGGGCAGTCCTATGTCCCCAGCTTACAGGGGGCAGGAATGAAGAGTCAGGCAGAGAAGGAGAGAGGGAAAACGTGGCAACTGGCAGTATAGATAAGGGGATAGGATGTGGGTCACTTCAAGCTCATGGGCAAATGCCTGAATAGTCCCTTTAAAGGAAGTGAAGCAGCAGAAAAGTGGGGAGCCCAGTGTGCTAGGCAGCAGAGATCCCTCTAAGTTCTTGCTGTGGGCCTCCAGCTCGAGCCATTTGGGTGTGGCATAGAACTGGAAACTGTCCAGGGTGACTGACCCTGCTTCTGGTATGAGAAAGCTAAACTTGTATTCAAAAAATGGATGCCAAGGTAACATAAAATTGTAAGAATTCACTATAGCATGACGGACAGTGGATGGAAGGAGAAAAAAAATACTGCATTAATAAAACTTGGTAAGAGAATAGCAGGGACATGGCAGGACATTGGATCTCAATAATGTGTATTTGTTACTCACTCAACAGGTTTAGTATCTATTATGTGCAAAGCATTATTCTAGACTCTGTGATAACTACAAAAACTTAGACATTAAATTAAATCACAGACTAAATTAAAACCCAGTAGAGAAGACATAAATCTCGACATAAATTTTTAATATAAAATTTTTGTCATTGCATGCATTTATCAAAGTATTATTTTAAAGTGATTGTCAACTAATTCCTAAATGTTAAATGCAACTTTATCATTTAAGCCAAGATTATTTCAGATAATGGAAAGCATTTATATTTTATTTTTCTAAGAATTTATTTTACCCACCAGACTAGTTATTAATAATAAGTCAGGCTGGGTGCGGTGGCTCACGCCTGTAATCCCAGCACTTTGGGAGGCCGAGGCAGGCAGATCACATGAGGCCAAGAGTTCGAGACCAGCCTAACCAACATGGTGCAACCTTGTCTCTACTAAAAATACAAACATTAGGCCGGACACAGTGGCTTGGGCCTGTAATCCCAGCACTTTGGGAGGCCGAGGTAGCTGGATCACATGAGGCCAGGAGTTCGAGACCAGCCTGGCCAACGCGGTGAAACCCGTCTCTACTAAAAATACCAAAATCAGCTGGGCATGGTGGCGCATGCCTGTAATCCCAGCTATTTGGGGGGCTGAGGCAGGAGAATCACTTGAACCCAGGATGCGGAAGTTGCAGTGAGCCGAAACTGTGCCACTGTACTCCAGCCTGGGCGATGAGTGAGACTCCGCCTCAAAGAAAAAAAAAATACAAACATTAGCTGGGCTTGGTGGCAAGCACCTATAATCCTAGCTACTCAGGAGGCTGAGGCAGGAGAATTGCTTGAACCTGGGAGACAGAGGTTGCAGTGAGCCAAAATCGCACCACTGCACTCCAGCCTAGGCAACAGAGCAAGACTCCATCTCAAAAATAATAATAATGAGGCCGGGCGCGGTGGCTCACGCTTGTAATCCCAGCACTTTGGGAGGCCGAGGCGGGCGGATCACGAGGTCAGGAGATCGAGACCATGGTGAAACCCCGTCTCTACTAAAAATACAAAAAATTAGCCGGGCATGGTGGCGGGCGCCTGTAGTCCCAGCTACTCGGAGAGGCTGAGGCAGGAGAATGGCGTGAACCCGGGAGGCGGAGCTTGCAGTGAGCCGAGATCATGCCACTGCACTCCAGCCTGGGTGACAGAGCAAGACTCTGTCTCAAAAATAAAAAAAATAAAAATAAAATAAAATTTAAAAAAATTAAATTAAATTAAATTAAATTAAAAAAATAATAATGATAATAACAAATCAAATAGACAATTTAAAAAATACATACATATAACATATATATGTGTATATATACATAAGTGTATCTATATATACACATACACACATCTTTAGGGACATAGGCATTATCACATCACTGCAGAGATCCATAATTTATACCATACCTATTTTGTGACTGGGAACAAAAGTAGGCAAAAAGAAAAGGAAAATACATTGGTGTTGAGGAGCTCAATTCAGTCTGTGGATAAAGAGACAGAGGCACAAGGTTTAAGTGTGATTGTGGCATTATAGAATGCTTAGGGATTCAAAATGGAGGCAATATCACTGTGAAGTAGAACCAGCGAGTAGACACTCCTTGTGTAAACTAAGTATTGAACAAGCTCTTTGAACAGTTGTGGGAAAGGTCTTCCAGATGGGGAAACTGGACCCTCCCTGAGGAAAGAATCATGAGGAAAGTGTGTTTGTTATCGACCTAATCTGGAGCTTACAAGATACAGACATTCCCTACCTGGGAGAACAACAGCTCCTGTTCTTATTTCAAGCACCATAATGCACGTCTAGGGGCATCCCAGGCAAGATGTTACTGGCTTCCACCCAAGAGTTCAGCCTCCTGGGAAGAGTGGTTTATGGAGAGGAGGAGATCTGTGTTCCAGTTGTGTATTTACAGCTTCTCTTTCACGTGAGTAGGGATATATGGTGTGAGGACTCAGACGGTAAATATGTAAAGTGTGTCTGCTTATTTTAAATAAGTAGGAGGCTGCACCTGATGGGATGTTAGCCCTGGTAAAAGAAAAACTTCAGCTGAATTAAATTTAAAAGAGTTTAATTGAGCAAAGAATGATTCGTGAATTGGGCAGCCTCCCGAGCCAGAATAGGCTCAGAGACTCCCACACAGCCACGTGGTGGAAGGAGATTTATGGACACAAAAAGGACAGTGATACACAGAAAATGGAAGTAAGGTACAAAAACAGCAGGGTTGGTTATAACTCGGCGTTTGCCTTATTTGAACACGGTTTGAGCAGTTGGCCACATTTGGCCAAACTTGGTGACTGTCACAAGTGCAGGCTACGGTCTGTTTATACCTTCACTTGTTATAGTTCATGATGTACAGAAAAACCTTTAGGCAGAACTTAAAATATGTAAGGAGACAGCTTGAGGCTACACTTGATTTAACACTCCTTTAGCTAAGTCTATAGAGCTTGCGAATGTTAGGGCTGATTAGATTTTATGTGAAAACTGGCCAAGTGTCTGTTTTGTATCCTGTTGGCCCAGGAGTCAAACAGACAGCTTGCTCATTTGCTCAGGCAGTGGGGATCCCCAGTTGGGATTTGAGTTACGTTTATAGGAAGTATTCTGAACAGTTCAGATTAAAGTGCAGCCTCCATGTCATTTATCTCAAATTAAATCCCCGCCCTAGAATAGACCAGAATTGCAGCCTGACCACGGTTGTTAAACTTGAGATGTGATATTTAGGTCTGTATCTCAGATTCAAAAGGGAAGTTATGACAGCTACTCTGAGGCCAGCTCTTTTCGCTTTGGGAAAGGTGAAAAATTGCCATGGAATCTCAAAGCATGCATGCGAGTATTCTTAAGAGATTAGAACAAATCATTGTAAAGGTGAGTGTATACAAGAAAACATGTAAGTCCTAATATGAGTTAACATCTTATCCTATAATTTTCATGTCACCGATGTTCAACATGATGCAAAGCACCACAAACTATGCAGATGACACACTGGATTTATGGAATTGTATTTCCATCCATCAGAGTCTCAGCAGGAAACAGAATTCACTGCAGATGGTTTAAATGAAAATAAATATATAAAAAGACCACTTTCAGAGGGGTAGGCTGGGTACAGGGGACAAATAAGGGATAAGGAGGTATCCCGGGATAAGGAGGTATCCAGAGATCAGCAATAGTGGGAAGCTGTCACTTCCCCTAGGGATGGAGCAACATAGGGAGAAAAGGGTGTTCATGGACTCTCAGGACTTGGACCCATGGTGGAGGAGGAACCACCCTGTGAGAGCAACAGTCATGGAGAAGGCCAAAGATAAAGTACCAAAGCTGGGAAGCAGAGAGGGAGATGAGCCTCGTCTCTCTCCTTCCCTTTCCAATCTCCTGCCAATAGTCCCATTGGCTGAACCCAACCAGAAACCATCTGGAAAGAGAGCCTGGGGTGATAGAGGACACAGGCAGAGTGCAGAAGGATAGAAAATGGATCCATTGAGGCTTGGAGGGGGAATTGGTGGATGAAAAAATCACAACACAGGGCTGCTATCTGATATGAAGTTCTGCTTTTGAAAAGAAAAACTCAGTCATCTCTAATATGTGGGTTTGGGACAAATTATTCCAGCAGGAATATGCTAGGAAACATCAGTCGGTAGGAAATCACAGCTCAGAAGGAGGTCCATTTGAGGCCCCTAGTCTGACCCCACAGAAGCATGGGCTGGCACGGTGCTTGCGGAGGAGGTGCTACAAAGCGTTCGTGGCCAGGCTTCTGACATCACACGTGACCTATCTACTACAGCTAACATGTCGTTATTTCCACGTTGGTCCACTGCCCTGCTTGGCAGAGTCATAAAGGATTCTCCTGGCATGCATCTATGCCTGGCTCACTGCCCTTGGTACTAGGGTTGAGGAAAGCTACTGAGAGTAGAGGTTACTTTCAGTAGGTAGGTAACACTTGACTTTCCTTCTCATGCTGGAAAGCTCTTTAAATAGGTCATGTCCCTCACGGGGTCACACCAGTTTGTCCATTTTGTCAGAACCTAAGGAGAAGGCAAAGCTCATTTTACTTGCACAGAGAGGACCTTAGTCTTCCTGGAAAAGTTCTCAGCATTTGTAGAGGCCACTAAGGGTGTAATTCTCCATCCTTCCTTTGTCTCCCCAAAACAGAGCAATGTGCTACTCTTGGGAGGTTAGAATCCTTTAAAGATATTTTTCTCTGCCTCCAAATTCGTGGATATAAAGCCATTTCTACCACTTTAATATCTCTCTTTCTGTCCACATTTCCACTGTCATGTCTACCCTGAATTGTTACAGTAGCCTCGTCACTGGTCTTGGCATCTCTGGTGTGCCCTCCACCTCTTTTTCCTTGCTGCAACTTGAGAGACCATTCTGAAATGGCAAGTTCCATTGAGTCAGGGCTTTGCTTAAAACTCTTCAGTCGTTCTTCATTGCCATCAGGAAATGTACAAAATTCCTATAAATGTTTTACCGTCTGGCTACTACCTACCCTTATTCTCATCATTCTCCAGCATCAGCTCTCCACCCAACAAATACACACACACACACCCCACACACACTCAATCGCTACACCCAATCCCATTGATCTCCAGGTTTAGGTTCTACTGATCATCCCACACTCTTCTTTAAGATATGTGGCCTCTTGTATTTTCTGATTTGGGGATACCATTGTAGAGAGACCCATTTCATACCTCTGGGTTTTCTTTAAAAGATCTTGGAAGGAAACTGCCTGAAATGTTTGCTGCAAATGAAGTGTGTGATCTTCTCATTAGTTTCTTTCTTTCTTTTAATCATCCTAAAAGGAGTCTCGTAAGTCATGCTTAGGATTCACTTAGAGATGCATAATAATGAAGGCAGTCTCCCAATTTAGCAACGCTCCTGGGATTTCTCCATCTCTTACTGCAGGGTACAGATGCTATGCCAGAGATCAGATACCCAAGTACAGGCCTGGAAACCAGGGCTGTCTTGATGATTACTTCAAAGTGGGATGGGGAAGGCCAGGGTAAAGTGATCTGTTCACAAGAGACTTAAGTACTACCAGAAAAAGGAAGTCAGAATGCTGAGACACTGGGTTTACACTGACATTTTATTTGACTATTATTGAATACGTAGTCAGAAAGTAAAAGTTCTCCATTAAATAAAGCCAGTCATTGGTTTAAAGGAAAAATTATTTGGGAGCCTCAACAAATTTGTAATTATTAGTGTTGTTATTATTATTTTTGAGACGGGGTCTCACTCCATCATCCAGGCGGGAGTGCAGTGGTGAGATCTCAGGTCACTGCAACCCCAGCCTCCCAGCTTCAAGCGATTCTCATGTCTCAGCCTCCCCAGTATCTGAGATTACAGGCACATTCCATCACGCCTGGCTAATTTTTGTATTTTTAGCAAAGATAGGGTTTCACCATGTTGGCCAGGCTGGTCTCAAACCCCTGACCTCAAATTATCTGCCCTCCTCGCCTCCCAAAGTGCTGGTATTATAGGCGGGAGCCACCGTGCCTGGCCGAATTTGTAATTATTTTTAAAAAGACAAATATAAAATATTTTGGGGAAAAATTCTGTTCTAGGTGCTGGGAATAGAGAAGTAAACAGAAGGAGATGGTATCTGTGTTATGAGACAGGACTGGGAGAAAATAAATATATGAACAAAAATTATACAATGTCCAGCCTGTTCATGGTAAGAGCCTGGAAGGAAAATAAAGCAGAAGTAAAAAGGCATTGTGCGAGGGGCAGGGTGCCTGTTTAAAAGGGATGATCAAGAAAAGCCTCTTTGCAAAAATGAAGCTTGTGCAGAGGCCTGATTGAAGTGAAGAAGGCAGCCATGAAATATTTAGTAAAAGAGCACACTAGGAAAAGAAAGAGCAAGTGCCAAGGTCCTGAAATGTTCAAAGAACGTCGAGGAGGTGAGGGTGGCCACAGTGCCATGAGCAGAAATGTAGAACACAAGATTAGAGAAGAAGCCAGAGCGGAGATCCCACAGGCCTTACGGACCCTGATGCTACTGGGTCAAGGAACGCCATTGGAGGATGGAGAGCAGGGAGAATGACGTTTTCAAAGGATTGCTCTGGCTACTGTGTGTGGAAAATTGACTGTCTGTTGGGAGAAGAAAGGAGAGTACCAGCAAGGACATCAGTAGGGAAGATATTGCAATTGCCCTGCAAGACATTTAACTTAGTTTGGACCAGGATGCCAATGACATAGAATATGAGGAATGGTTCAATTCAGAATGTATTTTAAAGGTAGGTTGCTGGTAGGATGTTCTGTTGAATTGCATGAGGGCATGAGAGAAAGAAATGAGTGAAAAATAATCCAAGATATGGAACACAACAGGATTCACAGAATTGGAGTGAGAATTGAGAATAGACTTTGGATCTTTTAAGTCTCAGAAGGCTGTTAGAGATATAAGTATAGAAATGTTGACTGGGCAGTTGTATATTCAAATCTAGAGTTTGAGGAAGAGACTAGGACTAGAGATTTTAATTCAAGTGAATTTAGGCTACGTATAAAATGAAAATCAGCTGGGTGCAGTGGCTCACGCCTGTAATCCCAGCACTTTGGGAGGCGGAGGTGGGCGGATCACGAGGTCAGGGGATCGAGACCATCCTGGCTAACACGGTGAAACCCTGTCTCTACTAAAAATACAAAAAATTAGCCAGGCGTGGTGGCAGGCGCCTGTAGTCCCAACTACTTGGGAGGCTGAGACAGGAGAATGCCATGAACTCGGGAGGTGGAGCTTGCATTGAGCCGAGATCTGGCCACTGCACTCCAGCCTGGGTGACAGACTGAGACTCCATCTCAAAAAAAAAAAAAAAAAAAAAAAGTGAAAACATGGGTTTTAATTTCTAAAATATTTAGGGTACTTTCTTTAAGAGAATAGAGGAGGTCCAAAGTGTTAGATTGAGAAGCAGAAGATAATACAGCAGAAGAGACTGAGAATGAATGGCAAGCATGGGAGGAGGAAATATATGGCCATGGGGAACTCTGGAAGCTATGTGGGGGGAAAAAAAGTTTCATGGAGGAGAGAGTCAAGAAGGATGGCTTGAGCTGGCCGTGGTGGCTCATGCCTGTAATCTCAGCACTTCGGGAAGCCGAGGTGGGAGGATCACTTGAGCCCAGGAGTTTGAGACCTGCCTGGGCAACATAGGGAGACCCTGTCTCTACAAAAAATAAAAATAAATGAACCAGGCGTGGTGGCATGCACCTGTGGTCTCAGCTACTTGGGAGGCTGAGCTGGGAGAATCTCTTGAGCCTGGGAGGTTAAAGCTGCAGTAAGCATGATCATGCCACAGCATTCCAGCCTGGGCAACAGAGCAAGATCCTGACTCAAAAAAAAAAAGAAAGAAAGGGAAGGGAAGGGAAGGGAAGAGAAGGGAAGGGAGAAAGAGAGAAAGAGAGGAGAGAAATAAAGAAGAAGGAAAGAAAGAAAGAAAGAAAGAAAGAAAGAAAGAAAGAAAGAAAGAAAGAAAGAGAAAGAAAGAAAGAGAGAGAAAGGAAGAAGGAAGGAAGAAAGAAAAGAAAGAGAGAAAGAAGGAAAGAAAGAGAAAGAAAGAAAAAGGAAGAAGGAAGGAAGGAAGGAAGGAAAATGGTTTTATCATCATCTCCATGAGAATGGCTATTATTTTAAAAATAACGAGTGTTGGCAAAGATGTGAAGAAATTGGAATCTTTGTGCACTGCTGGTGGGAATGTAAAATGGTGCAGTCAGTATAGAAAACAGCAAAAAGCTCCCTCAGAAAATTAAAAATAGAATTACCATATGATCCAGAAATTAAACGTTTGAGTATATTCCCCCCAAAAATTGAAAGCAGGGATTTGAACAGATATTTGTGCATCCATCTTCATATCAGCATTGTTCATAATAGCCCAAAGTTGGAAGCAACCCAAGGGTCCATCAAGAGATGAATGGCTAAACAAAATGGGATGTATACATATCTTATGAGATAGAAAAAACGCAAGTGCTCTTCCTAATCTCTCACACAGTCTCTTAACACAACACTCTGACATTGGATGTTTGGGGGTTTGTTTCCAACACACCAAGCAATTCTCCAGTGGATACCAGTTGAGTGTCCTCTAATTCAATTCAATTCTGACACTATCTACCTGGTGATAGTGTCAGGTTTCACAGGTTGATGGCTCATTTCCACAAGACTTCCCACTATTGCAGGTGCCAGTCTGAAGTAGTACGTTGTCACTTCTCGTAGGTTGATGCTTCTGATCTATATATCAAGGGTTCCCACAACACCCTCCTCTGATTTGTTTAATGTGCTAGAGCGGCTCACAGAACTCAGGGAAACACTTCGCTTATGTTTACCCATTTATTAAGAAGGATACTACAAAGGACACAGATGAATGGCCAGATGGAAGACACGTGGAGGGCAAGGGATGTGGGAAGGGGTGCAGAGTTTTAATGCCCTCTCTGGGCACCACCCCCAGAAACCTCCATGTGTTCAGCTATCTGGAAGCTCTCTAAACCCTGTCCCTTTGGGTTTTTATGGAAATTTCATTATATAGGCAGGATTGATTACATCATGGGCAATGATGTTTAATTTAATCTTCATCCTCTCTCCCTTTCCTGTATGTATGTGTGTGTGTGTGGTGGTTGGGGGAGATGAGACACTAAAAGTTCCAACCTTGTAATCATACCTTGGTCTTTCAAGTGACCAGCCTGAAGCCATATAGGGGCCCCCAGCCACCGGTTATCTCTTGAACACACTAAAGACACTCTTATCACACACTCCAGAGATTACCAGGGTTTCAGGAGCTGTATGCCAGGAAGCAGAGAAGAAAATCAAATATACATTTCCCAATATCAAAAATTAAATGGAATATTATTTAATTTTAAAAATTAAGGAAATTCTGACACATTCTACTGAACCTTGAAGACACTATGCTAAATGAAATGAGCCAGTCACAAAAGGACAGATACTGTAAGGTTCCACTTATAGAAGGTACCTAGAGTAGTCAAATTCATAGAGACTGTACTAATTTGTTAGGGCTGCCATGACAAAATAGCAAAAAGTGTGTGGCTTAAACAACAAGAAGTTATTCTCTCACCTGCTAGAGGCTGGAAGTCCAAGATCAAGGTGTTGGCAGGTTTGGTTTCTTCTGAGGCCTTTCTCCTTGGCTTGCAGATGGGCAAGCCCTTTCCTGTTGTGTCCTCACTGGTCTTTTCCTCTGTGCATGAGCATCCTTGGTGTCCCTTCTCCTTCTTATAAGGACACCAGTACTACTGGATTAGGACCCCACCCTAAAAGCCTCATTTTAACTTAATCACCTCCTCTAAAGGCTTTTTATTTCAAAATACAGTTATAGTCTGAAATGCTTGGAGTTGAGACTTCAAGGTAAGCACTTGAGAGAGTAGACAATTCAGCCCATAACAGAAACAGAAAGTTGAATGGTGGTATCCAGGTCCTGGGAGAAGGGAGAATGGGGAAGAATTATTTAATGGCTAAAGTGTTTTAGTTTGAGAAGATGAAAAAATTTCTAGAGATAGATGGTGCTTATAGTTGCACCACAATGCGAATGCCCTTAATACCACTGAACTGTACACTTAAAATGGCTAAATTGTAAATTTCATGTTACGTATATTTTTATCACATTTTCAATTAAAACAGGGTGGTTCTTTCAACAAATGCGCTGGCACAATTGGATATCAATAATAAAAATAAACTTAGATTCTTATCTCATACCATATACAAAAATCAACTCAAATGGATTATAGTCATAAATGTAAGAGCTAAAGCCCTAGAAATAACACATAGGAGGAAATCTAATGACTTTGAGTGAAGCAGTTTTCTTAAATACAACATCAAAAGAACAATCCATAAGAGAAAAAATTAGTACATTCAACATCGAAATTAGAAACTTCTGTTCTTGAAAAGACACTGTTAAGAATTTTTTAAATCACAGAATAATGAAAAAATATTTGCAAATTACATATCTGAAAAGGATTTGTATCCAGAATGTAAAGAATTCCTATAACTCAATAATAAGAAGGCAAACAACCCAATTAAAAATGGGCAAGAGAATTAAATACACATTTCATCAAAGAAGATAAATGAATAATACATAAAAAAGATGCTTGATACAAGTAGTTCTTAGGGTAATGCAGTTAAGAGTACAATGGATATGCAATTATTATACACCTCCTAGAATAGCTAAAGTCGAAAGGATTGATCATATCAGGTGTCAGAAATGCTGTGAAAAAACGGAAATCCTAATTCGATGCTGGTGGGAATGTATAGTGGAAGACTCCCTTGGAAAACAGTTTGTTAGTTTCTTCAAAGTTAAATATAAATTTACCAATAGACCCATCAATTCCACTCCTAACTATTCACCCAAAAGAAATGAAAAGTTATGTCCACATAAAAACTTGTAGGAGTATGTTCATAGCAGCATTATTTATAAGAGCTGTGGAAGCAATACAAATGTTCATCAACTGGTGAAAGGAGAAACAAAATGTGACATATTTACATACTGAAATACTATTTGATAATAAAAAGGAACAAACTACTGATACATGTTACAACATGGTTGAACCTCAAAAAGCATGATGGTAAGTGAAAACAGTCAGATACAAAAGGCCACCTATTGAATGACTCCATATATATGAAATACCCAGAAAAAGGACATCTATATAGACTGAAAATCAGTGGTTTCCTGGGCCAAGGTGGTAGTAGGGATTAGCTAGAGATGGCCATGGAGAATTTTTTTAGGGGATAAAAATGTTCCACATCTGAGTTATGATGATGGTTACACACTCTATGAATTAACTAAAAATCAGTGACTTGTACTCTTACAACAGGTATTTTTATGGTAGGTAAATTATACCTCAATAAAGCTGTTAAAATTTATTTTTGAAGGACAAAATACTGTGTATTAAATGCTACTGTGAGACAAAATAGGAAGGGGGCTGAGAAGAGGATGTGAAGGTCATTAGTGTTTCTTTTAACATTAATAAGTGAACTTTCCTCCTTGATAAACACATGTTCACTGTATTAGTCTGTTGTTTCATTGCCAAAAAGAACTACCTGAGCCTGGGTAATTTATAAAGAAAAGAGGTGTAATTGGCTCATGGTTCCACATGCTGGACATGAAGCATGGTTGGATAAGCCTCAGGAAACTTACAATCATGGCAGAGGGCGAAGGGGAAGCAGGCACGTCTTACATGGCTGAAACAGGAGGAAGAGCATGAAGGGGGAGGCATCACACACTTTTAACCTGATCACGTGACAACTCACTATCATGAGAACAGCAATGGAGAATTCCACCACTGTGGTTTGGTCACCTCCCACGAGTCCCTTTCTCCAACACTGTGGATTGCAATTTGACACGAGATTTGGGCAGAGACACAAATCCAAACCATATCCCTCACATCCGACCACTTAGAAAGTACAGATCATTCAAAAATGAAGAAAGTACAATAAAAGCCCCCATAATGAAAAGACAAACCCTGCTAACATTTTGGCCAATGCACCTTCAAAGTTTTGTAACATTTTGGCTGATACATTTTCAACTTTTTTAAATTGGAAATTTATTTTATTGATTCAGAATAAATGTACATATTTTCAGGGGCACATGTGATATTTAATATATTCATACAATTTGTAAAGATCAAGTCAGTGTATGTGGAATATCTACTACCTTAAATATTTGTCTTTTCTTTATGCTATTAGGTTGGTGCAAAAGTAATTGCTATTTTTGCCACCATTAAACTAACGGAAAAAACAGCAATTACTTTTGCACCAACCTAATAGAAACTTTCAAATTATTCATTTCTAACTGTGTTTAAATATACAATAGATTATTGTAAACCATAGTCATCCTATTGATCTAACATTCAGTCTTATTTCTTCTATCAAACTGTGTATTTGCACATGTGCACCCATTAATCAATCTCTCTTCATCCCCTCTTCCCTCAACCTTTCCCAGCCTCTGGTAACCACCAATCTACTCTCTGTTTTCTCTGCCACTTTTTTAGCGGCCACATATGAATAAGAATGTGAAATACTTGTCTTTCTGTGCTTGACTCATTTCATGTAACATAATGATCTCCAGTTCCATCGATGTTGCTGCAAATGATAGTTTCCTTCTTCTCCTTCTCCTCCTCCTCCTCCTTCTCTTCTTTTTTTTTTTTTGAGATGGAACCTTGCGTTGTCGCCCAGGCTGGAGTGCAGTGGCATGATCTCTGCTCACTGCAACCTCCGCCTCCCGAGTTCAAGCGATTCTCCTGCCTCAGCCTCCTGAGTAGCTGGGACTATAGGCGCGTGTCACCACACCTGGCTAATTTTTTGTATTTTTAGTAGAGACGAGGTTTCACCATGTTAGCCAGGATGGTCTCCTTCTTCTTTATGGCAAAACAGTTCCATCATGTATATATACATTTTCCTTTTCCATTCATCCATTCATGAGCACTTAAATTGAGTCCGTATTTTGGCTATTGCAAATAATGCTACAATAAACTTGGGAGTGCAGGTATCTTCCTGATATACTGATTTACTTTCATTTGGATATATATCTAGCAGGAAAATTGCTGGATCATACGGTAGTTCTAGTTTTAGTTTTTTGAGGACCCTCCATATTGTTTTCCATAGTGGCTGTACTAATTTACATCCCCACCAACAGTATACAAGGGTTCTTCTTTCTCCACATCCTCGCCAGCATCTGTTACTGCCTGTATTTTTTATAAAAGCCATTTTAACTGGGGTGAGAGGATATCTCATTGTGGTCTTAATTTTCATTTCCTGATGATTAGTGATGTTGAGCATTTTTTCAAATATCTGTGGGACATTTTTATGTCTTCTTTCGATAAATGACTATTTAGATCTTTTGCCCATTAAAAAAAAAGATTATTTTTGTTCGTTTGCTTACCGAGTTTGAGCTCCTTATATATTCTGGTTATTATTTATATTGTCAAACTTTTATATAAAAGGAGAATAGAGGCTAACTATATATATATATGTATATTTGTTATATATGTTTATCATATATGCTATAAAGGATATATATGTCTATTATATATACTATATATGCTTCTATAAAAGGAGAATAGAGACTATATATATACATATATGTATATTTGTTAGGCATGTTTATTATATATGCTATAAAGTGCCTTTGGTAGTATGTAAAAGGCCTGGGAACAGGAACTCTTTGGGAAAAGCCCCGGTTGTAAAACTGTCTTCAAAGAATTGGCAACAATAAGTAAACGATGGAAATTATTAGTTTCTTTCTCTTTATTTCCTAATCATTTGTCAGTTTTCCCAACACCATTTGTTAATAACCTACCCTTTACCTACTAATCTGAAATGCCAGCTTCACCATGAAACACATTCTCATATGCTCTGGATCTGTTACTGGGCTTTGTACTTTGTAGCCTTCCTTTTTATTCACATATTGTAAACATTACACATTATCAACAAATGTATATTTCTTTTTTTTGTTTTTGTTTTTGTTTTTGTTTTTTTTTTTTGAGACGGAGTCTCACTCTGTCGCCCAGGCTGGAGTGCAGTGGTGCCATCTCAGCTCACTGCAACCTCCACCTCCTGGTTTCAAGCAATTCTCCTGCCTCAGCCTCCTGAGTAGCTGGGACTACAGGAGCGTGCCACCACGCCTGGCTAATCTTTGTACTTTTAGTCCAGATGGGGTTTCACCACATTGTCCAGGCTGGTCTCGAACTCCTGACCTCGTGATCCGCCCACCTCGGCCTCCCAAAGTGCTGGGATTACAGGTGTGAGTCACTGTGCCCGGCCAACAAATGTATATTTCTATAACATTGTTTTTAATAGTTCACTGTCGCAATTGCATGTATAATTAACATATCATTGAGGTGTACTTTTTGTGGCGATTTACTTTAAAACTCTTCAATACAATCTGTGTGATATGTGTGAGAACAAACCAATATGAACCCACATCTTCGGCTTGGCCAATTAGCATAAGAGATGTCCTGATATGAAACAACATCCTCAGGTTGGCTAAACTGGGTAAGGAATGTTAGAATAAGTTTTGATTGGGCCGGGCGCAGTGGCTCACGCCTGTAATCCCAGCACTTTGGGAGGCCGAGGTGGGCGGATCACAAGGTCAGATCAAGACCATCCTGGCTAATGCGGTGAAACCCCGACTTGACTAAAAATACAAAAAATTACCCGGGCGTGGTGGTGGCGGGCACCTGTAGTCCCAGCTACTCGAGAAGCTGAGGCAGGAGAATGGCGTGAACCCGGGAGGTGGAGCTTGCAGTCAGCTGAGATCGTGCCACTGCACTCCAGCCTGGGAGACAGAGTGAGATTCCATCTAAAACAAAACAAAACAAAAACAAAAAAAAGAATGTTTTGATTTAAGTAGACTTGATCAGTAGTATTGAAGGTTTGACTGGGTAGGAATGGTTAGCAGGACCCATTGCCCTCTGTGAATATAATATAAAACAGTTAGTTTCAACAATTCAGACAAAGTGCTGGTAGGGGTAGTTAAGGGTGTGAAAAAAGCAAACAACCAAAGAAATGTTGTGACTGTGCATCTTCTTACAATCTCTGTACATTAGTTGGAATTTGATCTAAGACTTCGTTTTATTACCATGTCACCACTTAGGGAGGCTGTAAGGACTGGATCTCTGCTCCCTGCCTTTCACTACTAGAGGCTACCCAATTCACACACACCCACCCACCCAAACACACACCCCACAGGATCATCAGACAACTAAATTGGTCTTGAGTTGGTTTACCATGGTCCACACACAGTTATAGAGTTGGGCAACGCTATAGCCATGAGCTGAGTGCCAACTGATGAAAGCCAGGGTGCTGCTGCCTCCAATGCCAGAGCTGTGTGTTAGTACAAGAGCCTGGCACCACTCCCTCCTAAAACTGCAGAGCAAGTCTGTCTCCGTCTCTTTCACACACATCAGAGTTGTCTTCAAGATTGCTGCTCCCCATTCCTCTCTAGCTAGAGCTAGCGTCCAGCATTTCTATCCACTGACCTTTAAAGCCTAAAGGGATGGACAAGGGCAGAGCCTCCGTAACTACCACTCCTACTGAAGCAGCTGTGTCCCCAGATGTTGTGAAGTGTTCTAAAAGAAGGTGGTCATGCATAAACATTGAGTTATTCTGGGTAGCTCTTCATGGCCTCCAATAGTTTCGGGTAGGTGGCAAGTAGCTAATCTTTCACAATCTTGCCCACTAGGGTCTAATGAAAGAGAATCTGCAACCAAAATCTCATATGAGGTGTTTATTAGACAAAAACAATTATTAACAGGAGGGCACACAGGCAATTCTTATAACCTGCTAGGTCAGCTCAGTGAAGTCCTGCTCTCTGGTGACGTTGCACAAAAGGCTCACTTGAGGCAGACACAACAATCCAGATGTAGAATTCAGTTAACTTTATAGCTGGCATCAGGCAACCAGAGTCCTCCAAAATTCTGGCTGTTCATGGAACTTTTCAGATGCATGCATTAAAAAGGTACACACTAAAATTCTTGCTAGATATTATATACTATTTATGAAAAGTTGGGAAGGCTTTCTAAAATATTTTAGCCAATTCATATTTTTGGAACACCATGATTTCACCAATGAAGATCCATTTCTAGCACTTGTGATGCTAACTAGTATTGATCAAAGATATTGATCAGAAACAAAGACAACTGAAGCCTTCTGATAGCCCTCTCTGGCAGGTGGGCTTTCCAATTACAATGCTAGCTTACCACTCCTATGGTGTGCATTCTTGAGTTAAGCAACTAAGCACAACTATGGTAACATCAATCACACACATAATTAACATTCCTTGTGCTGAAGTACTCTTATTTTACAAATCTAAGATGCAAAGATTTTAAGACATACTTTTTTTTTTGCATCTCTGGAGGGAAAACATTGTCAAATATAATTTTACTGCACCATTGACTGTAAGATATACCCCGGTATCAGAAATGTTAAAATGTGAAACAAAATTGTGTGTCTTAGAATTGAGGATATACCTAAAATGAAATTATAAACATCATAATGGTGAGCCTGTGTTAGTCTGTACTGAGGCATATTTATATGTTGTTTTCCTTAAGGATATAAGTTTTTTCCACGTTAGGCTTCTAGCCTTCAAGTAAAATCCAGCTTCCTGTTCCCACTTTTCTTATCCTTAAAAAAATTTCTCTCTGTAGGGCTCAATGTCATCTGGCCTATTTTAATGACTTTGAAAGTAAGATGCAGTGTTTCTCAAAGTATGAGCTGCAAAACGCCCTGCATCAGAATCAGTTTGGTTGCTTGTTAAAAACATGGATATCCTGACTCCACTTGGAGCAAGTGAATTAGTATTCCTAGAGGTGGTACCAGAAATTTGCATTTTACCAGCCCCTCCAGGTGATTCCAATGCATATCAAGGTTTAAGAACAACTGTCCTAAGAGAAAAACACAGCAATAAAATGCCCTTTTACATAAAAAGAGAGAAGAAATAGTACATATTGGTCACTAATTTAGAGCATGTAACCCACCTTGCAGGACAGGGATGATAAAGTGAGGCAGAGACTGGTTATACGTTCACCAAATCCATTTCCTTCTTCTGGCAACAAGCCAAATTCCATTCCCAGCCTTCCTGGCAGTGGTAGGAGGATATGCTATTGAGTACTAGCCACTGAAATGTGGGTAGAAAGGATATTGGCCACTTCCAGTGTTGGATTCTCAATCTCCTTCGGTATCCTGCAGACATCTATCCTCTTTGTTCTGCAGCCCTCAGAAAACAGAAGGTGTGGCAGCTTCTTAGTTTATAGTGTAAATGAAGATGAAATGGAGTAGCCGAGAAGAGAAAAAGTCCTATTTGCCAAGAGCTTCACCAAATGAAAAGCAAAAAGAAGATACTTTCAAAGGGGGTATGCCATTTGGGACATGCTTAGGGTCTTAGTCTGTTCAGGTTTCTATAACAAAATACCTTAGATGGGATAATTTGTAAACAACAAAAATGTATTACTCACAGTTCTGGAGGCTGGGGAGTCCAAGACCAAAGTGCCAGCAGATTCGATGTTGGTAAGGGCCTGTTCCTCTTAGATGGTGCCTTCTGTGTGTCCTCACATGGCAGGAGGGATAAATGAACTCCCTCAGGCCTCTTTTATAAGGGAACTACTCCCATTCATGAAGTCTCTACCCTTGACCTAGTCACCTCTTGAAGTTCCCACCTCTTACTACCAACACACTAGAGATTATATTTCAACTTATAAATTTTGAAGGACTCAAACATTCAGACCACGGGCACTTAATCATATCATTCTCTAATCTGCCAGTGGATGCATCTGTCCCCACTTATATTCCACTCAGGAAATGTACTTGCTCAAGAGACATTCACGATAAATCAAACCAGGAAAATTATTTATCAGGCAGACAGCGTGCCAGAGAAGGGAAGTCTTTGTGCTGCAGAAAAACTGACAGTGACCTTTGAAATCCTTATGCAGTTTGTCCAAAAAACTCCAGAGTGTCCTAAAGAATGGAGTAAGTTAAGAGAGATAAGATAAAAATTCAGAAGGAATATAACACCTCAAGAAAAATGAAATTTTTGGGAAAGATTCTGAAGAGAATTGTAGGGGCACTCTCTTTAGTAGAGGGAGGGCTGTTGGTCACCTGCTAGACACAGGTGTGTGCTGATTAATTAGTTCCTTGATGGACTGATACTACATTGGTTGCAATATCTGACTGGTAGGTGCCAATAACACGATGAAACAATAGTTGTTAAGTATTTTGAGTATCCTTCCTGGACGTGGGGAGAGGGTGTGCAGAGGCAATGGAAATGCTGAAAGGAGCACCATGAGAATGCTCAGGTAGTGTTAAAGGCCTTTATGAAGGCGTGATTCTAGAAAGTCATCTTGTTTAGTGATGGTGCTATTCCTGACCTTGTCAACCTATATACTCACCCTCTTTCAACCCCCATGCTGGGGGAATCCAATATCTAGTTTCATGCTATCAAATGCATGCAGGGCAGTGAACTAAGAGGGTTATAGTACAAAGACTTCTTGGTTTTTGAAATATGCAGCCATTTAAATCATCAAGTGAAGCCAGATAGCTTAATGGTGATTATTCTTTGCAATTCCTAGGAAGTAGCCTCTGGTAGTATGTAAAAGGCCTGGGCACAGGGACTTTTTGAGAAAAGCCCCAGTTGTCAAACTCTCTGCCAAGAATTAGCAGCAATAAGTAAAAGATGGAAATTATTATTTTTTTCTCTTTATTTCCAAATCATTTGTCAGTGTTCCCAACACCATTTGTTAAATAATCTACCATGTACCTACTAATCTGAAATGCCACCTTTGTCATGAAACACATTCGCACATGTTCTTGGATCTATTACTGGGCTTAGTTTATTCCTCCTTATTTTCTGTGAAGTACAGAGTTTGACACATATCTTTTAAATCAAACTAATTAATTACACATTTTAGCTTTTTAACATTTTATATTTTGCCTATTGATCTGTCAAAGACTTAAAGAGGTATAACATGTTTCCTGCCACAATTCTAATTCTGTCAATTTCTCCGTGAATATAAACTATTTTGCTATTATATATTTTGGTGCAAAATTATTCTCCAGATAAAAGTTTGTGTCAGTTATATATTAGCTGCAAATTATAACTTTTATCAAAACAAAATGAGGCTTCCAGTTTAAAAAATCATAGAGAAAATGTGTTTTGGTTTCTGCCTCTTCTCAAAATCGTTCCAAAGCAACAAAGAGAAACTGAAACCTAAATTCCATCTTTGGTGAAACCAGTAGACACCTCCAGCCCACATCATAGTAAGTGGAGAAGGAAAGTCAATAGACGAATATTAAATGACTCAGCAATAGGAGAAAGGCCAAACTTACTTATAGTGGAGGCGGAAACTGATAAGAAACAAATCATTATGCTTGGCCGAGTCCTGGAAAGCTTTAGGAATTGGATGCTCCAAATACCAAAGTCAGAGGTATGGTAGAGCTGATAACCAGGGGGTTATTTGAAAGTCTGTACAAAAAGCAGTCATGTCCAATATTCTCTGCTCTGCCTACCACTATCCTGCATAGTCAGGCAGTTACTGCCAATATAAAGCAAGAGACAAATATTTTAAAACACGGAACCAGAGAGCCCGTAAACTAAGCCACATTAAACATCAAGAGGCACCAGGGTGAGATGCAGAATTGAAAATAGAAGAGTTAAGTAAAAGTCTGCATACTGAATGAAACGAACATCTACCAGATTCAGAATTCTGCATGGTAGGGTAGAGGAACTAAACCTTCTACACACACCCAAAGAAAAGACCTAACTACTCTGATATTTGGATTCCCAAAGGAAAAACCAGCTGGTTTTTTATTTGCCATATAATGAAGTCAACCACTTCCATCTATGTAACTTTCCATTCTTATTGCCTTACTCTTAAATATGAGTGGGATCATATAAGCTGAGAATCACCATATCTCTAAAGAAAGCTTCTGGTATTAAAAAAAAATCAAAGCAAAAAAAAAAGAGGGAAGAAAGAAAATCAGCAATAGTAGAAACAATGCAGGAAACAAGATAAACTTTAAAGAAATTGTAATTAATATTCTCAGAGATAATAAAACAATGCATCTGTATAATAAGTGTAGGATGCTCTTTACAAAATGGGGGAGAAATTAGAGATCAAAAACAACTTCTGGAAATTAAAAACATGATAACTATAAAGTTCAATAGAGTTTGGAAAACAAAGTTTAAGAATCTGTAAGAAATTAGAACAAATGATAAAGAAATACAGAAGAGGGACGAATCCTAGCTTTAGAAAGCAAAAAATAAGGAAATGTAGGAGAAAATGTATCGGGGACTAATGAAAATTAACCTTCTTATAACTAAAAGATAAGAGATTCTAGTTCAAAGTATTTCCCAGGTGCCTCGCATAATGCATGATAAAATGCTCACATCCGTTCACACAATAGCAAAATTTCAGAACCAGGAGATAAAGGGAGGATTCTGCGATTGTTAGTTTTATGTGTCAAATTAACTGGGCTAAGGGCTGCCCAGATAGCTGGTAAAACAATATTTCTTGGTATGCCTGTAAGGGTGTTTCTGGAGAAGATTAACATTTTAGTCAGTAGACTGAGTAAAAAAGACCCACTCTTACCAGCGTAGGTAGGCACTATTCAGTATGTCGAGGGTCTGATGGAACAAAAAGGGGGAGGAAAGGCAAACTCTCTCTCTCTTCTTGATCTGGGACATCCATCTTCTCTTGCCATAGGACACTAAAGTTCCTGGTATTCGGTTCTGTCCAAATTATATAACTGGCTTTCTTGGCTCTCCAGCTTGTATACGGCATACTGTGGGACTTCTTGGCCCTTATAATCGAGTGAGTCAATTCCCATAATAAACCTCCTTTTATTCTAATGTATCTAGATATCCTATGGTTCTGTTTCCCTGAAGAGCCCTAATATAAACCCAAAAACACAGAAGGTGGATTGAGAAATGGGTCACAAACAAAGGATCAGGAGTCAGAATAGCACCAGACTTCAGAAGAGAGGAACTAGAAAGAAATGGGGCAAAGACTTCAAAAATCTGAGAGAAGTATTTTCTAACCTAGAATACCAGACTGGCGAAGTTTTCAATTAAGTGTTGGGTAGAAATGCAAAAGCCTAAAGAAAGCAATAACTACCGCACATCTTTTTCTTTTTCTTTTTTTTCCTTCCAGAAGGCAACTGAAGGATGTGCTTGGACCTAATTTTGGTAGTAATCCAAGAAAAAGAAAGAGAGGACTCGGAAAATTGGGGGAGGGAATAAAGGGATGTGACAAAGCTAAGTCCCAGGCTGACAGTCTGGCAGTAAGCCTAGAAAGCAGTTCATTTACATGGGAGCAGAAGGGTAGAGACTCTAGTGGTGATGTCTCCTGAAAAAGGCTTGAAATAATAGAATATATGCCAGATTTAAACACATGGAACTTGTATTGAGAAATATCTTAAAGAGCTTTTGGTATTTATGGAAAAACTTAGCCACAAGTTCAAGAAAGGAAAAGAAACTAAGCAAATACAAATAATGAAGCAAGCATTGATTCTGGGCAAATATGTGCAAGAACATAAATATTCGTAGTATATAACTGGTTAAGTAGTTAGCACTATTCACATAGTAATGGTAATAAAAACATTGGTGACTGATTCTGTTGGTTACTTTGCCAATTCCTACACTCCTTTCTTCCTATCAAAATATCAATTTGTTCAGGCAGCAATGTGTCTATCTGAAAATGTGTGCAATGCTAGATTATCTTGCAGTTTGAGACAGCCATGTGACTCAGTGCCTGCTGAGACATGTGCTAAGGGTTTCTGGGAAAGTTTTCATTTTCCTTTCTCCTTCTTGTACCTCTTCTTTTTTCCTTCCTGCAACATGGATATAATGCCAGAGGTGCAGCAGCTATCTTATGATCATAAGAAAACACACACACGTATATAGATATACACACACACACACAGCAAAAATGGGGAATAGAAAACAAAAAGATCTTGTGTCTCTGATGACAACACAAAGCAATCACATCAGCCCTTGACTGCCTGAAAGCTACTATTCAGAGTGTTTTCTGTTATTTGCAACCAAGCTCATTCCTAATACAATACTGGATGTGGACATAACCCCAAATTGTGATATAACTACATCAGAAGAATGACAGCAGTATAAAGTGGATATAAAATAAAAGCATAAACAAAACCCAATTATTTGCTGGCATTGTAAGAAGCCAGAGCTGTTGATCAAGAGATATCAGCTTATGTTCATCAATTTTAACATGGAGCTACATATAAGAAACAGCTAAAAGAGTTGAACGAAGTTGCTTCTAGGGTATTAAAGAGGGTGAGGTGCAGGGAACTGATATATTTGTTGTGTCTTTGTCTCAGTCTTCTCAGGCTAATATAACAAAATGTCATACACTGAGTGGCTAAAACAACAGGCATTAATTTTTTCACAGTTCTGGAGGCTGCGAAGTCCAAGATCATGGTGCCAACGGATTCAATGTCTTGCGGGGGCACTCTTTCTGGTTTACAGGTGGCCACCTTCTTGCTGTAGCCTCACATGACAGAGAGAGGATGCTGATCTCTTGCTCTTCTTATAAGGGTATTAATACCATCATAGGGGTCATACACCCATGACTTCATCTAAACCTAATTACCTCCTAAAGGTCCCACCTCCACATACAATCACACTGGGAAGTTAGAGCTTCAACATATGACTTTGGGGGACAAAGACTGCTATGCACTGAACAAACATTCAGTGCATATTTGCAGTTCTACTGCTTTTATCTGCAAGTTGTTTTTTTTTTTTTAAGACGGAGTCTCACTCTGTTGCCCAGGCTGGAGTGCAGTGGTGCAATCTCTGCTCACTGCAACCTCTGCCTCCCAGGTTCAAGCGATTCCCCTGCCTCAGCCTCCTGAGTAGCTGGGATTGCAGACACCTGCCACCACACCTGGCTAATTTTTGTATTTTTAGTAGAGATGGGGTTTCACCATGTTGTCCAGGCTGGTCTCAAACTCCTGACCTCAGGTGATCCACCTGCTTCAGCCTCCCAAAGTGCTGAGATTACAGGCGTGAGCCACGACACCCAGCCGGATTTAGTATTTTGAAAGACATACTCTGTTGCCATTCTACTGCTTTTATCTGTAAGTTTCCTTTAAAAATTCATTTTGAAAAGGATTTCTTAAGCTGCATTTCCTTAATTGTCAGAATCAGGACTGAAACGTTAATCCAGTTTTTATGTGTAAAACAGCACACAGAATTTTCTTGTCTTTTTCATTTCCGTTTTTTTTTCTTCTATCTTTGGTTTTCTTCTGTTTCATGACCCACATTTATTTTTTTTCCAATTTATTTTTGAGATTTTACTTTGTCAACTCGTTTATTCTTTGATTCATATAAGACAGCTTGTTCCATGTATCGTACTAGAAAATAGGTTTAGAGAAAGGTACATAATCCTTGCCCTCCAGGCATTTCAGCTCCCAGGAAGTCCTTACAGTCTAGGGCAAGTGATATAGCAAAGGTATACCCATATGAAGGAGGAAGTCCTAAGAAAGTTATGGTTTTTAAAAAACCTGGACTGGCTTTTCAGGGAAGACTTCCTGGTGGAGGTGACTGTTGAGCTGAATCTTAAAACATAATGTTGATTACTTAGTCCAAAAAATGGAGAGAGATCTTTTCTAGGCATAGGGAACAGAATGTATGAAGACAAGAAAGCAAGAGAATGTCTTGGGTTTTAGGTAATTACAAATAGCTTAGTGTTGCAGAAACTTGGTAGGTGGTATTAGGTTGGTGGAAACGTAATTGCAATTTTTGCCATAAAAGTAATGGTAGCAGATCATTCCAGCAGGTCACAGAGGGCTTTGAAAGTCATTTTCAAGAGGGATGCTACTGAAGAACCTTAAGCAGGGTGCAAATGGAACAGTGGGGAGGGTAGGAATGAGAATGGAATGCAGCAGGCCTTTTCATGGTATTTAAGACATCTACAATAAAGGTGATTCCAATGAAGAGAAAGGTTTAGAATGGAAGAAATGAGTACAGTCAGGAGACCTCAAGCCTGTTTTCTTAGAGGGACAGAAGGAGGCTATCTCTCCATGTGTTGCTCCAAACTGGCCCAATCTCTCCGTAGCTCAATAAAAAAAAAAAGCTCCATTAAAAACGGAATAAGACATTCCAGTTAATACGATGAAGAAACATCATCTCTAAGAACTCCTTGTCACAGCCCAGTGGTTTGAGCGAGCTGTCTTTTGAGGAGTACAGGATTCAGGCAGAAACCCTGAGAAGGTCGAAGTGGCTTCAGACACAAGTTAATGAGGACTATGAGATTGCAAAGAGATTGGATAAACCCTCTTCCCCTTCTTCAAATTCTCTTTGGTCCCTTTGAAGTCTTTCATTTTTAATACACTATTATTAAATAATAATAATAGCTCACTTGCTATTTAATATGTAATAATTATTATTACATATTAATAATAATAATAAAATGTAATAATAATAAATAATGGCTCACTTGCTATTTAATACATAATAATAATAATAAAATGTAATAATAATAATAAATAATAATAGCTCACTTGCTGTTACGCTAATAGATAGCGTAATAAGATTTGGCAAAGTTAGGAATTACAGGCAAAATCATGGTTTCTTAGTTTATCCCAGGGCTTTCACCCTATCAAGAGCGGTGTGGCTGATGTGGGTGATTGTGGCTGAATAGCACATGAGGAGATGAAGGTGGAAGTCCTTAATTTGGTATTTCCATTACATATATGTTACACATGTTGTAATTGTCTTGCAGTCCTTGGGTTTTCTGTTATGTTTCATTCTTTTTTCTCTTTATATTTCAGTTTTGAAATTTCAGTTGATAGTTTTTCAAGCTAACTGAGTCTTTCCTCAGTTGAATTCATCAAAAGAATTCTTCATTTCTATTATGGTGTTTTTGATTTCTAGCATTTCTTTTTAGATCTTTGTTAGAATGTCTATCCCTCTGCCTATATTACCATCTGTTCTTGTATGTTGTTCACTTTCCCATTAGAGCCCTTAGTTGTTTTAAATTCCCAGTCTAATTCCAAGATCTCCGCCATGTTTGAGTCTGCTTCTGAGATCTGCTCTCTCTCTTCAAACTGGCAGTTGGGGGTTGTCTTTTATGCCTTGTCATGTTTTGTTGCAAGCTAAACATGATATACTGGGTAAAAGGGATCTGGTACTGGTTCCCACAGAGTTTTCTGCTCCTGGGCTTTGCTCCACTAACTGATTCTCTGTATCTGACTGTTCATCCTTCCATTTGGGGGGCAGCTGTTTGCCCTATGCTGGGTTTTCTGATTGCTTTAAGAAGAGCTGTTCGTTTTAAGTTTATTCAGCTTTTTCTCTTGTTGTGTGGATGGGAGAGACAACTTCCAAGCTCCTTACCTGCTGGACTGGAAACCCAAGGAAGTCTTTAATTTGGAGTTGTATTCACCAGTTTATGAACAACACTGAATAATTTGCTTTTAGAATTTTAAAATGAAAGTTTTTAACCACACACTTGTATTGCTTACTTAGTGACTGACAGGGAAGAACTAGGCTTTTGCCTTCATAGGAGGATGTTTAGTGAGATCCAGTTCTCTTCTTATCAACACAGAACTTTAGAGGACTCTGCATCCCATTTTGCAAGTGAGCGCAGCTAGGTTCAGACAGGTAAAGTGATTTTCTAACTTTGCATAGCCGAAGAAAGGTCTGGGGCCCGAATCCAGGTCTCCTGAGTGAGTTCAGCATTCATTCCATGTCTTATATATCACCCTGATCCACCATCCCAAAGACAATGAGAGTCCTTTAAACTTCATTCACAGAGATGGTAATCACATCAGCAAAGAATCTGGAGGACAGGTGTGGGTGGCCTTATTAGAGAGTGAGAGGTAGGGAGGTGATACTAGAGAGACTCAGAGCCAAGAAGAAGCATCCTGATTAGAGAAAGATGTGTTTTGAAAAGGAAAAGGGACTTGGAGGCTATAGGAACGTGAGTCACCTTCCTTGTTACTCCCTGGAGTTCAGCACCCTGCCCAAATCCGGCAATTGTCTGCACACCAATGCCCTCTAGTGGTTTGAAGAAAGAGATCCTTTTCCCAAAACTTGGCTACAGCAGAAACTTCAAACTTCAGTCGTTAGGAGGGAAAGAAGCTGTCCTTCCTCCATGCTTCTCTTTGGTTCAGAGATTTGTCTAAACAGCGTTTTTCTCAAAATATACTTTCTAATGTATTTTTATTAAACAATCCAAAGACATTTAGAAAAGTGAGTGATGGAAAGCATTAACCCATATGGAGAACCATATGTACCTAAGCTTGAGGATGGGAGAGGGGAAGCCATAAGAAGCACACACACACTAAAGACATCCTGGGATGTGCACACACAGCTACAAATACTTGTGGTGGTTAAAGGTTTTGTGAGCCTTAAAGGTTATGAAATTTGGGAAGCTCCTTTTGATAAAAGAAATATAAAATTATAAATACAAAATTAGATACAGAGCCATGAAAGGGTCTCCTTCATCAGCTTCATAGTGAATAAACTTCACATGTACCCATATGCTTGTGCATACACAAAGAGGAAATTAAAGTATAAAGTAGAGTTACTTTTATTTTTTATGCTATTCCTGAAGTCCTATAGCTAATGAGAATAAAATCACTTTGGAAAGATGCACACTTACTTCTATGATGTTACCATTGTTTAGAATTTATCTGGAATTACAGGAATTGCCTTCAGATCCCGTGACATATTCCTCAAAATACCATTAATCATGGTATTTTATCATTTTATCATTTGAGTGCAGATTCATTTTTATTTGAAATAGCCAAGGCCACACAAAGCCTATTCTGATAAGTACTGAGATAGGTAGTTAGGCCGGATATGCTGTTTTTGGTCAAGAGTAAAAAGTCATTTAAATAAACCATCAAACTACTTTGCCCTTTTATTGCTTCTGTACTATCCTGTGAACAAGTTTCTCTGAAAAGGAACTCCAAAATATTTTTAGCAATAAAAAAAATCACTTGGATTCGGAATGTAGACGGTAGCCACAAGAATGTGCTCACGGTCTTACAACTATATGAAGATAATTGACCAAGGGCCCAGCCAGTGAGGTGTGAAATCCATTTACCTGTTCATACAGAGGCCAGGCCTCCCCGGGATGCTCCTAGCTCAGAAATGAGCGTAGCAGGGACTGAAGGAAGACCCATCCCTAGCAGGGACACCTCTTGATGACCAGCTTTGGCTCAAAGACATCCCAAGACTTTGCTGAACCATTTGTAGACTACACGGAAGTCTAAGATGTTTCCATCAAACCTTCTCTTTCTCCATCCTTCACTTAAGGTCAAACTTGCCTCATGGTCTGATGTTTCTCCCAGCTTGCCTCCCTCTGATCCTACCCCACAGGTATTTCCTTCCTGCAAGCATTTTTCTTAAAAGACCTTGCACATTTGATCTCGTTTTGGTTTTGGCTTCTTGCAGGACTTCCAGCTTTCCACAGTAATTACTTTGAAAAATGGCGTCATCTTTGTTCTCTCTGATATCTGTGTAATTGTAACAAAGAATCTGGATCCATTTTCTTATGTTTAATTGTTGATGGCTTTTATATCTCATTCCTTCCTCTACTCCTTGTGCCCCACATCTGGAAAGAGAGATAAGAAAGCCTGGGTGCTTCTTCCTTAGCTCTAGCAGGAAATTCAAACCCTATAACCTCCTGCCCCAGCATAGGAACTTTCACCTTGGCTCTACTCCCCAACCCCATTAAAACTCAGATCAATCTCCTTTCTTCAATCCCTCAAGTTATTTTAGACCTGCTTGGGAGGCCTGCCCTGATCTCCCAGAGGATTCAATTATCTAAGTAATAAAAGTTTTCACAGTCTCTTGATGAACACGCGGCATCATCAGTTGCAACATCTAAACCAGTTTGGGAGGGAGGTCTACCCGTCTTGGAAGGTGGCCACAGTAGTAATAAAATGTTGCTAGTTACCAAATATTGGAAGTGGTTAGTGTCTCAGTCAGCTCAGGCTACTATAACAAAATGCCACAAACTGGGTGGCTTAAACACCAGAGATTTATATCTTGCAGTTCTGGAAGCTGGGAAGTCCAAGATCAAGGTGTTGGTGGCAGATGTGGTTCTTGGCAAAAGCGCATTTCCTGGCTTGCAGGTAGCCTTCATCTCATCGTGTGCTCACTAGACCTTTTCTTTGGGCATGGACATGGCGAGAGCGAGGTCTGTCTTCCCCGCCTTATAAGGACACCGTAGGAGTGTCCTACTTAATGATCCCACTATGGGCGCTCCATCCTCATGACCTCCTCTAAACCTAATTATCTCCCAAAGGCTCCACCTCCTCACACCACAACACTGGGGGTTAAGTCTTCAACAGATGAACTTGGGAGGATGCAAACATTCAGTCCATAACAGTTACTCCGGTCCACTATGAAATAGAAAGTTTGCAACGTACCCTACCTTTTCAGTTGAGGGGGTCACTAGCTATGCAGTCAGTCCTCTTCCTTCAGGGTGTGTAAAATGATGCCATTCAGAAAATCTAGCACTGCCCACCTACTCCCCACGCACCACTCTAATATAAAAGGATAGCTGAGAGAAAGAGGAGGTGGCATTTTGAAGAAATGTCATGTTTACAAAAAGTAGCTATCTCTTCTCTCCAAGGCTGAGGGAGGGAGCCACCAAGACAATCTACCACAGACTGGGAAGTGCCTAAACCTTTTCTCCCTCCACTAATTCTGGGATGAGAAGATCATCTTGTCAGAAAGGTGACAAACGAACGGTCTGGCAAACCTAATTACCACTAGGGCATGTCAATAAAGTTAGAAGAGAGAAGATATGGCTGCAATGGGGGCAGACCTCAGTCGGGGAGCCTGAACTCCTCACATTTTCATGTGGCAAAGATGTGTAAGCTTCCTAAGACAAAAAGGTAGATAGCTCCAGATATCTTGAAGCTATTTCAGCCTATAAGGCTGCAGGCATGCTATGGGGGACGAAGAAGCAAGACGGGATAGGCAAGCAAGATGGGATAGGTCTGTAGTGAGTTTTGGGAGGAGTGGGGAGATATTGAATTGAGAAGCAAATCCAAAGGAATGTGCAGGCAGTGGGTCCCCCAGGGCTCTCCGAAACACCAGCCAACACCCTCTCTGAATTAACCAGTATTCTTGGAATCTGACAGCTATATGTCTTGGAGACTCGAAACACAGTTAGAATCGATGGCTACTGGCTACTCAGTGTTGGAAAACAGACAAAAGCCAACAGAAAGAAGCAGCGACTTTGCTACGGGTCAGCCAATAAGGGACCCGTGGCACTCCTCTCCTTCCTTTGGGCTATGACATCAATGTGGTATGTGCCACCTCTATATTCAAGCCACCAGCCACAAGTGTAGCCCCTGTAGTCAGGGATGAGTGAGGAGGACCTTAAAATGATTATAAAATTAACCACTTAAAATAAACAACACTGAATCTAAGAGAAAGGATGTAAGACGGATGTAATAACTAAAAGTGATCAAAGAACAATGGAATTCAACTGTGCTTTCGGGAGGGGAATCCACTATCACGTGGGGGAAACGTTGAATAAAACACAAGTCATAGCAGAAACTGAAAAAAACAAAATGATTTTGTGTTTTCGTTTTAGTGAGCTAATATTCTCTTTTAAATTAATTTTTTAAACTACAGGCCAGGCATGGTGGCTCACACCTGTAATCCCAGCACTTTGGGAGGCCGAGGTGGGCGGATCACCTGAGGTCAGGAGTTCGAGATCAGCTTGGCCAACATGGGGAAACCCCATCTCTACTAAAATACAAAAACTTAGCCGGATGTGGTGGCAGGCGCCTGTAATCCCAGCTACTCGGGAGGCTGAGGCAGGAGAATGGCGTGAACCCAGGAGGCGGAGATTGCAGTGAGCCGAGATCGTGCCACTGCACTCCAGCCTGGGCGACAAGAGTGAAACTCCGTCTCAAAAATAAGTAAATAAATAAAACTATGAAAACATTTTCAAAGAAATGACAAAACATTACCTTTAGTTTGATGCCCCCTATAGATATATGCAATTAATTGCTTTCCCGTTTTTAGACAAGTTAAACTAGGTTATGTCCATTATGTCCAGCCGCTGGGCTTGTACTCACATGTTCTCTCCACTTTGAATATCTGTCCTCCCAGGTCAATTTGTATCTCACAATTTAAAATTTTATATTGCTAGAGAAACAAAACCATCTTTTTTTCTCTTCCTTCAGGGACTCTGGGGAAGAGAATGTCCCTTGGCTAAGAATTTAATCTAGCTCTTTCCAGAAGTAATTACAAAACCTCTGTGAGGCGTTTGGGTAATTATGAGAGCAGTTCTTAAGAGGCATAAAGCTGGAAAATGGGCCCATTTCTTATTTTCAACAGGCCCTAGGAGTCACACTTTGAAAGGGTGGGGAGTAC
Organism: Hylobates moloch; assembly: GCF_009828535.3. Taxonomy (NCBI): domain Eukaryota; kingdom Metazoa; phylum Chordata; class Mammalia; order Primates; family Hylobatidae; genus Hylobates; species Hylobates moloch. The sequence goes on from NW_026652294.1 coordinate 42,103,618, forward strand.
TTACATTGTTCAAAGGTAAATTACATAAGGTGTTAACTACATGGAGAGAAGAGGCTTTGAAAACTATGGGGATATTTGAAAAGTATTTCTCTTCCACTTTATGGGCTTAGACTAATAGATCTGATAGTTAATATTTATCTTTGAGAGCTGTGTGTATGTGTAGTGGAGAAAAGTGTGGTTGAGGAGTACAAGGTTGCAGGGAGAGCCCACAGCTTCCAATGAGCAATCAATAGCATATAAGGATTGTCTGCAACTCACTGTGGTATGGAGACCCCAAGGGGACTGGATGAGGAGTGTCCAGGCCAGCTCGGGAGGGTTCTGTGGGACTGGGGATGCCAGGTCCACCATCAACTCTCTCTTGGATACTGTCTTAAATGGAGTAACTCAGAGCTAGATAAAAGTTCTGCTGGTGGGGAAGGAGGCAGCTACTGGGTTGAGATCAGTCTCTGCAGGAAGGAAGAACATTTTGCTGAAATGAATAATGAGTCACAGGAAGGAGAATAGGGAGAGATGCTTCTCAATGAGGAGCAGACCCCAAAATAAGGGTGTATGGCTAGAAATTAGGGGAGCCCATAAGAGCGTCCCTATGTGGATTTCATATTGTGTTTTTCCTTTGTATTACGGCAAGGGAAATTTTAGATACTTGTGCTCTTGTATTATGATTTCCTTTTGTTACTACAATCCTGCAGAACAGTTGACATGCATACATACATATATATCAGAGGAGACCAGAGGCGTCCTGCATGTTACGGCGGTAGACACATGCACATATCTGTCTATCAGTAGTGTTATGAAGAACAGCATAATGAAGGAAGTAGGGCCTGGCCAATTTGCCCTTCTGTGGGTGCCACGCAGAGGGAGAGGCATCCTAGAGAGAAACTCCTTCCCAAATAAATAGTCAGAGACCCAAGATAGAGCTGGCAGCCGTGGGAAGCAAAGCAGAATGGTGAGTCTTGGAAGGCTTGTAAATGAAGCCCTCCTCCTTCCCTGTATACATGAAAAGAAGGTGACCTTTCAAAACGAGAAGAGGCTGACGTGTAGGTTACTCTACTCACTCCTCGGGACCATCTTCTCAAATGCCACATCCTTTACTAAGCTTTCCCTGAGCTCATCCAAGCTGGAAAGAATCCTTCACACCTCTGAAAGCTGAGAGCCCTTGATTTGGGGCCTCCCTTATGGCACTGAACAATTTCTGCTTTAAAAGAGAGTGACTTTGGAAAGTAACTCCTTTGTTCAGATACCTTTGGTTTGCCACCCAATCCCCCAGCCCCAATCCACTTTTTATTCTCTCCATCCCTTTTTCAGCAGTGGGGTGCTGAGCTGCTGCAAACCCCCAATAGACCCACATACTCTCCAGCGTCTGTGGGAATGGGCCTGGGAGGAGCTCTTACAGTGGGCAAAAGAGAGGCTGGGATATGTAATACCTCAGTGCTTTCCCTAGAGATCACCTCAAGGTGACTATATACGTCTTGCAGCTGAATGTCACTCCTTTCAAGGTGCCCGAAACGATAAGACCCTATCCCCTTGTGTCTGGAATTGGTTCCTTCCTGTGGGTTCTTGGTCTCGCTGACTTCACGAATGAAGCCGTGGACCGTCGCAGTGAGTGTTAAAGATGGTGTGTCCAGAGTTTGTTCCTTCAGATGTGTCCAGTTTCTTCTTTATGGTGGGTGTGTGGTCTTGCTGACTTCCGGGCTAAAGCCACATACCTTTGCAGCGAGTGTTGCAAGTGTTAAAGGAGACGTGTCTGGAGTTGTTTGTTTCTCCCAGTGGGTTCGTGGTCTCACTGGCTTCAAGAGTGAAGCTGCAGACCTTCGCAGTGAGTGTTACAGCTCATAAAGGCGGCGCGTCCGGAGTTGTTCGTTCCTCCCAGTGGGTTTGTTATCTTGCTGGCTTCCGGAGTGAAGCTGCAGACCTACGCCATGAGTGTTAGAGCTTATAAAAGCGGTGCATCCGGAGTTGTTCATTCTTCCCGGTGGGTTTGTGGTCTTGCTAGCTTCAGATGTGAAGTTGCAGACTTTGACGGTGAGAGTTACCGCTCATAAACGCAGCGCACATCCAAAAAGTGAGCAGCAGCAAGATTTGTTGCGAAGAATGAACAAACAAAGCTTCCACAGTGTGGAAGGGGACCCAGCAGGTTGCTGCTGCCGCCTCAGGTGGCCTGCTTTTGGTCCCTTATTTGACCCCACCCACATCCTGCTGATTGGTCCATTTTACAGAGTACTAATTGGTCCGTTTTACAGAGTGCTGATTGGTCCATTTTACAGAGTGCTGATTGGTCTGTTTTTACAGAGTGCTGATTGGTGCATTTACAATCCTTTAGCTAGAAAAGTTCTCCAAGTCCCCACTCGAGTCAGAAGCCCAGCCGGCTTCACCTCTCACGTTTCCAAATTCCAGCATCTACCACGCACTTTACTTCTGAAGGGGCTAGGGATGGTAATACCTCAGTACTACTCACCGAGGTAACCGCAATGCTCCTTATGCCTCACTTATATTCATTTCTCTGCAAGTAGATCTTCAGCTTAACTTACTCTGTGTATACTGTTTACTATTGGTATCTTACCTTGCACATCCTCTTCCTATACTATAAATAAATTGAGAGCACATCAATAAATGCTTGCATTATGCCTATATCTGACCACTGCTAAAAGAGAGTCGCATATTATAGGTGCCGGATAACCATTTATTTAATGATATGCCTACTTGCCTATTTCTGGCACAGAGTTTATCAACCTTGGGGCTGCTGAAACCTTGGGCTGGGTGGGACTCTTTGCTGTAGCAGGCTGTCTGGTGTGTTTGGCAGCATCCCTAGTTTCTGTTTACTGCATACCAGTAACACTCCAATCCCAGTTGTGACAACCAAAAATGTCTGCAGACATCGTGAAATGTCCCCTGAGGAGCTGTATCACACCCAGTTGAGATTTGCTGCCCTAGATGTTTGCTACTTATGCCGTTTTAGCATTCGTGTTACCGAAAACAATACCTTTACTTTGTAATAGCAGTTCATAATCTACATATATGTGTATATACAAGCACACCATGGCTGAATGCACATACTGAATTCCATAAACATGAATCATTCAAAGTTGCACAGTCTGATATATACAAATACATGTGCATATGTGAAAAATATATTTGAAAGGGGCTTTCAAAGTTAGGAAATCAGACAGTTTTTATTTTTTCTTCATTATCCAATGGAAAAAAAATTCACCTGCAAATTGGAGATAATATTAAATGGGATCTCTTTGACCTTTACAGAGTTGCATTTAGATCTTCAAAAGATCATAGGCATAAGTGGAAATGTAAGTGCTAAACATAGCGCATGAAATAGGAAATAATCAAAAGAAGGTGCTTCAAAGTACAACAGTAAGAACACAAGTGTCTGCCAATTCCTTCCCCCACATCCAGATATTCATTGAGATGACCCATGGCTTGCAGGCACAGGGAAACATATCACAATGCCCTTTAATTTGCTGCTTGCAAGAAAACCCTGTTAGGGACCTCGGATGTCTAAAAGCCGCTGTTTTGGTCTTTGTATATTATCTCAGGTTTCATTCTTCCCCTTTCCTCTTTGTATCCATTTGCTTCCTCTTCAGCTCTGGTTCTTTCTCTCATCAGTGGATACTATGTGAGTACCACCATGCTGCAGAAATCTAGGGGAAGCCAGTCACTTAATTTGGGAGCATTCTTTTGCCAGAGGGCTCTCTTTTATTACAGTGTCAATACAGTTCCTCCCCCTCCTTCAAAGGGCTAAAGATATTGTGGGACTGTTTTGAGGAGTACTTCAAAGTCTTGGGTGGGGCATATGTGATGGAGGAAATTTTCCCAGGGCTTTGGTGCGTGGAACTTAGGCAGAATCACTGGAAACTGTCTGAAGACCCAAAAAGGCAGTTTCCAATGAGGTCATCAATTCAAACAGAGTTGGACATAACAGGAAGAGACAGTGTAAGATACCAATAATATTGGCAATGCTGGGAGCCAACAAAAGAAAAGTATGAGATGAATAAGAAGCCTAGAGTAATTCAGAAGCCCAAGTTAATTCTAAGGCCAAGTACAAGAATCTGTGCTGGCTTTTTAAATTGCTCCCAAAGCAGCTGACAAAAACGTGTTGAATTTAAAGGGTCAATAGTATAAAATCAACCACAATAATAGCGGGCACCTTCTATTGAACTTTCACCAATGGAAGTGAGACTTTAACTTGATACTGAGTTAAGAGGTGGGTGTGGCTCATCCTTTTAATGGAGAAAGGTAACAGCAACAGCCTTCAAAACACACTAGAGGTAGCTTAGTTCTGCCTCTTTGCTCTCATTCATAATTGTTCCTGCAAACTTAACCTAAAGTCTGTTCATCAGCCTTTCCAAAGATTTTCTAAGTTACTAAATGTATTTTAATAAATTTCTTTCTGCTTAAAGTAGCTAGAGAAGATTGTATTCTCATGATTACAAATACAATAATCCTTAGATTTTAATTTAAGACACACACACAGACACACACACACACACACACACACACACACACACACACACTGAAATAACGCATTCTACACTTACATGAATCTGTAAGAAACTATTGATGTTTAGGCTCCCATCCTCTGGTCAGCCCTCATTTGTAAACAGGGATAGATTAAGTTATTATCAATTAATGGAGAAGGGATACAGTAAGAGGTGAAAGTCTTGTCAACATTTGAGACTTTCTCATTTTGGTGCACAATCAGTACCGTACAGTATATAACACTACAGTATTGTAACAATGTAAATTGATTTTAAAATATCATCTTCCATTAACCTACATTGTATGCAATTGAATTTTTTTCCCACTTAAAGCTTTACAATAAGAAGTTATATATGTATATATATAATATACATATACATATAAAATGTATACACACATACACACATTATAGTCTAATTGTGTTCTTATGACATCTCAAGACAACAATAATTACATTACAAAGTTTCCATCTCAAAAATCAATCTCCCAAGAAACTAATTTGCAAAGGAAGGCCACCAAGGAAGTAGAAAGTTTCTGGCCATGATTCAGATAAGGACAGATCCCAGGAAGTCGAGCCTAGAATTTGTGGTCATTTACTACTTGTGGGTAATTTTTGATTCCTTAGGGGATGGCTGGAAGAGGTTAGAGTGGCAAAAAATTGGAAAATTGGAGTTCAGGGTCCACTAAGCTGTGCTTTTTTTTTTTTTTTTTTTTTTTTTAGACAGAGCCTCACTCTTGTTGCCCAGGCTGGAGTGCAATGGCACAATCTCGGCTCACTGCAACATCTGCCTTCTGGTTGCAAGTGATTCTTCTGCCTCAGCCTCCCGAGTAGCTGGGATTACAGGCACCTGCCACCACGCCCAGCTAATTTTTGTATTTTTAGTAGAGACAGGGTTTCGCCATGTTGGCCAGGCTGGTCTCAAACTCCTGACCTCCTGATCTGCCCCCTTCCACCTCCCAAAGTGCTGGGATTACAGGTGTGAGCCACTGCGCCCCGCCGATTTTTTGACCTCTCTCACCTTAAGCTGCAATGTCAAGAGACAGAATCCTAGAAATCAGAGTGAACTATAAGTAGACAAGTCCTTACAGGGAATAAAGTGTATCTTTGAGTCGTCTATATATCTGTTGATCCCATACTGTATATCTGGGCCACCAAATATATAGATGACTCAAAGGTACAGTTTATTCCCTGCAAGGATGCAAATGTAAATTATTTTTACAAAGAATTTTTGAAATACAAATATGCCGCACAATAAAACAGCACAAGAGAAAAAAAAACATGAAAAAAATAGCAAAAGTTATTAGGCAGAGACCTTAAAATGTACATGATTATTATGTTTATAACAAAAGACAAGATTGAGACTTTTTGCAAAGAATTAACTATGAAATAAAAGATTCAAGTAAAAATTCTAGAATGAAAATAAGATGTGGCATTAAGGATTCAATGGCAAGATTTAATAGTAGATTAGGCACAGCTAAAGAGAATGAGTGAGTTGAAATATAGTCAGAAGACAATATACGGAATAAACCTTGGAGAACAAAAGGATAGAAAATACAAAATAGAGGATAAGATATATACAAATATAACTGATTAAGAGAGGCACCCAAGGAGAGAAAGGGGTGCGTGAGGAAGCAACGCCTAATGAGAGAAAGTGACAAAGATTCAAACAGCACTGTGAAGTCCATGAAAGAAAGACAACAAGAAGTTCAGATCTAAGTACATAATAATGAAAACTGTAAGAAACCAAAGACAGAGAACTTTTAAAGAAGTTAGAGAAAAATAGTACTTATAAAGCAAAATAAAATAGATAAACAACTCAAAGTTACAGTAACTTTAAGAAAGGTGGCCGAGTACGGTGGCTTACGCCTGTAATTACAGCACTTTGGGAGGCTGAGGCAGGCCGATCACTTGACGTCAGGAGTTCAAGGTCAGCCTGGCCAATGTGGTGAAACCCCGTGTTTACTAAAAATAGAAAAATTAGCTGGGCATGGTGACGCGCACCTGTAATCCCAGCTACTCAGGAGGCTGAAGCCAGGAGAATTGCTTCAACCCGGGAGGCAAATGTTGCAGTGAGCCGAGATCGTGCCATTGCACTCCAGCCTGGGTGACTAGAGCAAAACACTGTCTCCAAAAAAATCATAATAATAAAATAAAATAAAGGTAAGTTTCTTGCTCACATTACACAGCCATTGCATATCTTTAGGAATACAAAGATACACTGCTCATCATAAATCACTCAAAAATCCAGGCTGATGTGTGTGGCAGCAACAAAAGTACACCACTTAGATTTCTCTTCAAGAAGGAACTTGCCATTCAGCTGCAAGGAGTCATCTAACTGAGCCTCTAGCTGCAACATCTTCAAGATTTACAGCAGCTGAGGCTACACGCCTCCCGAGCATCTTTCAGCTAATGACTGAGCAAAGTAGGGGGTAAAAGACATGACCACTTCTGCTCAACATGATACCCTTTTTTTTTTCCTGATGGAGTCTTGCTCTGTCACCAGGCTGGAGTGCAGTGGCACGATCTCAGCTCACTGCAACCTCTGCCTCCCAGGTTCAAGCAATTCTCCTGCCTCAGCCTCCAGAGTAGCTGGGACTACGGGCACACGCCACCAGACACGGCTAACTTCTTTTGTATTTTTAGTAGAGATGAGATTTCACTATATTGGCCAGGATGGTCTCGATCTCTTGACCTTGTGATCCGCCCACCTTAGACTCCCAAAGTGCTGAGATTACAGGCGTGAGCCACCATGCCCCGGCCGATACTCTTCTAAAGAACAGTTTTGTCCTAGAGGTCCTCATTGGGTTTGCCAAGCCTTTGTCTCATTTGCATGATGTCTGAGACTGCCTCACCTGATTCTGCTTTTCTTCTCTTTACCCAGTTCTGTTTCTTCCTCCTTTATCTTGCACAGTTGTTACACACCCATACATACAACTCTTGTACTTCTCTGTCAAAGCCTCCACTTCCTGGAGGACCGGAACTGACATAACGGGGGCAGCCATCAGCTATAACATTGCTGGTCCCCATGACAGAAGCACAAGAGAGTTTTGGAGGATCCTTGCATCAGCAATTGAATGCTTCAGCTTGAAAGTGACACACCTCACTCCTATCCACAACTCACAGGCCAGAATTAATCACATGTCCACATCCAACTCCAGGTATGTAAAAAGTGCGACTAAACCATGGCACTAGAAATAATTGGTGAACAGCATTAAGATATTCCACAATTACATTTAATGGAGCACTAATTGGCTGACAGCTGACTTCTCAAGAGGAATAATAGAAACTAGAAAATAATAGATGATAAGTTCAAGATGAAAGAAAACAAATGATAGCCAACTTAGAATTCTGTACAGAAAAATAGCTTTCCAGAATAAAGAATTAAAAATATTTTCAGACAATGGTAAATAATTTTATTAACAGAGGGATTACACTAAAGGAAATACAAAATGATGTTCTTTAGGAGAATGAATACAAATGAAAGTTCAGAAATGCATCAAGAACTCAAGAATATAAAAAACAATTAAAATCTATGGGCAAATGAATATAAGATGTACAGTTGATTCTTGAACACTGCAGGGGTTAGGGACTCCAACCCTCTACACAATGGAAAATGTATGTATAACTTTTGATTCCCTCCAAACTTAACTACTAACAGCCCTGTTTTGGCTAGAAGCCTTACCAATAACATAAATAGTTGATTAACACATATTTTGCATGTTATATATATGGTATACTGCCTTCCTATAACAATGTAAGCTAGAGAAAAGAAAATGTTATTAAGAAAATCATGAGGAAGCCAGGGATGATGGCATGTGCCAGTAGTCCCAGCTAATTGGGAAGCTGAGGTAGAAGAATCACTGGAGCCCAGGCATTCTGGTCAACTGGGTGTCCACACTAAGTTTGGTATTAATATGGTGACCTCTTGGGAGAAGAGGACCACCAGGTTGTCTTAAGGAGGGGTAAGCTGGCCCAAGTTGGAAACAGAGCAGGTTAAGACCCCCATGCTGATTAGAGTGGGATCATGCCTGTGAGTAGTCATAAAGAGACCTCACCTCTTAAAATAATAATACCATGGTTGTACATGGTGGCTCACGCCTGTAATCCCAGCACTTTGGGAGGCTGAGGTGGGAGGATCACGAGGTCAGGAGATTGAGATCATCCTGGCTAACGTGGTGAAACCCCGTCTCTACTAAAAATACAAAAAATTAGCCGGGCATGGTGGCCCACACCTGTAATCCCAGCTACTCAGGAGGCTGAGGCAGGAGAATGGCGTGAACCCCAGAGGTGGAGCTTGCAGTGAGCCGAGATCGCGCCACTGCACTCCAGCCTGGGTGACAGATCGAGACTCCATCTCAAACAAATAAAAATAGTAAGGCAAAATATCATAGCCGTAATGAGACCTCATCTCTTAAAAAAATACCAAAAAAAATCATAAGGAAGACAAAATATATTTACTATTTATTAAGAGGAAGTGGATCATCATAAAGGTCTTCATCCTCAACATTTTCATGTTGAGTAGGCTGAAGAGGGGGAGGAAGAGGAGTTGACTTCGCTGTCTCAGGAGTGGCAGAGGTGGGAAAAAAAAACCATGTATAGGTGGACCCTTGCGGTTCAAACCCATATTATTCAAGGGTCAACTGTACAACAACAGGATAATAATAATATAGATTATATATATATATAAAATCTATATAATTTATACAAAAATTGTTTATAAGATGAAAAGAGTGAAATTGAGTTACAGAGTTCAAGTTGCTGATATTTTCTTGGAACAGATATAAAGCACTAATCAATATTAGGCTTTAAAAATTCAAAAGTGAAAGTTAGGTAAACGCTAAAACAATAATCAAAACTTGCATGTGTAAAAACACAGTAATAAGATGCAAAAGCAGCAAGGGAAGAAAATAAATGCAATAAAGATGGGAAAAATTGAAAACAAATAGAAACATGGTATAAATATTTAAACAAAAAATATATTAGTAGTTATAATAAAAAACAATAGGCTAATTACACCAGTGAAAATACAGTAGTTGTCAGACTGGGTTAAAATAGTCAAACGATATTCTTCGTATAAGAGATGTATTTTAAATACAAGGATGCAAAAAGGATTAATATAAAAGGATGGAAAAAAATGTTATGCAAAATCCAATATTTGAAAAAGGTAGTATATAGTTTGGAAATTTGTCCCCTCCAAACCTCCAAACCTCATGTTAAAATTTGGTCCCCAGTGTTGGAGGTGGAGCGTAAAGGGATGTGTTTGTGTCATCAGGTCAAATCCTACATGAATGGTTTGGTGCTCCTCTTGCAATAATGAGTGAGCTCTGTCTCTATTACTTCCCACGAGAAGTTTTTTTTTTTTTTTTTTTGAGACAGAGTCTCGCTCTGTCAGCCAGGCTGGAGTGCAGTGGTGCGATCTCGGCTCACTGCAACCTCCGCCTCCCAGGTTCAAGTGATCCTCCTGCCTCAGTCTCCTCAGTAGCTGGGATTATAGGTGCACGCCACCACATTTTTGTATTTTTAGTAGAGACAGGGTTTCACCATGTTGGTCAGGCTGGTCTTGAACTCCTGACCTCGTGATCCACCTGTCTTGGCCTCCCAAAGTGCTGGGACTATAGGTGTAAGCCACTTCGCTAGGCCAGGAACTGATTTTTTGAAAGTATCTGGCACCTCCCTGCTCTCTTGCCATGTGACTTCTGCATGCTGGCTCCCTTTCCCCTTCCACCATGAGTGGAAGGAGCCGGAGTCCCTCGCCAGAAGCAGGTGCTGGTGCCATGCTCCTTGTACAGCCTGTAGAACTGTGAGCCAAATAAACCTCTTTTCTTTATAAATTGCCAGCATCAGATATTCCTTTACAGCAATATACATGGACTAAGACAGTATTGTAACTATATTAATAAGAGAAAAAAAATAGGCTTTAAGGCAAAGATAAAGAGGAATACTTTACAATGACCAAAAGGTTAAATTTACCAGTAAATATAACAATTGTAAGTTTGTATGCACTTAACTATATTGTCTCAAAATATATACAGATAAATTAACAGAACCAAAGGATAAATAGATAAAAATCCATGATCATGGTAGAAGATTTTAACATAACTATTTTTTTATTTTTTATTTTTCATTATGGAGTTTTGCTGTAGTCACCCAGCCTGAAGTGTAGTGGCACAGTCTCGGCTCACTGCAACCTCCGCCTCCTGGGCTCAAGTGATCCTCCTGCCCACCCTCCCAAGTAGCTAGGACTACAGGTGCATGCCATCTTGCCCAGCTAATTTTTGTATTTTTTTGTAGAGAAGGGGTTCTGCCACGTTGACCAGTCTTGTCTTGAACACCTGGGCTCAAGTGATCAGCTTGTCTAGGCCTCCCAAAGTGTTGGAATTACAGGGATAAGCCACCACTCCCAGTTGACTTTTAAACCTCTCTCTCTCTTTCTTTCTGTCTCTCACACACACCCACACAGACACACATGCATACAAATGCTAACTGTAAAGGAAAATGTTAACTCTATATTCAAAAATTAAAAACTTCTGCTCATCAAAAAGTACCATTAAGAGAATGAAAAGGCAACTCAAAGACTAGAAGAACGTACTTGCTACATATAAAGCCATTGAAAGACTTGTGTCTAGAATATAAAGAACTTGTATAAGTCAATAAGAAAATGCAGGTGGTTTAAAGAACAATGGGCAAGAGGCTTGAAGAGGAACTTAAATAGATACAAAAGAAGATATCCTAATGGCCAGTAAACATGAAAAAATGTTCAGCCTCATTAGAAATCATAGAAATGTGAATTAAAAATAGAATGTAAAGTCACTGCATATGCATAAGAACTATGGCTAAAATGTAAAAGGCTGATTTTACCACATAGGTAAGGATATACAGCAACCAAAGCTTTCATACATTTCACATATTTTCATGTGAAAATAAATTCATATATTTCATATATTCCTAGTGAGACTATAAATTGATGTGACCACTTTGGAAAACTGACATTGCCTACTAAAATTGAAGATCTGCATTCCCTATAATGCAGTAATTTCATTTCTAATTATACACCTATCAAAAGTGCATGCACCTGTGCATCAGGAATCATGTTCAAGAATGTTTATAGCAATACTGTTTGTAAAGCCCCAAACTGGAAACAACCCAAACATGCATCAACAGTACAAACGGATAAATAAATTGTGGTATATTCATATATTGATATATTATATAGCAATGAAAATAAAGCTTATCAACATGAATATCACAATGAAAACACATAAAGCTATGTGAAAACACATCATTGAAAGAAGTCAGAAACAATAAAACACATGGTATAATTCATTATATAAAGTTTAAGAAATGGCTAAAACTGAAATATAGCACGTAGGCATACATATTTTAACACTGTGTGTTTGTGTGTGTTATATACATACATACCTCCTGCTTTTATGTATATAACACACACACACACATAACCACATGTACACACACAGAGAGATTGTTTATTGTCCCCGTCCAAATCTCATGTTGAATTGTAATCTCCAGTGCTGGAGGCGGGCCTGGTGGGAGGTGTGTGGATCATGTGGGTGGATGCCTCGTAGTGTTATAGGAGTTATTAAGAAATTATTTTAGGCAGAGAGAGAGGAAAAGAGGTCCTTGGGAAGTTTTTGTTTCTTTTAAAGCAGCTCCAAAAATGTTTCTTGTCTAGCAAGAAAGCCCTGGCTCTTAGAGCCAGGCCAGCAAACTTTGATATGCAAATGCAGAACATTAGAAACTGGGTCCACCCAAACATGGCAATTCTCTCCACCTTCTTCTTGCCGTTGCCCCACATGTTGCTGGCAACATGGCCATCCCCACATATTCCCACATGTGTAGAACATCATGGTGCCCTGCATTTGCATATTAAAGGGCTAGGGTGGGAGGGCCAGCTTTTTCAAGAGCTACGTGAATGACATGCCTGGTCGAAACAATCCCCTGAGGCCTATGCAAATCAGACACTGCCTCCTCCAGCCGCCTCATATAAGCAGCAATGTTTCCTTAGCACTCAGGATTTCGTCCCTGGGCTTTGGATCCCCCCTCCCTCTGTCTCTGTATGGGGGAGCTGTTTTCTTCTTCCTTCCTTCTCTTTTGCCTATTAAACTTTTCGCTCCTTAAAACTACCCCATATGTGTCTGTGTCATATTATCCAAACTAGTGCAAAGACCAAGAACCCTGGCGTTTCTCCACTCATTGGAGCCATATCAATAGCTTGGTGCTGCCTTTATGGTACTGAGTTCTCACAAGAGCCAGTCATTTAAAAGTGTGTGTCAACTCCCCCTCCAACTCTCACTTGCTCCTGCTTTTGCCACATGATATGTCAGCTCCCCCTTTGTTTTCTACCATGATTTTAAGCTTCCTGAGGCCTCCCTAGAAGGTGAGCAGATGCCAGCACCATGCTTTCAGTAAAGCCTGCAGAGCTGTCAGCCAACTAAGCCTCTTTTCTTGTAGATTATCCAGTATCAGGTATTTATAGCAATGCAAGAATGACCTAATATAGAAAATTGGTACTGGGAGTGAGACATTGGTATAAAGATATCTGAAAACATGGAAGCAACTTGGGAACTGGCTAACAACAGAGGTTTTGTAGAGTTTGGAGGGCTCAGAAGAAGATAAGAAGATGAAGGAAAGCCTCATCTTTCCGGAACACAGCCGCAGTAGGCAGCAGTTACCAAAGGCATTTGAAACACAGGTTGAGGAAACCGAAGGCCAGGAGAGTTGAAGGTTGCCCAAGTTTGCACAGCCAGTTACTGGCAGTGCCAGGGTCTGATTCCTAGTCCAAGCTCTCTCTATCTGACAGTGTGCTCTATCAAAACCCAACAATCCACTGATGTTTATGGTGGCATTATTCTTAATCACCGAAACCTGGAACCAACCAAGATGTCCTTCAGTAGGTGACTGGATAAATAAACTGTGGCAAATCCTGACAATGAAATATTATTCAGTGCTAAAAAGAAATGATCTATCAAACCATGGAAAGACATGGATATCATTGAGTGAAATTCATATTACCAACATGCATATTAATAAGTGAAAGAAACCAATCTGAAAAGGCTACATACTGCGTGATTCCAACGATATGACATTCTGGAAAAGGCAAAACTATGGAGAGGGTAAAAAGTTCACTGGTTACCAGAGGTTAAAAGGGAGGGAGGGATGAATAGGAGGAACACAGAGAATTTTTAGGGCAGTGAAACTATTTTGTATGATACTGTAATGGTGGGTACATGCTATTATACCTTTATCAAAACCCATAGAATGTATAAAACCAATGGTAAACCCTAATGTAAACTCTGGACTTTAGATGATAGTGATGTACTAATGTAGGTTCATTGAGTGTAACAAATGAACCACTGTGATAATGGAGGAGACTGTCAGGGTGGCGAGGGACAGTGGTATAGTAGAACTCTCTATATGTTCTTGCCAATTTTGCTTTAACCTAAAACTGCTTTAAAAATGAAGTTTATTTAAACAACAACAATATAAGTAGAAAACATTTTTCCCCATAGTGACCAAATGTTGGTTCTGGAAAAGAGCTTCAAAAAAATTCAAGCGAAGATGGCCAAATAGAAACAGCTCCAGTCTGCAGCTCCCAGTGAGAGCAATGCAGAAGGCAGGTAGGCAGGTGATTTCTGCAATTCCAACTGAGATACCCAGTTCATCTCACTGGGACTGGTTAGGCAGTGGGTCCAACCCACGGAGGGTGACTGGAAGCAGGATGGGGCATTGCTTCATCTGGGAAGTGCAAGAAGCTAGGGGACCTCCCTCCCCCGGCCAAGGGAAGGCATGAGGGACTGTGCTACCCAGCCAAATTACTTCACTTTTCCCACAGTTTTTGTAATCTGCAGATCAGGAGATTCCCTAGTGTGCCTACACCACCAGGGCCCTGGGTTTCAAGCACAAAACTGGGTGGCTATTTGAGCAGATACCCAGCTAGCTGCGCAAGTTTTTTTTTTGTACCACAGTGGCGCCTGGAACCCCAGCGAGACAGAACCGTTCACTCTCCTGGAAAGGGGGCTGAAGCCAGGGAGCCAAGTGGTCTCGCTCAGCGGGTCCCACTCCCACGGAACCTAGCAAGCTAAGAACCACTAGCTTGAAATTCTTGGTGCCAGCAAAGCAGTCTAAAGTCATCCTGGGACCATCGAGCTTGGTGAGGGGAGGGGCATTTGCCATTACTGAGGTTAGTAGGTGGTTTTCCCCTGATAGTGCTAAGGAGGCTGGGAGGTGTGGACCGGGCAAATTCACCACAGCACGGCAAAGTGGCTATGGCCAGACTTCTTCTCAAGATTCCTCCTCACTGGGCAGGGCATCTCTGAAGAAAAAGTAACAGCCCCAGTCAGGGCCTTACAGACAAAATGCCCATCTCCCTGGGACAGAGCAAGCGGGGGAAGGGGAGGCTGTGGGTGCAGCTTCAGCGGATTTAATTGTTCCTGCCTGCTGGCTCTGAAGAGAGCAGCTGATCCTGACAAGAGGGATTCTCCCATCACAGCGCATCAGCTCTGCTAAGGGACAGACTGCCTCCTCAAGTGAGTCCCTGATCCCCGTGCCTCCTGACTGGGAGAGACCTCCCAACAGGGGTCAACAGATGCCTCATACAGGAGAGCTCTGGCTGGCATCAGGCTGGTGCCCCTCTGGGATGATGCTTCCAAAAGAAGGAGCAGGCAGCAATCTTTGCTGTTCTATAGCTTCCCCTGGTGATACCCAGGTGAATAGGGTCTGGAGTGGACCTCCAGCAAACTGCAGCAGACTTGCAGAAAGGGGGCCAGACAGTTAGAAGAAAAACTAACGAAGAGAAAGCAACAACATCAATATCAAAGTAAAGAACCCCCCCAAAAACCCTATCCAAAGGTCATCAGCCTCAAAGATCAAAGGTAGATAAATCCATGAAGATGAGGAAAAACCAGCACAAAAATGCTGAAAATTCCAAAAACCAAAATGCCTCTTCTCCTCCAAATGACTGCAACTCATCTCCAGCAAGGGCACAAAACTGGACAGCGATTGAGATTGAATTGACAGAAGTAGACTTCAGAAGGTGAGTAATAACAAACTCCCCTGAGCTAAAAGAGCATGTTCTAACCCGAAGCAAGGAAGCTAAGAACCTTGATAAAAAGTTACAGAAACTGCTAACTAGAATAACCAGTGTAGAGAGGAACATAAATGACCTGATGGAGCTGAAAAACACAGCATGAGAACTTCCTGAAGCATACACTAGTATCAATAGCCGGATCGATCAAGCAGAAGAAAGGATACCAGAGATTAAAGATCAACTTACTGAAATAAGGCATGAAGACAAGATTAGAGAAAAAAGAATGAGAAGGAATAAACAAAGCCTCCAAGAACTATGGGACTATGTGAAAAGACCAAACCTATGATTGATTGGTGTACATGAAAGTGACGGGGAGAATGGAACCAAGTTGGAAAACATACTTCAGGATATTATCCTGGAGAACTTTCCCAACCTAGCAAGAAAGGCCAACATTCAAATTCAGGAAATACAGTGAACACCACAAAGATACTCCTTGAGAAAAGCAACCCCATTAAGGACATCCTTATCAAGCTCTTACACTCCAGGCCACCATCCACCTCTCTTAATCGCAGCACTGAGGGATGGACTACCAGACAAGGAACAGCTCCTCTGCCCCAGAGTCTGCCAAAATTACTCAAACTACCCAATCCTATGCCTGTTTACCCTGCCTTACCATTCCTTCCCATGAAAACCACCGTGAAGGCCTTTGCCCACATTTTCCCACTCCTCCCTCTGCCTCCTGACCTACCTTGGTGCCTCCTCATGTGACCCTCATACTTCCTATTTCTCGGGATCAGTAAGCATGAAACTTCCTCCTTCGTAGCAGGCATTTCAGTGTCTGCATGTCTTACCATACTTGTTAAAACAAATGCTGGGTACATTTTTCAACACATCTGCACAGAGATACTGTCTAATATAAACTGAGTTCATTCCTACTCCACTGGGGGCTCAGGAAGGAAACTCAGAGTGGTATTGGTGTTAGACAAATAGGAGCTGGGAGTTGATGCTAAGTGATGCCAGAGCACATGTCAAGGATGCCGTGCTCTGTGGTACCCAGTGAAGCACCAAGAAGAGAAGAGAGTTAAGTGATGGGTTTGATGGTGAGTATGATGCAGCGTCTCACATCTTCTTGTTCAGCACCTACATCTGGGGAAGGTCTCCAGAAAACTTGAGGGCATATCGAAGGGAATTATGCTGAGCCTTGCATAGAGTCAAATATATGGAAAGGGTCTAGGAGGCAGAAGAACCTTGCTGGAAGGAAGGATGCGACAGAAGGCATGTCATGGACCAGTCCAGGTGTCTGCTCCCTAGCCCTGCCTGAAAAGAGAAAGGCTGGATGTAAAAACAAAAGTAACCATTTTTCTGTCATTCAGGGCATAGACAAGGCTACTTTGAGGCTCCAGTGACAAAAAAGGAAAGCTGAGAGTTGCTGGTGGGAGGCATGCTCCCCATTGCTGGGCAAAAACCACAGGAGACAGCCCAGCTCACATGCTGAGATCAATGCCATGGGGACCAGTGACACAACCTGGCTGTATTGTCTTGAGGGCCCTGTAGTCCTGGCTGAACTGGGAGATAGCCTGCCAGGAGCGGAAGCAGCATTCTGTGTGGAAATCCACGGCAGCCTTAGCAGTAGTGGGGTAGCGCTTCATTCAAGCTGCCACATTGCCACAGACATCGACAAGAAACTCAGGGAAGTAGGACTTAGGAGGGCTCTCTGTGAACACTCTGGGGACCTGAGCACTAACAGTGGGGCTTTGGGAAGGTTACAAGGAGCAGGTAGAGAGACCAGGAGTCAGCAGCATTGAGTATCCAATTCACACTGACGCAACTTTGTTTTAAACCACAGGTTGGGAGGCCTGGAGACGGAAGCAAAGAATCAAGAAAGCCCCTGATAACTATTCCAAGGACTAATCAGATATGTGAGCCAGGAAAACTAAACGCAGCTCAAGTGCTTGAGATCTCTTGAATTTCCTTAGCCGCCTACTCCTCGAGAGACCTTTCCAAGGTTGCTCTCTGTAAGAAAAATGAGAGCGCCTCCCAACCTGCTCTAGCCAATAATAATTCATTCGGAAACAAGTTGCTTGTCTCTTTGATCTGGGTTATGGAGGGTGCCCCTGTCTGAGCTGCTTGCATGCTGGGTACTCTCGCTAAGCCTCATCGACTGCACCAAGGGATGCTAGGGGAGGGACCATTTCCATATCTGCATTAGCCAGCTTTGAGTCAATTAAAGTAAAACTGAAAACAACTTGGTAGGCTGCTGGATAGGCAGTGTTGGGGCTCAGAAATGGATACCCCAAAATATGGTGCCGTGAACATGGGGAACTGAAGCAGCCTCTAATTCTCTCTGACCTCTCCTCCTCTCTTCTCATCTCTCTCTCTCTCTCTAAGCATAGGATGAAGCTGTTCTCTGAAGTTCCTTTATCTGCCTGAAGTCCAAAACTGCCAAAAAAGAAAACAATGACTTCTGGTTCTTTCCCTGAGTTTCATTCACTGAACTCATATCGCAGGAAAAAAGATTGAAATCTGTCAACATACCTCGACAGACTTTTGTTATAAACCATTGTCTTGACTGTGGACTGTACAGACTTTGTCCCAGGCCCTTTGTATGTTCTTCAAGGCAATTGAATTCCCCCAAAAATCATTACTACTCCCCCAAATTGTTCATACTTCCCCACCTCCCTATCGCCTAAGAAGAAGGGTATCTTAGCATCCATACCCTACCGTGTGGTGCGAAAATCACTCTGATATCCTCCCATGCATGTTAATAAATATGTATGCCTTTTCTCCTATCAATTTGCCTTTTTCATTTGATTTTCAGCAAATATTCGGAAGGCAAAGGGGAGATTTTTCCTTTGATCCCTACAGCAACTTTCCATATCTCGGTGTTTCTGGAAAAAGCGGTACTGGATAGGTGTTGATGGGCAAAAGGTGTGACTACATGTAAGTGCTAAAACCAGCAGAGCGAGTGTCGTCACCTCTGGTTGCTTTTCCTTCAGCCCTAAATACCCTCTCATCAAGCCCTCTTCCACCTACCAACCACCTCCCACCCCTGAGTCCAAAGGTCTCTCTCCTCTTCCTGCGTCCCTCAGGTCTAAAGGACATAGTAAGTCACTAGGATTTCTTCCTCTAAGTTAATGGGTGGGCTGCTTGCCTATGTTACGCCTGTGTGGCAAGGTCAAAGCAGTCCTGGCTTCCGGTTTAGTAGCACTGTCTGAGCACAGCTGTTCAACAGACTTAAATGTAGAAATTCCAGCACACAGGCTGGGCGCGGTGGCTCACGCCTGTAATCCCAGCATTTTGGGAGGCCGAGACGGGCGGATCACGATGTCAGGAGATCGAAACCTTCCTGGCTAACACGGTGAAACCCCGTCTCTACCAAAAATGCAAAAAAATTAGCTCAGCTTGGTGGCGGGTGCCTGTAGTTCCAGCTACTCAGGAGGCTGAAGCAGGAGAATGGCATGAACCTGGGAGGTGGAGGTTGTAGTGAGCCAAGATCGCGCCACTGCACTCCAGCCTGGGTGGCAGAGTGAGACTCTGTCTCAAAAAAAAAAAAAAAAGAAGAAAAAGAAGAAAAAGAAATTCCAGCCACAAACAAACAACTTTCACATTCTTAAGTCTGTGACAAGGTTGTTTTTCTGGCCAGGAATACTCATCTCCTTCCCAACTCTTATCGCTTTAAAAATGTTGGCCAGGCGTGGTGGCTCACGCCTATAATCCCAGTGCTTTGGGAGGCTGAGGCCGGTGGATCGCTGAGGTCAGGAGATGGAGACCATCCTGGCTAACACGGTGAAACCCCGTCTCTACTAAATACAAAAAAATTAGCTGAGCATGGAGGCACATGCTTGTAATCCCAGCTACTAGGGAGGCTGAGGCAGAATAGCTTGAACCCCAGAGGTGGAGGTTGCAGTGAGCCAAGATTGCGTCACTGCATTCCAGCTTGAGGGACAGAGGGAGACTCTGTCTCAAAAAAAAAAAAAAAAAAAGTTATTGTTCCAAAAAAAACCCTCCAAATTAAAAATTAAAACTTCACCCAGAATTGCACCACGAAAACACATCATTTGTTTTCATTTTCCAGCTTTCTTTCCTTCCCATTCATAAGCATCATTTACATAGTCATAACCGTAAAGGAGATAGGTTCATTCTATCATTTTCACTTAATAGTCTATCATTATTTTTTCCAAGTTATTATACAGTTTTTCTAATTATAATTTTAATGAACATATATTCCATGGAGTTGATGTTCAATAATCCATTTAACATCCACTTAATAAAAATTCTCCAAGTCATTCATGAAGCTGTGTCTCCAGCCCCAGGTCTTTGGCAAACCTTACACACATGCATCAGGTCTCAGAGAACGCGTCCTCCTCTGACATTCAGACCATCCTCTCTCCGTTTGCCAGACTCCCAGCAAATATCCCTTTGTATTTTCTAACATGTCTACATGCAGATGTGTTGTCTCTCTTTCTAGATACTGATAGCCTCGCAGACAAAACCAAGTCCCTTTCACCTCTGAATCCCCTACACTTAGCAGAATACCTGACATTTTATGATGCTCGATAAAAGTGGATAATTAACAACAATAACAGCAATGCTTGTAGCGTGAGAGCCCTTCATTACAAGCCACAGAAATACTACTACACTGCATAAATTTAGCAGAAAAGGAGATTATTAAAATTAAACATACATCTAACTGATGACCCAGCAATTTCACTCCCAGTTATGTGCTCATGAGAAACAAGGCCGGGCACTGTGGCTCACGCCTGTAATCCCAGCATGGGAGGCCAAGTTGGGCGGAGCATGAGGTCAAGAGATCGAGACCATCCTGTCCAACATGGTGAAACCCCGTCTCTACTAAAAATACAAAAATTAGCTGGGCATGGTGGCAGGTGCCTGTAATCTCAGCTATTCAGGAGGCTGAGGCAGGAGAATCGCTTGAACCTGGGAGGCAGAGGCTGCCGTGAGCTGAGATCGTGCCACTGCACTCCAGCCTGGCGACAGAGTGGGACTCCGTCTCAAAAAAGAAAAAAAAAAAGAGACAGAGAGAGAGGAATAAAAGCATATGTCCACAAAAAAAAACACTTACACTAGAATGCTCACCTCAGTCTTATTCAGAATTACCCCAAACTGGAAAACAAACCATCCATCCATTAATGGGAGAACAGATTAATGATTTGCAGTGTGTTCATACAATGGAGTACTACTTAGCAAGAAAAAGAGGCGTGCTGCTGGTACAGAAA
The DNA here is from genome assembly GCF_009828535.3 of Hylobates moloch. NCBI lineage: Eukaryota > Metazoa > Chordata > Mammalia > Primates > Hylobatidae > Hylobates > Hylobates moloch. Next base: position 42,124,388 of record NW_026652294.1, read on the forward strand.
CCAACTTAGATGAATCTTGAAAACATGATGCTGAGCAAATAAAGCCAGACACAGAAGAATCCAATAGGAAAAACTAACCTCGGGTGATGGAAATGTGGCCGCCAGGGCACTGATAAGCCAGGAAACACCCAGGCATTACTCAGCTTGTCAGGCACTGAGGCACAAACAGCTGCAAGTGGATGTGGCTGCTGTTCCTTTGATCCTAGGGAAATGTCTTAACATGTCAATTGGACAACTCCTTGTGACTTCACAGGGACTTTGAATGAGAAGATTCTACTGAAAGAATATCCACCATTCCAGGCCTCTCTGTTCTGGCAAAGCTCCTAGGCACTCAGGAGGCTGGAGTGAGGGGTACAAATAACACAAACCAGAGCTTGAGATGGCACGGATTCTGCCTTTTTGTATCCTTGCTGGAACATGGCAGAGAGTGGAGTGTGGGCCAAGGGGCTAAGGTCCCCTTCAGGGTTCCCTGGGTTTTGAGGGTGGAGAAAGGAGGGCACATGGCTCCCCTCTTGGCTGCTTTAATCCTCACCCTCCATCTCCCCTTCATCGGTGAATGCCTCTGCTTGTCCAGGTTGAGCTCGGCAGCTGGAAGCATGTAGACAACAGGCTTTACCTGAGTCGGGAGTGTCCATGAGCTGGAAAGGAATGGTTCTCACCACTTAAAGTGAAATCACCTGAATGAATGAGAATTGGGTTAGAGATTTTGCCTAAGGCTGGATATAAATTTTTTTAGTACCAGGAAGTGCATAGAAGTGGAGGTTGAATGATCCTTTCTTTCTTCATGTTCTATATATGGACCCATGATTTCCGTACTAGAAAGACTTGTGTCTGATGAGCCCACAGACTATGGAGAGGCAAGCAGGATTACCTAAGCACCCGTGATGTAATCCCAGCACTTTGGGAGGCCAAGGCAGGCCGATCACGAGGTCAGGAGATCGAGACCATACCGGCTAACATGGTGAAACCCCGTCTCTACTAATAATACAAAAAATTATCCAGGCGTGGTGGTGGGCACCTGTAGTCCCAGCTACTCGGGAGGCTGAGGCAGGAGAATGGCTTGCAGTGAGCCAAAATCGTGCCACTGCACTCCAGCCTGGGTGGGGCGACAGAGCGAGACTCCATCTCAAAAAAAAAAAAAAAAGAAAAGAAGAACGCATGAAAATCAGGTAGTCTTGCAATAAGCTAGCTGAGACGGGAGTCCCCCTTCTCTTTATGGAGAGAATTTGCACACGATTTCAACTTCCAAAGTCTCCAGATGCTAGCCAGCTGGCATTTTCTAGCACAGTTGGCCCAGCCAAGGTTGGATTTGGTTCCCAAGTCTGTAATGTTTATTTGCTGCCTGCAAAATCACTCTCATACTTGCCCTGTAAAATGAGAGAGTGAAAGGGAGGTGAGGTCTCTTTCCTGGTGCACAACCTCATGGTGCGTCCAGCGGGTCTTGTACAGATCTCAATACTGTTCTGTAACATGACAGGAGAGAAAGGGCAACCCGTGATGCTGCTGACCCTTTTGCCCTTGAACATCAGCAGGCACCAAGTACCATGTGCTGGTGTTCACCTAAACACTGCAAATAGTTCTTCCACTAAAACCCCAAAGTGGGAAACATCTTAAACACAGAAAGAAATGCAGTTGATGAATAGCCAAAGTAACTGGCAGCATTCATTATATTTCTAACAATTAAAAGGATTTGGGGAAAGGTCCATCAGACAATTCAGGCCAGTGTCCATGTTATTCAATGCAGTATAACTGGGTCATTTTAAATAGCAGATTTAGTCAGAAAGACTTGAGCTTAAATCTCACATTTGTCACCCACTAGTTGTATAATAAAAAAATTTTACTTAACCTCTATGATCCTCAGTTTATTATTTATAAACTTGAGATGATTACATCAGCTTCAACCAGGTGTCATGCAGCTTAAGTAAAATCAACCATGTGTCACACTTTGTGCAATGACTGGAAATATAATAAATTCCCAATAAATAATTGTAACTATTATTAATAATGCTGTTAACATGAACAAAGGTGGTAATAAAGGAAAAAATAACAAATGGACAACTCTGGCTCCTGGATGACTGCCTCGAATCTGCCAGATCACTTCAACCAGCTTTTCTCCTGAGTGAGGATGGTCGTAGCATCCCAGAGCTGTGATCTACAAACCCATACAGCCTAGCAAAATGTGGCTGCTTTCAGCAATGGCATCAAGGCAGGAATAAATATTGTAGCAAAAAAAAATGACCAGCACTTTGGGAGGCTGAGGCGGGTGGATCACGAGGTCAGGAGATCGAGACCACGGTGAAACCCGGTCTCTACTAAAAATACAAAAAAATTAGCCGGGCACGTTGGTGGGCACCTGTAGTCCCAGCTACTCAGGAGGCTGAGGCAGGAGAATGGTGTGAACCCGGGAGGCGGAGCTTGCAGTGAGCCGAGATTGCGCCACTGCACTCCAGCCTGGGCTAGAGAGCCAGACTCCGTCTCAAAAAAAAAAAAATGAGAGATGGAAAGACAAAACTTTACCTTTGAAATGACTTGGCTTAGGTCTAAAAACTCCATTCTCACAGATGACCGAAAATGTAATCTTACTAATTCAAGACAATTTGTTCACTGCTGTTTAAAACTTAATCTCATTTAGGTAAATCCTGTGCCTGGCATGAGCAGAGCACATCTTAGAGGTGGCTGAGGCTGAGATGTTGCTGGGATTCCCATGCCTTCAACATCTGCCCCTGACCTTCTAGGCCCCATGCTATAGCCACTGGATTGTCATCACTCCAGCCCAATGTTACTGGAAAGGGGTCAGGATCCAGACCCCAAGGGAGGGTTGTTGGATCTCATTCAAGAAAGAAATCAGGGTGAGTCCATCAAGTAAAGTGAAAGCAAGTTTATTAAGAAAGTAAAGGAATAAAAGAATGGTTACTCCATAGACAGAACAGCCCTGTGGGTTGCTGGTTGCCCATTTTTATGGTTATTTCTTGATGATCTGCTAAAAGAGGGTGGATTATTCATGCCTCCCCTTTTTAGACCATATAGGGTAAATTTTTGATGTTGCCATGGCATTTGTAAACCATCATGGCACTGGTGGGAGTGTATCAGTGAGGATGGCCAGACGTCACTCTTGTCGCCATCTTGGTTTTGGTGGGGTTTAGTTGGCTTCTTTACTGCAAACTGTTTTATCAGCAAGGTCTTTATGACCTGTATCTTGTGGCAATCTCCTATCTCACCCTGTGACTTAGAATGCATTAACAGTCTGGGAATACAGCCCAGTAGGTCTCAGCCTCATTTTACCCAGCTCCTATTCAAGACGGAGTTACTCTGGTTCAAATGCCTCTGACACCACGGCTGCTTCTGGTAAGCAGACCTCTCTGCAACTTAGATGTTTCTGCCCTCTCTACTAAAATTCAGTTGCTCTCACTCCCTTTGAGGCAGGATTTTGTTCTTCTTCAAATTCCTCTTTGTAATCAATGTTTGCCCTCTTTCTTCAGGATTTTCCTCCTGATCTTCTAGCCAAGCTTTTGGGAATTCAAATATTTACTTTTTTTCTTTACAAGCCCCTGATTCTTGGAAGAAAGCTCTATGGCATTCATGATTGTAGAATCTGCTATAGATTTACCAGAACAACAAATGACTAATTAAAAGTTCAAATGCTGGAACTTGACTCTTTTGTTCACTTTGTACCATCTATAGCCTAAGGGCAGTGTACACGAAAAGCCTTTTCTTCAATGATAAAGAGAAAGGTGAAGGGAAAAAGAGATCAAAGTAATCACACACATAATATCAAAATACTTTTCACTGCAAATACAATTATTTCTGCATGTATTTTCTGCCTGTAGCCCAAGGCTAGCTATGGGTGTGGCCCAGAAAGTATCCCCTTGGTGTTCCCACATCCTTTGTGGATGCCCCCACTTCAACAAGACAGACACTAGGTGAGAGTTTCAGAGCTTCTCAAGTAGAATCTGGAAAGCGCACCAGTGGAGATGTTGCGAAGAGTGTCTGCCATGTTTGTTTCTGAGTTAGGAGGGTGAGCTGGGAACACTGATGGGATCGCAAAACCCATCACCACCTAGGAAAGGCAGAAAGATATAATAAAGAATTAGGAAATCTCTTTCACAATTTAGAGGCCACTCTGCTGTGCTTGGCTAATAGTCGACTTGCTCTTTGGTGTGTCTGGCAAGAGATTAGAAGATTCAAAACAGATTATCAGCAAGGAGTTGACTCGGACTCTGCCTGTGTTATCTGTACTTCTCCACCCAACCTCCCTTGTTTGAATGCAAGAGGCTGCTGCAGACATAGAACATTTACTCCCCAACTGTATTGTCCCAACATTGGGACCCTCCTGTAGTTCTAAGTGCCTCCTAATGTTTAGGCTGATACTTTTCTCCAAGTCAGTAAAATGGCTCTAAGTAGAGTCCTTGTACCATATTGTGCTTCCATCTGTCAACTTTGCCTTCCCTAGAGCCACACAGAACCCTGCTGTCCACAGCCCAATCTCCTGTCCATCCCTCTTCTGTCACAAAACTGCCAAGTCCAAATGGGAAAGCCCTTGGGAAGGAGAATCTCTGAGGATCTGCAGTAGAGCCAAGATTTGAAGACAGTGGTCCTAGTTCCAGGTTCGGTGTCCTCTCTGCTGTGTCAATCTATAGCTCCCAAGATTTAAATCTAGCTCAGTGCCCCAGCCCCAGCAGCAACAAAGACAAAAGCCATCTGCTAGACCCTCTGCTGCAGGCCCCTGCAGCAATTGCACTTTACTGCCTTATAACAAGGAAGTGGCGGTTATGCTGGGAGCAATTACCCGAGCTTAAAAACATCAGCTCAGATAAAATTAGATTTGACCTGAGAGATTGTTCCAAACACCAACTCAACTGCCTTTGATGTTCTGAATCCCATCAAATTGCACATAGTTCTCTCTTCCTGGCTTTAAAGTCAATCTCTTCATCAGAGAAGTGAGAAAGACCTGTTTTTCCTGAACATCTTTAAAGCCCTTTCCCCGCAGGTGTTGTAACAGGCTGGCAGATGTGGTGTGTGCTAGTCGTATCAAATACCACAGCACTTGAGCCAGGGATATTAGCTGAGTTATCACTCTGAAAGTTTGCGCCCAGAGTCATAGACTGATGAAAGGGACAATCCCTGTCCCTTACAGGTGGAGAGTCCAAGGGCCAGAGAAGTCCTGTGACCTGCTCAAGGCAGATGGGTCCAAATGCCAGAAGCAAGACTTCATCCCAGGACTCCAGTCTTCCTATGCCATCCTCTTTCATGCTTTCATGATGACTTCTTACATCTGGGCCAGATTTTGACTTAGGGCTTTCACAATTTGAGGAAGAGAGAAGTAACTAATTGGGAGAGGCAATATTTGAATACTGAAATTTTGATTTCAGAATGTATTGACTTTTTATACTACAATAAGGAAGGATGATAGATTAGGATGGCAGGAGCAAAGGAGTAAGTAAGTTTCTTGATAAATGGGACATGGCCATCCTCTTTCCTGCTTTATGGCCAGCATTAACTCTATGTTTAACACATAGTAGGTGCTCAGTAAATAATTGGGAGAGAAGGACAAGAAGGGAAGGAAGGAAGAACAGGAAATAAATGGGTGGTTATATGAAGGCACTCTTGATCTAAGGTCTATGGGTTTTATAGTCACTTCTTTAGGCTAAGGTTTTTCTCTAATGTCTGGCTTTTGATTTTGGGATATTTTTAAGTTTATTTTAGTTTTGAGGTTTGTTTGTTTCTTGTTTTGCCTAAGTTAAAGAGATTTTGAAGTTCTCAGAAGTCTAACTTCTGGATAAGTGGAAAGTTGTGAATTTTATTGAGTAATTCTTTTTGATTAATTTTCCCTAACTCGCATAATAATAGCTAGGGTTAAGAGTAAAGGAAAAAAAAACTGTGGCTTCCACCCGAGTATATGGAGTTCCATTTATCCTCTTCCCATTTATGTCCTCCCATTTTCCCTGGTACTTTTGGTCTCTTTGTGCTCCACATGAAATCTACTTGGGCTATATATGATTCCTTTTGGGTCTAGATTTTCAATAAGCAAATCTGACTAAAGGACCCAAACTGAGATCCTCTATTCACTCATGCATTCATACATCAATCATTCAAAGAATATTTGTTGTGCTCTTATGCCATACACTTTGCTAGGTGATTCTAAAATGAATGGGGGCTGGGCACAGTGGCCCACACCTGTAATCCCAGCACTGTGGGAGGCCAAGGCAGGCAGATCACCTAAAGTCAGGAGTTTGAGACAGGCCTGGCCAACATAGTAAAACCTCATCTCTACTAAAAATACAAAAATTAGCTGGGTGTGGTGGCATGCACCTGTAGTCCCAGCTACTAGGGAGGTTGACGCAGGAGAATTGCCTGAACCTGGGAGGCAGAGGTTGCAGTGAGCCGAGATCATGCCACTGCACTCCAGCCTGGGAAAAAGAGCAAGACTCTGTCTCAAAAAAAAAAAAATCATAACAATAAAATAAATAAAATGAATGGGATTTAATCCCTGACCTCACACTCACAATGAATAAAGTAAACAAGCAATTATGCAATGAATATGATCATTGGAGCATCAAGAAGACAGGAACTGATTTTTCTGATGGGTAGAAAAATTAAGACTTTATAGAGAAAATGATATTAAAACTGAGTTTGAAATATGACTAGGATTTTAGAAGGTAAAAGGTGAGAGGCCAAGTGAGAAGAAATCACTGCGGCAGAGGTTAAAATCGAATCAATAAGAATAAAGTCCAAAGTCCTCAATGTGGCTTATAGTTATCTGCCTACTCATCCATTCCCATCCCTTATCACTTTTGTGCCTTTTCAGTGTATGCAGACACAAAGGCCTTCTTTTAGTAACTAGAATCCTTGAAGCCTGTTTCCCTCATAGGACATTTGTACTTGCTGTTCCCTGTGATTAAAGCGTTCTTCTTCAAGTTATTCATATGGCTGCTTTAATACCAGCATTTAAGTTGCAGCTCAAACGCTTTGTATGAGAGAGGCGCTATTATAAATCAGAGGCGCTATTCTGTAATGGCTAAGTAACTTATCCAAGGCCATACAACTTGCAAATGAAGTTGCCAAGAATTGAACTCAGGTAGTTTTGGCATGTAGACCCAGTGTCTCACACTGCCTCTTTCACTCTATGAACTGATCTTATTTATACATTTACATGCCTCCATCTTTTTGTACTAGAATATACTCTGTATGAATGCAGAGCCCTTGTCTGTCTCATTCACAACTGTATCCTCAGCACCTAACACACAGCCTAGCATACAGGCACTGCCTTAGTCTATTTTCTGTTGCTATAATAGAATACCTGTGACTGGGTAATTTTTTTTTTTTTTTTTTTTGAGACAGAGTCCCGCTCTGTCACCCAGGCTGGAGTGCAGTGGTGTGATCTCCGCTCACTGCAAGCTCCACCTCCTGGGTTCACGCCATTCTCCTGCCTCAGCCTCCTGAGTAGCTGGGACTACAGGCGCCCGCCACCACGCCCGGCTAATTTTTTTGTATTTTTAGTAGACACGGGGTTTCACCATGTTAGCCAGGATGGTCTCCATCTGCTGACCTCGTGATCCGCCCGTCTAGGCCTCCCAAAGTGCTGGGATTACAGGCGTGAGCCACCACACCCAGCCGGGTAATTTCTTTTTTAAAACAAAATTTATTCCTCAGTTCTGGAGGCTGGGAAGTCCAAAGCCAAGGAACTTCATCTGCTTGGCTTCTGATTAGTGCTGTCTTGCTAAGAGAAGCCATCACCCTTTTCTTAGGCATCACCCTGTGATGCCTCCCATCACAGGGTGGCACACTGAGAGCCCAGATGATTTTTAAAACAGATCTATTTTCATGAAAACTGACCCACTCTGTGATACCACATTCTTCCACTAAACCGTTAATGATTTCATTCATTCATTCATGCAGAGGCCTCATGATCCAATCACCTCTTACAGGCCCTCTGAATACTGTTACATTGGGGATTAAATTTTAAGATGAGTTTCAGAGAGGACAAACATTGAAACCATAGCAGGCACCTAGGCAATATTCTTTTTTGATTGAATAAATGAGAAAAATCTGGGGAGAGAGAACATGTACATAAAGAAGATAAGAGGTATACTACTTTCAGGTAAGGAAATAGCATGGAGGTTTATTTAAATGTGACCTCTGAGAACTATGCCCCTATTTTTATCCCTTCCCTCAAAGTAGTGATAGAATTGTTGGAAATATAGGTCAGATAGGAACAGATATGTTGGCTGGATAGTAAGAAATGGGGGAAAATTGAAGGTTTTGCAGGGAGTGGGGGTGAGGAATCCTTGTGATATGGCCCAAATTATCAGACATAAATGACTGCCCACCCCTAACCAAGGAAGATAATGGGTATCACTTCATGGAGGTCCTTTCCACAGAGCAGTGATCACTGAACAGCAGGAAAATAACTTCCTGAAAGGTCCCCATGGTGTCAATAACCTAGGAGTCCTCTCCAGCTGATCAAGCCTAGATGGCCGCAGCAGATGGTGTTAATGAGCCTGAAATGACTCAAGCTATTCCTGCAGTCTGCTGTCTGCCAGCAGCTCCCTCTTGGCCACAGGTCACTGATCTCTTCCCAGTCAAGTGCCAGGGTGCTCAGTGGACTATGTCACCTCGCCTGGTAGGTTTTCCAAGATGGCAGTGGTTCTAAGTCAATGACTGCTGCTCCTGGCCGGAGCTTCTCAGGCATGTCCCAGACTGGCTGCGCTCCTCAAGGGAGGAGTCTGGATTTGCACTTTGAGTTTCTGATTCATAGGGCAGTCTCCAGCTGCTCATCACGCCCTGCTTTTTTTCCCAGCCTTTGAAAAGAAGCCACATGATTCAACTGTTGACAGTTCTCCTCACTTTCTAGCAAATAAACCCTCACAGCTTCAGTGGAATCAGTGATGATGGTTTGGGCTTAGAAAGTTATAATGTGGCTTACTCATCCCAAATAGTAACTAACATATATTGATTACTTTTTCTGTGCCAGAGACTTTTCTAAGCCTTTAACAAACATTATCTCATTGAATTTCAGAATAACTCTAGGTTATAGGAACTTTATTATCCCCATTGCACAAATGAAGAACTGAGGGATAGAGAAGTTAATATCTTATTCAAAGTCTTATAGGCAGCAAATGGCATAGCTTATATCTGTCAAATTTCAAAGTTGGAGTTTTTAGTAGCTTACCTATTGGGCTATGTTGACATGTTCATGACTTTCTTTTTTTAATTATTTTTTATTTATTTATTTATTTTTGAGATGGAGTCTCACCCTGTTGCCCAGGCTGGCGTGCAGTGGTGCGATCTCAGCTCAATGCAAGCTCTGCCTCCCCGGTTCAGGCCATTCTCCTGTCCCAGCCTCCCAAGTAGCTGGGACTAGAGGCGCCCGCCACCACTCCCGGGTAATTTTTTGTATTTTTAATAGAGACGGGGTTTCACTGTGTTAGCCAGGATGGTCTCAATCTCCTGACCTCATGATCCACCTGCCTCAGCCTCCCAAAGTGCTGGGATTACAGGCATGAGCCACCGCGCCCGGCCTGACATGTTCATGACTTTTGACCTCTCCAAATATTCCCTAATGTGAGAGTTGAAAGTACACACCACTACCTGTCAATACATCTGCTGTGTTACGGGATGATTTCCTAAAGTACGGTTTCTTTAAAAAAAAAATAATAGTTACATTTCTGTCCTTGCAATAGTTTGCTCAGATTGATGGTTTCCAGCTTCATCCATGTCCCTACAAAGGACATGAACTCATCCTTTTTTATGGCCGCATAGTATTCCATAGTGTATATGTGCCACATTTTCTTAATCCAGTCTATCATTGATGGACATTTGGGTTGGGGTGGGAGGAGGGGGGAGGGATAGCATTAGGAGATATACCTAATGTAAATGATGAGTTAATGGGTGCAGCACACCAACATGGCACATGTATACATCTGTAACAAACCTGTGCGTTGTGCACATGTACCCTAGAACTTTAAGTATAATAATAATACAAACAATAGTTACATTTTCTGATATGGAAACCTCACCACCTGAAACCAAAGATACAGAGACATCTGTTGCCTCTAGCCTTGGTCAGAATTGATTTAGAAACTAAGTGTCAGAAACGATCAGTTCTGAGGCATAGCCCATTGACCAGATAGGCAGACAGCATAAATTTTAAATAAACTCTGTTAAGTCCAACAAAGATATATTTTAACGATGACTTTCTAAACTCACGATTATATTAGTTGATGCCAGAGGTACAAAGGAATATAAAAAGGTGTGTTGGATGCTTTATTCCTAGGATAAGTAGAGATGAATCTTAAGTTAGTCCAATTCAGCCCCACTTCAACTATGAATACAGCGTTTTGCTTCTAAACCATCACCATCATTTTATTTATCTAAACCACCATCACCTCTCTCTCAAAGAGCTTCTAAGAGTTCTGGGTCACTCTAGTAGGATTCTCCACATGGCAAGGTGGAGGAGGGCTGCACAGAGTGTCAAAGTGCAGGTGCACATCACTCCTCATCAGTAATGTCCTGGCAGCTATCAGTGAAATTTACTCACTGGAGGGTGAAGAGATGAACATTCTTTCAGTTTCTTGGCATACGGAATGTTCAGTTTTCGCTTGCATGGGAATGGAATACTTTCAGATAATGCAACTTTCATGTGCCACTCTGGTACTGGGGACAGATGCAGCTCACATTGGCATAGGGTGGACGGTCCTTTATTAGTAGCTCAGCTGTCATCTCTTTGGTTCCACATCCAGCCCATGGTATCTTTATCTAGTCTGAGAGTGTGAAAACTGTTTTGCATCTTCTTCCAACTCTATTGGTCTTATATCCTGGATGTTAGCTTTAAAAATCCGAAAGTCAAACATTTAGCTCTGTTGCTCTGTTTCTGCTTTGAAAACTCTCCTTAAAGTTTAGTTGCCTAAGCTGGAGGGAGATGCTTCTATGTGTGTTTGCAATGATCTCTGTAATATTTCCCTTTTCTAATTAGACACAAGAATTTCCAGTCACAGCCACAGATTGTCAACCAGAGGTCTCCCTCATGGGGGACTGTCATAAGCTTAAGGCAGGAAGGGGCAGAGAATGTGTGCGTCTGGCAGGCAAACAGGCTCTCAATGGAAAAGAAGGAAGGGGCTGAGCTAAGCATGCTCACTTTTCTTCTAGACACATCAATCAGTCATTCCTCCTTCTCTGTGATGAAGACTGGGAGCATGGAGAAAACCTATACAAGTTCCTTCTATGACTTTTGCCACTGTGTAACAAAGTGAGAATTTCCTCTTCTATGGAAACTTGAGCAGTGGGAAAAAGGTGCCAACTTTCCTTCATACTTAGCAACAGAGTGAGGATCACTAGAATAGAGGTGCAATGGTAGGCTATAACTCCATATAGAAGAGGAACTTCTATATGGAGTTCAAGTGGGAAGTATGAAAAGGGCAGAATAAAGTAGACCAGAAGTAGACCAGACCTCTTATTTTCATCCTATAGAATTAAGTTTCAACACCATCTCAAAACCCCTCTGTTGCAAGTAAAGAAGAAGACGGTGAGCCAAGATCATGCCATTGCGCTCCAGCCTAGGCAATAAGAACAAAACTCTGTCTCAAAAAAAGAAAAAGAAGAAGGAAAACAAATGAAACAAAACAAAACTCTAGCTAGACAGAGTTTCATGCTGGGTTTCTCTTTCTACAACTTTAAACACTTCTCTGGAATAAATAAACATGTGCTAAGTGCTTCCGCTGGAAATTTCAACACAGCTCTACATCTCTAGGTCAATTAATCAACTAGTCAATGAAAATGCACCGACTTTGTAATCCCAGCTACTCAGGAGGCTAAGGCTAAGGCAGGAGGATTGCTTGAGCCCAGGTGTTTGAGGCTGCAGTGAGCTGCAATTGGTGCCACTGTGCTGACAGAGCTGCCACCTAATAGTAGTGTATTCCAAATCAGCTGAGTGTTGTGTTTAGTTGCCCTTGGCTGTGCTAGAACCCAAAGATCTTTGGTTACTGAGATTAGATTGGTAACTTTGGATACTGAGATTAGAATTTGAAGAATAGGAAACAGTAGGCAGGAAAGATAGTCACCCAATGGTATGAAATTATAATGAAATGACTGCATTTATTGAATACTTCTGTGAGTCAGACATTCAATTACATGCTTTACATGTGTTACCTAATTTAATGAGAGAGGAGAAATTATCCTCAATTGACAGATAATAAAGTAGAATTTGAAGAGGTTAATAATTTGTTCAGGATTAAATAGCAAACAAGGGGAGGACAACTCGAAACCAAGTCTATTTAATTTTTAAACCCAAGTTCTTATATATCCTAAGGGATAGAACTTCTTTTGCAGGGGAAGAGATTCTCCAAAGATTGGTCATGGAGACCGATGTGTCGCCGCTAAAGACACATTTCTTCTAGTTAAAGCAATGTTTTCACACCCACATAATTTTTGGTCATATTGTAATATGTTTAGTAGTTTTACTTAAATCAGTTCACAAATTTGGCTTGAACAAAGGAATGAATGTTTTACTACTTTAAGTGAAAACTAGTGTTACATATACAAAGAAGATAATTACACATATACAAGACAATGCTATTAGATATCAATGTTATCAGATATTATGTCATTAAATATTTGCTTCCTGGTGCAGACTTTGAGGTTAGACCTGCTGTGTTTTTGTAAAAAAAAAAAAAAAATGAAATTAGTAAATGTTAGAGATGCATTAAGACAGGATAACACTACTTAGAGATGTTTTCTTTGGTATCCTCAGGAGATTTGGAGTAGAAATAAAAAGGTTATAAGGTTTTCACAAAGTGATTTAATATTGCAACGTGTTGTCCGTTTACCACTTTAAGTCATCTCCATGAAGCCAATGGTAATATAGGCTTTGGAAAAGCTAAGATAAAGTATCACATCCCCAGGAATGTCTCATTAAAATGTACCCTCTGGTTTATAAGGGGATGAAGGGCAAAATTAAAAGTTGCCCTGAAGAGAAGAGACATAGAAGTGGTGGAAAGAAGTAATGAAAAGTAGAGGGTATTTCCAAAATTTGGCTCTGCAGAGCTTCCTCCAAGAAAGTACATTCATTCTTGGAAATATATTTTTCCAAAAAATATGTTTTCTTATGCCATACTGTCCACTTCACAATTCTTGCCAAGTTTATTTATCATTTAAAATGTTATATGGTATTGTTTTGTTATGCCATTTGTTAGCAACCATTATATTATTTACACACTTGGCACAGTGCACCAGGAAAACTACTAAATCAAAAATATCTATTTTTTGCTACCAGAAAAAAAAAAAAAAGCTTCCTAAAGCATTTGGGAAGAAGTAATAAAAAGAACAGGATAAGGAGCTAGAAAAAAGATTAATGAGTGATCCAGATAGTCAAATTTTCATCCCAGGACCATGTGGTCAGTCACTCGGCTGGTAGAGCCCAGGTCACAATAATAAAATTTGTATAGTTAATATTTACTGACATATATCAATATGAGTGCTTACCGTATGTCAGAGACTCTATTAAGCATTTTCATGTATTAATTCATTGAACTATTCTGACATCCGTAATTTAAAAACTATAATTATTCTCATTTTACAAAAAAGAAAATGAAAGCACAGAAAGGTCAGGCTACTAGCCCAAGTCACATGCTATTTTGTGATGCAGCTGAAATTTGAACTCAAACAGCGGGGCCAGAGATGACACAGCCTCAATATTTTGGTGTTAAGCCATCTCCTAATTTTTCTCAGATGGCTCTCTCTAGGTATCACAAATTAATACATGAGATATCGTGTCCAGTTTATCACATGCTATAATCATGAATTTAGTTAATGCATACTAATAGTAATAATTTGCAAAGTTGCCTTGAGGCACAGTCTTGTTTACCATTAAATCCCCTGGATCCAAAACAGATCCTGGCAATTATAGTTGGTGTCCCATAATAATATCAGTGACCATGGCTAGCAATATGGTAGAATGAAAGAGTCAACTGAATGAAGGCCACAAAACCCGCGTTCACTCAGCAGATATAAAGCCCTGGAAAACTCATCTACATTTGCTGCTCTTTACTTTCTTTGTCTGTAAAATGGGTATCTTAACCTCCTTCCATGTGGCTTGATTATTGTGAGGTTGGTTTAAGGAACCAATGTAAATTCTGTAAAGGGCCAAGAACTAGGCAGAAAAACTTTGGCCACAAATATGGCTTCTAGGGAAAATATTTGAACCAACAGTTCACAAAAAGGATATCCAATGGCCAAACTTTTTTTTAAGTTTCTCAATTTTATTAATTATGACAGAAATGCAAATTGAAGTCACATTGAGATACTACTCCACATCCACCAGAATTGCTAACATAGAAAAAGGCAAAGTACACAGAATGTGTACTGGAACTCTCATATACTGCTGGTGAGAATGTAAAATGATACAATCACTTTGGAAAATTCCTTGGCTATATTTACTAAATGTAAATATGTGCATATCCTATGACCTAGTAATTCCAGTGCTAGCTATACATTTGCTCATCAAAAGACATGTAGTGGAATGTTCACGGCAGCACTATTCATAGTAGTTCACAATTGGAAAAAACAAATGACTGACAACAGTATAATGGATAAGTAAATTGTGATACATTCACACAGTGGAATACCACACGGCAATAAGAATGAACAAACTGGCCGGGCCTGGTGGCTAATGCCTGTAATCCCAGCACTTTGGGAGGCCGAGGTGGGTGGATCACGAGGTCAGGAGATCGAGACCATCCTGGCTAACACGGTGAAACCCCGTCTCTACTAAAAATACAGAAAATTAGCTGGGCGTGGTGGCGGCGCCTGTAGTCCCAGCTACTCGGGAGGCTGAGGCAGGAGAATGGCGTGAACCCGGGAGGCGGAGCTTGCAGTGAGCCAAGATTGCGCAGCTGGACTCCAGCCTGGGCGATAGAGTGAGACTCCGTCTCAAAAACAACAACAAAAACAACTACAACTTCATAAATAATATAGGTGAAGCTCACAAACTTAACATTGAATTAAAGAAGTCGGACCATAAAAAAAGAATATATAATATATAATCTTAGTTACATAAAGATCAAAAATAGGCAAAACAAATCTATGGCATGAGAAGTCAGGAGAGTGGGGTACAAGGTAGACTTCGGTGTGCAGATAATGATTTCTTGAGCTGAGTGCTGGTTACATGCTTATATGAAGTTTGTGAAAGTTAATTGGTTTACTTGTGTCCTTTGCTGAATATGTATTATATTGTAATTAAAAGTCAACGCACAGACACATATGCAAACTTCATTCTCTCTGTATCTTTAAATGGCTTCTGTATAGCAGCCACTTACGAATTTCTCTAACTTCCTGATTAACATGCCTATTAAGATAGCAAAGTAAAAGATAAAAAAAAACTTGCAGTGCTCAAAGTCTGGCAGGGAAACATGTTGGGAGCACTGGAGGGAATTTTTGTTTGCCTCCAGGCTGCTGATGTAAGGTTGAAAACAAATCTTTTTCTTTTTTTTATTTTGAGACGGAGTCTTGATCTGTGAGCCCAGGCGGCAGTGCAGTGGCGTGATCTCGGCTCACTGCAAGCTCCACCCCCCGGGTTCACGCCATTCTCCTGCCTCAGCCTCCCGAGTAGCTGGGACTACAGGCGCCGCCATTACACCCGGCTAATTTTTTGTATGTTTAGTAGAGACGGGGTTTCACTGTGTCAGCCAGGATGGTCTCGATCTCCTGACCTTGTGATCCACCCGCCTCGGCCTCCCAAAGTCCTGGGATTACAGGCGTGAGCCACAACGCCCGGCTGAAAACAATCTAAACAGTACCCTGTAAGATGCCATAGGTGAGTCTGTCTTTCTGAAAATAGGTAGAAATACGTTTCTTCCTTTTCCAATATCTTTAGAAACTCGGAGTCTGCACCTAATGGAAAATTGAGCTCACATGCTTGCTATAACACTGAGGGCAAGGCAGGGTGGGGTCTCTCCCTCCTCTTGCCATTACTAGCCTCGTTATCACATAAAAGAAGCTTGAAATGGCCAGGCCTGTTATCCCAGGACTTTGGGAGGCTAAGGCTGGCGAATCACCTGAGGTTAGGAGTTGGAGACCGGACTGGCCAACATGGTGAAACCCTATCTCTGCCAAAAATACAAAAATTAGCCGGGTGTGGTGGTGGGCTGTAATCCCAGCTATTCAGGAGGCTGAGGCATGAGAATCACTTGAACCCGGGAGGTGGAGGTTGCAGTGAGCCGAGATCATGCCACTGCAATCCAGCCTGGGTAACAGAGTGAGACTCTGTCTCAAAATAAAAGAAAGTATCTCTTTTACTTGGTATCTTTCCTAAATTAGGAATTCAGTTTTTTAACTATGTTCAGGTAGATCCTATAGCGATGGGGAAAATATGGCTCGGCAGAACTTCCTCCAAGAAAGTATGTTAATTCTTGGGAAATATATTTTTCCAGAAAATGTTTTCTTGTGCCATATTGTCCAGCTCACAATATTTGTGGTTTGTTTATCATTTAAAATGGTATCTGATATTGTTTTGTTATGCCATTTGTTAGCAACAGTTATGTTATTTACACATTTGGCACACTGCACCAACAGAACTATGAAATAAAAAATATCTATTTTTTGCTATGAGAAAAAAAAATCTTCCTAAAGCAATATGTTGATATTTTCATTGTCAAAAAACTTGAGTGGACATTTTGTTTATTTAAAACTTATATCAAAGTTGATATCTATGATGTGTAAAGTGTTCCTACAAGTATCAAACAATTCAAAAGAAAATGGAGAAAGGGTATCAACAACAATTTACAGAATTTACAGTGAAAATGGCAATAAACATAAAAATATACGTAGCCTTATTGGTCATGAAATAAATGCAAATTAAATAATAATGAGATTCTACAGTTTTTAGATTTTTAATCCAGCAGTCCTACTTCTGGGTTTTTATTTTATTTTATTTTATTTTATTTATTTTGTTTTGTTTTGTTTTGTTTTTTGAGATGGAGTTTCACTCTTGTGTGGAGGCTGGAGTTCAATGGCGCCATCTCAGCTCACTGCAACCTCTGCCTCCCAGGTTCAAGTGGTTCTCCTGCCTCAGCCTCTCAAGTAGCTGGGATTACAGTCTCCCACCACCACGGCTGGCTAATTTTTTCGTATTTTTAGTAGAGACGGGGTTTCACCATGTTGGCCAGGCTGGTCTTGAACTCCTGACCTCAAATGGTCCACCTGCCTCAGCCTCCCAAAGTGCTGGGATTACAGGTGGGAGCCACCACACCCTGCCTCTGGGTATTTATTTTAAAAATTGAAATAAGGATCTGGAAGAGCTATCGGCACCCCCATGGTCACTGCAGCATTATTCACAACAGACATGGAAACAACTCAGATTTCCATTGACAGATGAATGGATAAAGACAGCATGGTAAATACATTCAATGGAATATGATTCCACCTTAAAAAATTGGAAATTCTTGCTGTGTGCAGTGGCCCACACCTGTAATTCCAGCACTTTGGGAGGCAGAGGAGGGCAGATCACGAGGTCAAGAGATCGAGACCATCCTGGTCAACATGGTGAAACCCCATCTCTACTAAAAATACAAAAATTAGCTGGGCATGGTGGTGCGTGCCTGTATTCCCAGCTACTTGGGAGGTTGAGGCAGGAGAGTTGCTTGAACCCGGGAGCAGAGGTTGCAGTGAGCTGAGATCACACCACTGCACTCCAGCCTGGCGACCTAGCGAGACTCCATCTCAGAAAAAAAGGAAATCCTGTCATATGTGACAACCTGGATAAAACTGGAGGAAGTTATGCTAAGTGAAATAAGCCAGTCACAAAAGGACAAATACTACATGATACCACTTATGTGTAGAATCTAAATCAGTCAAATACTTAGAAGCAGAGAGTGGAATGGTGGCTGCCAAGAGCTAAAGAGAGGGGGAAATGGAGCATTCCTATTCAATGGGTATAAAGTTTCAGTGATACAAGATGAATAAGCTCTAGAGCTCTGCTGTACAACGTCATGCCTACAGTTACTAATGCAGTATAGTGCACTTAAAAATTGTTAAGAGGGTGGATCTCATGTTGTAGTCTTACCACACACCCACACACACATACAGAAACAAAAAGGCACAAGGAAACTTAGAAGTGAGGAATATGTTTATTACCTCAATTGTAGTGACAGTATCATGGATGTATACATGTCTAAACTGAGTAAATTTTACTACATTGAATATATGTGGTTATTTGTTTATTGATTGTACCTATAAAGGTGTAAAAACAAACAAAAATGTAATAAGTGATCCAAAACAGAAGAGAAAATCAGGAGAGAATTATATCACAAAAGTCAAGAAAGAACGGTTTCATAAATAATAGAGTGATCAATAGTAATGAATGTGGCAGTGAGTTCAAATGGAGATTTTTAAACTTAAAGAAAAAAACAGAAAATCTCCAATATTGCCTAAATAGGGAATTTCATACATTGTTGGTGAGAGTAGGACCAGAATATCCCCTTTAGAAGGCAATAAATTTGAAGATTTAAAATGTACATCAACATTTGAAAATCGTAAGCCTTGGCGGGGCACGGCAATTCTACTATATGCCTGGGAGGCAGAGATATTTGGTGTGCAGTGCTAACAACTATAAAATTGAGGCCGGGTGCAGTGGCTCAAGCCTGTAATCCCAGCACTTTGGGAGGCCAAGGCAGGTGGATCACGAGGTCAGGAGTTCGAGACCAGCCTGGCCAAGATGGTGAAACCCCGTCTCTACTAAAAAAATACAAAAATTAGCCGGGCACGGTGGTGGGCACCTATAATTCCAGCTGCTTGGGGGGCTGAGGCAGGAGAATCGCTTGAACCCGGGTGGTGGAGATTGCAGTGAGCTGAGATCGCGCCACTGCACTCTAGCCTGGGAGAAAGAGCGAAACTCCGTCTCAAAAAAGAAAGAAAAAAAAGAAAATTGTAAGCCTTTTGACCCGTGGTTCCTCCAGAGATGCTTATGCAAGTTTGAAAAGACACAATTAGATGATATTCTCTGCACATGTGTTTGTAATAGAAAAATTGCAAGAAATCTAAAAATGAATTAATGGGAAAGTTTAAAAATAATACTAATGCCATATTTGCCGGGCGCGGTGGCTCACGCCTGTAATCCCAGCACTTTGGGAGGCTGAGGCGGGCGGATCACGAGGTCAGGAGATAGAGGCCATCCTGGCTAACACAGTGAAACCCTGTCTCTACTAAAAATACAAAAAATTAGCCGGGCGAGGTGGCAGGCGCCTGTAGTCCCAGCCACTCGGGAGGCTGAGGCAGGAGAATGGCGTGAACCCCGTGGGGCGGAGCATGCATTGAGCTGAGATCGCGCCACTGCACTCCAGCCTGGGCCACAGAGCGACTCCGTCTCAAAAAAAAAAAAAGCTACTGCCATGTCAAGTTGTTCAATGCAAAAAGAAAGAGACTATTGTATATTTAAAACTGTATATAATCCATTTTTTAAAACACACACACACATGCATATGTCTATGCTTAAGAAAAATTCTGGATGAATACGAAAATTCTTATCAGTGGTCATTTTGGGGAGGGTGTGATAACAAGGGGTTTCACTTTCTGCTTTTTATATTTCTGTATTGTTTCAATTCTTACAATATGTTTCTAAAACTGCTACAATCAGGAAAGACAATAAAGATATTTAATATTACAAGATGTACTCCAAATGCTAGGAATGTTATATCTAAGTGATGGAAATTTGGATGGTTTTAAAATTATTTTCCAAAATTGTCTACAGTGAATATCTATTCCTTTTCAAATCAGAAAAAATAGTAGAATTTAAAATAATAAGTCTACAATTTAAACTCTAGCATATTATCAAATTTATGTATAAAATATGCACAGCATAAAGCCTCAAAAGACATACACCTAAGAGTTAATGGTAATTAAATGGGTGGTGGGATTATAGGAGATTTTTCCTTCCTTCTGCTCACTTGCAATCAACAGCTGAGTGATGTGAAGATCAATGGTTGGAATGACAGCAAATTTATCATTATTGTAATTGATATGCTCATTAGTACCTTAGTTCTCTCTCTTGGTTTCCTACAGGCTTATTATTTCCACACAGCAATGTTAATTATGGTGATAAAACCCTGGAATGAATGACTAGAAGTGGATCCAATGGCACCATGGAGGTAAGCCAACAGAATAGAAAGGAGTCTTGCTTTATTCTGTCCTGCCTCCTACCTTAAGACAAGTTGATTTCTGAATCACTTTACACATAGAGTTGTCAGTAATTTTCCTGAAGACAACCAAAGAAACATAATCTGGATACTGGCATTCCAGTGCTGCCTACAAATAATTCAGTCTCACAACTGGGCAAGTCACGACCTTGTGCTTTTGTTTTCTTTTATAAACAAAATTCAGCAAAGGATGTGGATCAGGACTTTGTAAAAACAAAACCCCAAACTTCAAGGTTTGCCCTTAGAAAGAAATATCTAAAATGAGGAAGAAGAGTTGCCCAATGTCTCCAGCCCTGAGGCCCCTTTGTCTTTCAACAATCTTCCACCCTAATGCCCACTGCCACCATTGCCACCAAGTAATGAAAAAATTATTTATAAAAGAAAACAAAAACATAAGGTAGTGACTTGCCCAGTTGTTTCATGGGCAATTGAATCATTTGTAGGCAGCAATGAAATGTCAGTCTCCAGATTGTGTTTCTTTGGCTATACTTCCTAAGAAAACACCAATTCTTTTTTAATGGTGCAAGCATAAATAAAATCCTTTATTTTATCTCTTTTTACATAATAGAATTTTCAGAAGTTCTTTCTAAATAATAGCATAGCTGTACAAAATATGAAAAGAGCAAAGGCTTTTAAACGATACACCAAAATGTTAACAGTGGTTTTATTGAGGAAGTACACCTATATGTTATGTTTACTAATTATTTTTTCTAGGCTCTTAAAAATAAGGCATATACATTTTTACTGTGCAGTGAATCTTTCACTACACAGACAGAAGTCTCTTCATCTCAGGAAGCTCTTCTTTTAATATATCATTGATTATTTCTGTAGTTAAATAGTTCTGTTTCCTACTTTTAGAACAATAATTATCTGGTCACTAATTTTACATTCTCTGTTTTCATTATCTATCATTTGTCTAATTGGAATTTTCCCCATTTCCTGTATATTCTTGGAGAGCTTTTCCAATTTGTTATCATCTCTGTCACTCATATGATATTGTCTGCAGGATCAGTTCTATTTTTCTCTACAATTGCTGTTAAAATATCAGTTTCATGGCCATATTCTTCCATCTCTTTTTTCATCTTACCCGGTTGTCTTTTCATTTAGCCTACTCTTGCCTTAAAGATTTTTTATTATGTGTCAGGGAAATAATGATTTCTACTCTATTGACAATGCTAAATCACGTCCTAATGATTCATTCTTGATTCTGAAATATATCCTTTTCAGATATAAGTTCTTATTTGTCTCTAGATTGGTATTACCTTTCTATTCTTCAGCAGTATTTTTCACGAATTGGTAGTGAAATTCCCCTTGAGACAGTATCTGTTCATTCAGGTGATGAAAAATCCCCTGCTTAGATCTATGTTGTTCACTTATCAGTGTTAGGTTAACTGATCAGCATTATGTTAATGTATGTAAATGTATTAGCATAAATTAACATGTATAGCTCCTAATCCAACTTTCATTCCAATGAAATGAATCAGTGTGGAGCAGAATCCAATGGTTTGACGCTGAAAGAAAGCAATAAGGAGGAGGGCTCTGGACTCTAAGAATGAGAAGGTGACTGAAAGTGACATGGGAGGCATTTTAAGCACATTTTATTTTCTTTGCACATTTGCCGTGGGCTAACACCGGCCCCTGCATTGTACAGTACAGCATCTCTGTGCTTGCCATGAATATGTAACAGGGAAGAATTTTGTGGGCTATGAATAAGGGTGATGAGGAGAAATAGGCTGTTGTGGTCAAATATACTTAGGAAACAGGATGAAATAGAGTTGAAGAGATTTGTTTATTGTGTCAATATTCAGACACTCAAATACGTGGAGTGGATTGTGTATGTCTAGGAAGTGGCTGGCTTGATTAGGGAGCATTTCTCAGACTTCATTGACAGTGATAAACAGTTGATGGAGCATCATATTGATCAGACATTTCCTGGAAGACACTTTGAGGAACACTGTTTTACTTTTGTACAATTCCCACTCTCTCTTACTCGGGCCTTTCCCTGCCCATACAGATAAAGCATGGGGGTCACAGGGCAGCTAGTTACAACACGCCAGCTTCACGGGGCTTCCTAGAAAAACCTGGAGTCTCTCATGGAGGGGTAAGGAGAAGCAGCTGTACATGGCAAACACGATTTATTTGTGGCATGAGTGTTTCCTGCCACCCGTGGCAAAGAATGAGGATTAAAGAAGGAACACATTCAATTACAAGTCAATTTCAAGAGGTTCAGACATAAGTGAGGCCCTGAGTCCTTCTTCATTTCTATATGCACCTTGCAGTACAACCAGGAAACAAAAGTGTATTGTTCATGAAAAAGTTGTATCATACAGATATTTTCTCGATCTGATGTGGCTCATAGTTTCCCATAACATCCAGCTGATATGAGACTAGAGGGAATAAAGAGCTCATTGACTCCAACACCCTTAATTTACAATTGGGGAAACTGAGGACCCCAGATGCAAAGCAGCTTGTTATAGGGGACCTGGAATAGCAGTGCTGAGTCTAGAACCGAGTGCTACCCCCAATAAACTGAGATCCCCAGGATAGAACTTTTAAAAATATGAGTATGGCATTAAAGACCAAATAACAGCAAAGCTAAATGAGAGTAAAACCATAATTGCAAAAATTACGACAGTGAGATAAATCTGATGTAGAAAAAATATGACAGTGAAAGAAATCTGATGTAACCAACTCCATCTTGCTTCTAACCTACAAGCTGCCCTCCTTCATTCCCAGGTGCAGGCTAAGCTAACTATGGTAGGAATTTAGTTTACAGTTTAACTTTGAAACAAAGATGAGAAAAGCTCCTTCCCAAAACAAACTCCCTACTTGCTTGGGGATCAGACCATTTTTATAAAACTAACACATTAGCCACAAAATTAAAAATTATGCCTCGAGTCATGCATCCAGAGGTCACAACATTCCTAATCTCCCCAATTGCTCCTATAGCTAGCCTCACTATTGTAAAACCTAAGATTGGTGTTCAAAGTAGTTCTCAGACTCTGCATTCTGATGGACTAGCTGGCACCACCCAAACTGGTAAACTGGCTTATCTTTCTTGTGACCCCACTCAGGACTGACTCAGTGCAAGAGGACATGTTTTGACACCCTATGGTTTTGCATCCCTGACCCAACAAATCAGCATTCCCCATTCCCTAGCTCCCTGCCTGCCAAGCTATCCTTTAAAAGCCCTAGCTTCTGAAGTTTTGGGGAGGCCGATTTGAGTAATAATTAACTCCTGTCCTTTCACTTAGCTGGCTCTGCATTTATTAAGCTCTTTCTCTGTTGCAAGAATCTGCTTTTCTTGGTGCATCAGCTTTTCTGAGCAGCAGGCAAGATGAGCCCATCAGGTGATTACAAGATTGCTTTATTCTAAATATTTTATTCATCATTCTTAAACAATTGCAAAATTTAAAATTTCTTAGTCTTTCCATTTTGGCAGATTTTTAAAAAGGATTGTTATTTCTTTCATTTATTCATTTATTCATTCATTCATTCATTCATTCTTTCATTCATTCATATTTACTGAGCATCTGCCATATACCAGGCACTGTATTAGAGGCTTGGGTATCATGGTGAAAACCTTTGGCATCAATTTTGCTTATATTTTGATGGGGGAAGACAGATGTTATCAAAATAATGTTTATAAACATTACTGGGTTGATTCTAACAAATTGTACAAGTACTAGACACATGTAGACACATAGAAAGCTGAAGAGT
This sequence comes from Hylobates moloch, assembly GCF_009828535.3. Lineage (NCBI taxonomy): Eukaryota > Metazoa > Chordata > Mammalia > Primates > Hylobatidae > Hylobates > Hylobates moloch. The sequence continues at coordinate 42,148,288 of NW_026652294.1, forward strand.
AATACCAACTAGAATAAACAAAATTAATACTGAATCATGAATACAAAGAGTCAAGGAGCCTAAAAAATGAGATTGTTTTTATGACCTTGGAATCCCATTTGCCAGAGAAGTGGAGGCAGAAATGAAAATACCACTATTGCAATCCTCATGTGTTTGGAAAGGGCTCTGGGGTGTGACCCAGCCCACGAAGATGGTTCTAGACTGATTTCCTATTTGGTAAACCCAAGTGAATTTCCCACCTCCTTTAGCAACACAGCTTTCTAGTGAAGAAACAAAAATAGGCATGTATATGCTAAACGTGAGTTGAATCACACTGCTGAGATCATGGGCCCAGCTGCTGGGGATCTCAAGGAGCCTTGCCCAATGTTCTAAATGATCCTTGTAGGCAACATGCCTTAGTAGGTTGCACAGGACAATTCAGAGCAAGAGAAAGAAGCAGTTCCTGGGCAAGGTGAGAGGGTGCAGGCCATGTCACTGAGGGAAGACCTTACTTTCTCTTCCATTTCTGAGTGCTTTCAGAGCAGATAGAGTCCACTTTCAAGATTTCACCAGGCTGTAGAATACAGAACAAACTGGGGCTTCAGAGGGAGGCCACACAGCCTCCTCCCTACTGGCTCCTCCACTTGGCACTTTGTGACATTGGCCAAGTCCTTCAACCACGTAGAGACTCACTTGCAGAGGTGTGTGAACCAGGGCAACTCCATCTTGGATAGGAGTTGGGTAAAATGAGGCTGAGACCTACTGGGCTGCATTCCCAGATGGTTAAGGCATTCTAAGTCACAGGATGAGACAGGAGATCGGCACCACATACAGGTCATAAAGACCTTGCTGATAAAACAGTTTGCAGTAAAGAAGCCGGCTAAAACCCACCAAAACCAAGATGGCCACAAGACTGATCTCTGGTCATCCTCACTGCTACACTCCCACCAGCGCCATGACAGTTTACAAATGCCATGGTAAGGTCAGGAAGTTACCCTATATGGTCTAAAAAGGGGAGGCGTGAATAGTCTACCTCTTGTTTAGCATACCATCAAAAAAAAAAAAAAACATAAAAATGAGCAACCAGCAGCCCTTGGGGCTGCTGTGTCTATGGAGTAGCCACATTCTTTTATTCTTTCACTTTCGTAATAAACCTGCTTTCACTTTACTCTCTGGACTCATCCTGAATTCTTTCTTGTGTGAGATCCAAGAACCCTCTCTTGATGTCTGGATCAGGACCCCTTTCCTGTAACATCACTCCCCTTGCTTTGAAAAACCCTCACTTGAAAATTAAATGGGATTGCAATTTTTAAGCCTGGCACACAGTAGGAGTTCAAAAAATACCACCTCCTCCTTCCCATCTTCTGCCTGCATTCTAAGCTAGGTTCCTTCGTAATTTTGTCACTAACTTTTGCTGGACTCTAATTTATCTGGGCGTCAGTTTCATCATCTGTAACATGAAGAAATAGGGCGAGTGGTGATCCCCGGGGTTCCTTTCAGTTCAAGCATTTTAGGATTCTATCATCATAATAGATGCCCCACACAGGGAAGAAACAGCAGAAGCTAAGATTTCTGACTTTGGACTGTAGGGGTGAGTTCCAGGAGACTCCCAGGCATCAACCATGACCTATGCAAAGACAAGAAAAATAAATGATTAGGAAAGGGCCAACATTGCAGTGTGCATGCCTGCAAACAATTCACACACAGCTGGAGGCGCCCAGCTGGAAACCAGTGTTTCATTTGCAGCTTCATTTGCAGCAGAAAAGTTGATATTTGCAATAATGTCAGTAACTTACAGTTGGGATTCAGTGGCTCATGTCGTGAGCCAACACCAAACAACCAATTTTCACTTTGCAAGTCAGAATGACCCCTCTGCTTCTCCATGCTAGAGGGAAAGGGAGGTGTGGGTCTCTGTTGGGACAAGTTTGGGCACGGAGTCCACAAGGGCTTCAGATGGCAGTTTCTGGACTGCAGTTCTTGCCACTTGCAAGCTCTTCACACCACAAACACTTAGCTTTTCTCATTTAGGGAGCTCTAGGGAGCCTATTCATCTTTCTTGGAGTCAGAAAGAGGATGGAGAAATCCAGGCAATGAAAAAAAGATGTGGAAGATGCAGCTGTTGGAAGCAACAAATAGAATATCAGATGGCCCCAGGAGTCCTGGGTATTTGTCTCAGATCTGTCACAAGCCGACTGTGTGACTATAACTTGTCACTTCCTCTTTCCAGATGCAGTTTATGCAGGTGTAAAAGGGAAAGGTCAGATGAGGTGGTCTTGAGTTGGCTTCCAACTCTTTCTATGACTCAAGTATTCTAAATGAGAAAGGGTGAAGAAAAGGAGGAAATGGAAGAAGAGAAGGTGGATAGCAGGTGGGTGAGACTTTGTTAGAAAAAGAGGGGGAGGAAAGATGAGAAAGGCTGCAACAATAAAAAAAGGAAAACAACACAGATTTGCAGAAAGTATTCCTCGCAGAGCTATAAGAAATCTCAAAAGTAGTCATGATTACAATCATTATCATAAACAACTGAAGTCCTAATTAACTTCATAAAGGGCAGCATCCTCCGATGATTCAGGAATGCTCTGTCTTGATGCTCCAATCTCTGGAACCCAGGGGTTCCCTCCCTTGTGAGCTCATACCTCCTTTCTTTTGCTATGACCTTTATTCTGGGGAGCCCACAGAAAGAAAGAGGAAGCACCTGCCCTGCGAGTCTGGCCAGCTGGTGTCCAGGAGCCCAGGGCAGCTCGATTGAGCACCAGGTCGCCGTTGCCCTCCAGAGACAGGGTCCCCAGCATCATCACCCATACCACTCTGAGCATCACTGGCTGTGGGCACCGCTAGCATCGGCATGCTTGTCACTCTGTATCATCCAAGGAGATTCCCAGGTACTTCCTTAAGAATGGTGAGGTCGGGCGTGGTGGCTCACGCTTGTAATCCCAGCACTTTGGGAGGCCGAGGCGGGCGGATCACGAGGTCAGGAGATCGAGACCACCGTGAAACCCCGTCTCTACTAAAAATACAAAAAAATTAGCCGGGCGTGGTGGCAGGCGCCTGTAGTCCCAGCTACTCGGAGAGGCTGAGGCAGGAGAATGGCGTGAACCCGGGAGGCAGAGCTTGCAGTGAGCCGAGATTGCGCCACTGCACTCCAGCCTGGGCGACAGAGAGAGACTCCGTCAAAAAAAAAAAAAAAAAAAAAGAATGGTGAGGCCTTGGGCTTACAAATCTTCTGATTCATGGAAGAGCCACCTGATGTTCCTGGCTACCTCGTTTTACTATCATTCTCCTAACAGCCATTAGCTCAGCTTCTGCTTTGCCTGACCCCTATGGGGTGTACTGATATCTGGTCTTATCTTTTTTTTTTTTTCTTTTGAGATGGAGTCTTGCTCTGTCCCCCATGCTGGAGTGCAATGGCCTCGGCTCACTGCAACCTCCGCCTCCAGGTTCAAGCAATTGTCCTGCCTCAGCCTCACGAGTAGCTGGGATTACAGGTGCGCGTCACAAGACTCGACTAATTTTTTTGTATTTTTAGTAGAAATGGGGTTTCACCATGTTTGCCAGGCTGGTCTCCAACTCCTGACCTCAAGTGACCCACCTGCCTTGGCCTCCCAAAATGAACAAGCAATTTCTTTAGTTGCTTGTGCACAGCCCAGAATGCTCTGCCCCTAGCAAACTGCAAGAAAACCCCTCTAAGCCTTCACTTAAGGACTTCTTTGCTATATTTAGGTTATGTTTACAGGATTGAGAATGAGAGGTAGAAGGAATAATTTCAAGGACAAGTTCTGGAAATAAATTAGGTTCAAATCTTTTCAGGGAAGTGACAGGCTTTGATTTTTTTTTTAAGTGATGCAAGCTATTGTAATTTCTCACAAAGGCCTGCAAGTGATTTGAGATTGGTTTGTAAAAATGTTGAAAGAAAACCCCAATTCAGAATAAGATAATCCTAGGAACTGTAATGATAAGATCATATCAGTTTGTGGTGTCTTGACATTATCTGAAAGGAAGAGGGTGAATATGGGTCAGAGAACAATGAGCAAGAAAAACCAATGTTACCCAAAAGCTAAGGTGAGAGGTGGGATGGCTATCTCTTAAAAATGCCAACTGGAGCATTTTTTTTTTTTTTTGAGACAGAGTCTCACTCTGTCGCCCACGCTGGAGTGCTGTGGCGTGATCTTGGCGCACTGCAAGCTCTGCCTCCTGGGTTCATGCCATTCTCCTGCCTCAGCCTCCCGAGTAGCTGGGACTACAGGTGCCCACCACCATGCCCAGCTAATTTTTTGTGTTTTTAGTAGAGACAGGGTTTCACCGTGTTAGCCAGGATGGTCTTGATCTCCTGACCTCGTGATCCACCCGCCTTGGCCTCCCAAAGTGCTGGGATTACAGGTGTGAGCCACCGCACCCAGCCGACTGGAGGCATTTTTAAAGCATACCTAGTGATTACAGATAGCACAAGTATAGCCCGAGTAATTTGACATTGGGAAGGGTGTTACAGTAAATTCATAATTTAGGACTAGGTGAATACTAGCAGTGTCATTAGGCAGAAATGGAGAACTATTGCATTCATAGGAGCATAAAATTGGGCTAGGATTTTTTATTCTGTAATATTTCTCCAATACTATTTAAACATTTTATATGTAAATATAGTCATTTTATCTCTATATATTGTTATATTAATAGCTTGTTTTTATAGATTTAGGAGCCCTATCATTTTGGCTTATTATATCTCAGTGTTTTCTCATCGTGGGGAGAGTGCAATAGAAAACTGGCTTGTGCACTTAAATTGCAGAATGGCACCTGCCAGCAGACATTAAACTGGCCCCAGAGCGGAGTTCTCAGACAATGGGGTTGTGTATCTCAGCATCAGAAATGCCTAAAGTGCTTGTTATAAAGATTGTATTCTCAGGACCACCAAAAGGTCTTCTAAGTTTGAACTGAGACCCAGGAATCAGAATCTTTTGAAGAGAGACCCAAAACTCAGGTTTGGAATAAGAATCCATGGCAACTCTATTTTCTAAAGATAGCTGCAACAAAATATCTCTCATCCCAGATCCTCCCTGCAGTATGATCTTGCCACTATACCATCAAGAAGTAGGTCTGTGTCTATCATTCCTTGAATGCTGATGGGGTTGTGGCTGCTTTGATCAACAGAGTATGGTAGAAGTAACATATGACTTCCAAAGCTAGGTCATGAAAAGTAATGTTACTTCCACCTTGTTCTCTGGAGCCCACCTACTTGGAGTCCCAAACCAACACCTAAGTCCAACTAAGCAGAGGCTGCTCTGCAGTGTGGAAGCTGGGCCACATGGAGAGACTCATCCAGGTGTTCTGGTGGACACACATTACTCTTCAAGTCATCCCAGCTCAGACATTGAGGGAAGGAGCCTTCAGGTGATTCGACACTGGAGGATAAGCCTCTCAAACTCAACGCTAGCCGATGAGGACAAACAATAACACTTTAGTTGGAATTCATGCTAGAGTTCATCCTAGTGTCAAGAATGATAATCACTTATGTTTTCATTCATTCAATAAAATATGTACTGATTGCCCACTATTGCCAGGTTGTTCTAAAATCTGTGGATATAGCAAAACTCATGGAAAATTCCTCAGAGCCCTGAAGCACACATTCTAAGTGTAGCATGACAGTGTGTGGCTGGGTAGGAGACAGAGAAGGGCAGACAAAACAACTAAATAAACACATTAGCATGATAAGGTAAGGTTAACGATTACGAAGACAATAAAACAAGGTGATGTCGTGGGGAGGCACTACTTTAGATTGTGTGGTCACAAAAGTTGTTTGAGCTGAGACCTGTATTACTTCAGTAGGCCTGTAGAAACAAAGTGCCACCGACTGGCCTGCTTAAACAACACAAATGTGTCATCTCCAAGTTCTGCAGGCCAGAAATCCAAGATCAAGGCTGGGCATGGTGGCTCATACCTATAATCCCAGCACTTTGGGAGGCCAAGGCGGGTGGATCACCTGAGGTGAGGAGTTCGAGACAAGCCTTGCTAAACCATGTTTTCCTTGCTAAACTGTGAATTCTTGGAGGTCAGCAACACTGTCTAGCATAGTGTGTGTTCAATAAATATTCACCAGACTGAATTTAGTGGAATACTAGTAAAAGCTTCAGTGTTGGACTTCAGATTGTTACTGGCAGTGCGTCCGGTTGGGGCCTTTGATCCTTGGTCTTTGTCTTCTTGGAAGAAATAATTTGGCCAAGAGAAAAAAGTAGATTTAAGGCAGAAATGAGAGCTTATTGAAGCCTGGCCAGCATGGTGAAACCCCATCTCTACTAAAAATACAAAAATTAGCCAGGTGTGGTGGCTCCCACCTGTAATCCCAGCTACTTGGGAGGCTGAGGCAGGAGAATCACTTGAACCTAGGAGGCGGAGGTTGCAGTGATCCGAGATTACACCACTGCACTCTAGCCTGGGGGACAAGAGGGAGACTCCATCTCAAAAAAAAAAAAAAAAATCCAAGATAACCATGTTGGCAGGGTTGATTTCTTCTGAGGCTATGAGGGAGAATATGTCCCATGCCTCTTACTCAGCTTCTGTGGTTTCTAGCAAACTCTGGCATTCTTTGGCTTGAAGAGGCATCATGCTGACCCCTGCCTTCATTTTCACATGAATTTTTTCCTGTATAGGTGTCTATTTCCCAATTTCTCCTTTTTATATAGGATTAGGATCCACTCTAATGATGTCATTTTAGCTCGGCTATCTCTGTAAAGGCTATATTTTTCAAATAAAATAACATTCTGAGGTACTGGAGATTAGTGTTCAACCTATGAATTTTGGTGGGGACCCAGTTCAGCCCTTAACAAGACCTGAAGAATGAGGATCCATGATTCAATAGTCCAGGGCCTATAGGAAAACAGAAGCGGGAATGAGTTTTGCTCTCAAGAACCAGCCTAGCAGTCAAAGACTGGAATGTGGAGAGGAACGAGGAGCTTCAGCCTAGCTCCATCGTCACTGTGGATAGCCAGCAGCAATGCTCTGGCCAAAAGTACAAGCTGCTCAGCTCTCACATGCAATCGGCACAAATACCTGTCAATTCTACCCATGACATCTCACTCATAACCTGGCTGTCCTCTCTGTCCCCACCAGCCTGGCTTTGGTCAGGCATTTGTTTCTCTCTCCTATTATTTCGTTGTTATATTTGTTTCTTTCTCCTATTGCTGTTTAGTCGATCTTTCTGCCTTCAGGCTCACTATCCTTCCATCCACTTTCTGAAATACCAACAGCATCATTTTATAAAATAGAAATTGTATCCAATGTCACCCATTCTAAAAATCCTCTATTCTCTCCATCAGTTCAGGAGGAAGAACAAAATCTTTCTCATGGCACAGAAGGTTATATAAACCCAGCTGAGCTCCAGATGATGTTTCCAGCCTCTCTGTAACTGACGTGCACCCACCATTCCCCAGACTCGCTGTGCACTTTCAGGACACTAGTTTTGTTCATGCTTCCCTACTCTTCTCATTATTTTTTCTTTGAAGAGCTAATTCAAATTGGCACTCATCTCTAAAAAAAAAAAAAAATCCCAGCCACTTTTCCCTACTCTTTCCTGAAGGCTTCCTCCACCTCCTATGCCCAAGCTAGGCTTAATTCCTCCTTCATCTCTATTCCTATAACACTTTGTTCAGTGTTTGTCACGTTGGCTTATATTTGTTTGTTTGCATACTGGTCATTTGTTTTCCTTGCTCAACCATGAATTCTTGGAGGTCAGAAACAGCGTCTAGCATAGCAGGTATTCAATAAATGTTCCCCAGACTGAATTTAGTGGAATACCAGTAAAGGCTTCAGTGTTGGACTTCAGATTGTTACTGGCAGTGTGTCCGGCTGGGGTCCTTGGCCCTTTGTCCTTATCTTTTTGGAAGAAATAATTTGACCAAGAGACAAAAGTAGATTTAAGGCAGAAACAAGAGCTTATTGAAGCAAAGAAAAGTACACTTGAAGGGACCAAGCAGGCTACTCAAAAGAGTGAGTGCACCCCCTAATCGTTGGTTCAGAGCTCTTACAGATTTACTATTTCCTGTTTTCTTTCCCAGTCTCTTTCCCTCATTCGTCGCCTTGGGCAGGCTGTTGGCTAATCACCACATGTGCAGTGACTTGTCAGTATCTGGGAGGGGCTGCATGTGCCCTTTGGTGGTTGAAGCTATGTGCATGCTCTCTTACGGCAATTTCCCCTTACCAGTCTAGTGCCCTCAGGTGAAGATCATATGCTGCCCAGACTCTGCCATTTTGCCCCTTACCAGCATGCCTAGACACCTCTACTCAATTTTTAAGTTCTTATAGGGACATTGTTCCCCACAAACTCAAGATGTTTCCGGGTTGTTAGGAAATTTTCACCTCCCTGTTTCCAGCAGCCTGACAATCACCTAACATTCTTTGGGGTCCTACCCTGCCCTGTTGATAGCTGCCTATCTACCTACTCTAATACGATCAGCCTTAACATATTCACGACCTTCTTGGTCATTAACATCGCTGGACCCAGAATCAGTGTTAACATGAACATGCTTGGCAACGTGTGTGTCACCATTAATATGGCTTAGCAGATTTGGCGTCTAGACATGCATTCAAGCCCCAGTGTTGTAACAAACCTTAGGCATTGTCTTGGCTCCATCTTTGTTGCTCTGTGCCTTGGTTCATTTATCTGCAGAATGAGACTTTTGCTTGCTAAAGACCTACAATTAGGCCCATCTTTCATGCTGAAGTCAGAATGTATATAATAATTGGATCACCGTCAGCATCAGTATCACTCTTACTGTTGCTTAGTCTTGGGGACTCAAGTGTGGGGGTGCTTTACCGTTGCTCTTTTTTGTTTGTTTTGTTTTGGCTTCTGGGTTTTTTTTTTTTTTTCTGGCAATAGCTTTTTTGACACTGATGTTACCTTTAGCATTTTTAGACCTGTGTTAGAAGAATGAAATGGTTAAGGGTGTAGATTTGCATATTTTTTTGTTTTTCTTTTTTCTTTCTTTTTTTTTTTTTTTTTTAACTTATAAGCTCTTCGGTCATGGTAAATGAAAGCAGCTTTTCTGAAAATTTACCACACAGGAAGCTGTGCTGAACTTCTCTCCTGGCCTCCTAGACCCTCTCTCATTAATTTCCTCTAATTCTCATTAGCATGTTTCTACTGCAGACTCGGAAGCAGAGAGAAATTCTTGTGCAGCTAATTTAACACCTGCAGGTTTTGAGAGTTGGTAGAGAAACCATATCAATAAAATAATCACAGGCTTTCTCAGAGATTTTAAATTTGAATCCTTTAAAGGTTAGACTTTTGTTATGATTTCTATTTATGTTTTTACATCAAGTTATATGTTAATTAATACTCTTGTCTTTTCAAATGTAAAGAGAGGCAGAAAACTGGGATAACCATTTTTGATGTATGAATGGCCATAGTCGAGAAAGTATTCTGACATTTTGGATGCGGATATGGCTTTTCTTGTTGACAGCACCACAGCCTGCCTTAGAAAGCCCCCACAAAGTCAGCAGGGGGCTGCGAGGTGGGATTAGGAAGTGAGGCACAGCCTGAGAGCTGAGTTAGGTCCTTTGGTTTGGAGATCTGTCAGGCAAAGATGGAAGCTGGAAAGCTCCCTCCTCTACTGAAGTCCATGAGCATGCAGTGTAGCAAAGAAGTGATGGGTGGGAAAATCCTCAAAGTTTTTTTTTGTTTTTTGTTTGTTTGTTAGTTTTGTTTTGTTTTGGAGATAAACTCTCACTTTGTTGCCCAGGCTGGAGTTCAGTGGCATGATCTCGGCTCACTGCAAGCTCCGCCTCCTGGGTTCACGCCATTCTCCTGCCTCAGCTTCCTGAGTAGCTGGGACTACAGGTGCCCGCTACCACACCCCACTAATTTTTTGTATTTTTAGTAGAGACGGGGTTTCACCGTGTTAACCAAGATGGTCTCAATCTCCTGACCTCGTGATCCACCCACTTCAGCCTCCCAAAGTGCTGGGATTACAGGCGTGAGCCACCGCGCCCGACCCGGAGTTTCGAAGTATAGTGTTTGTGGGGAGTTTTACTCCTCTTTCTCATAGAGACAGAGACCTTATTCCCCAACCCTTCAAACAAACAAACAAACAAACAAACGAGAGGCTGAGAAGGGGATTCCAAGAGCATCACTAGGAGAGATTCCTCCCTACTAGAAGGAGAGACTAGTGTGGGACTTGATGCTCAGGTGCCTGCAGGCCACCCCGAACTGCCCTCAGAGCAAGGCACCAAGTGATGCTTCTTGGGAGGAACTGACCATGTCCTTGGGAATGATAAGAGCACAGTGACAGATAGCTTTTCCTTTGGTGAGGTCTGAAGGGAGGAAACTTGCAGGAGAAGCCCTCATGAGGTTGGGAGAGAGTGCCCGACAGAGGATGAAAGACCTGCGTTCCAGGTCTCCAAGGCTTTCTGAGAGTTCGAGGAGGAGCCTAGTCATCCCCAGTCATTCCTGTATTTGTCTGTTCTCATGCTGCTAATAAAGACGTACCTGAGACTGGGTAATTTATAAAGGAAATAGGTTTAGTTGACTCACAGTTCCACATGGCTGGGGAGGCCTCACAGTCATGGTGGAAGGTGAATGAGGAGCAAAGTCACATTTTACATGGCAGCAGGCAAGAGAGTGTGTGCAGGGGAACTCCCATTTATAAAACCAGCAGATCTTGTGAGACTTATTCACTATCACGAGAACAGTATGGAAAAGGCCCGCCCCCATGATTCAATTACCTCCCACCAGATCCCTCCCATGACACCTGGGAATTATGTAAGCTACAACTCAAGATGAGATTTGGGTGGGGACACAGCCTGTAGAGGATCATCTAAGTTAGAAGAGTATGCAGATGCTAAGGATATGCCCGGGACTGAGCCAGGCATGCACAGAAATACCCTTCAGGAGCAGGGTTGAGGGCATGGACCTCTGACATGGCCAAAGGGAAACAAATAGGATGTTAGTGATAAAAGAGGCTATAGGGAAATCACACATTATCCCAGGAAGGCCTTACTCACATCTCCACAGGGGCCACCACATTTCTGGAGACCAAATAGAAACAGATAAAATTGTGTCTGGAGTTGGTTCCTTCTGGTGGGTTCGTGGTCTCACTGACTTCAAGAATGGGGCTGCAGACCTTTGGGGTGAGTGTTACAGCTCTTAAAGGTGGCACGGACCCAAAGAGTGTGTGGCAGCAAGATTTATTGTGAAGAGCGAAAGAACAAAGCTTCCACAGCGTGGAAGGGGACCCAAGCATGTTACCGCTGCTGGCTGGAGTGGCCAGCTTTTATTCCCTTATTTGTCCCTGCCCATGTCCTGCTGATTGGTCCATTTTACAGAGTGCTGATTGGTCCATTTTACAGTGTACTGATTGGTCCATTTTACAGTGTACTGATTGGTCCATTTTACAAACCTCTAGCTAGCTACAGAGCATGGATTGATGCATTTTTACAGAGCACTGATTGGTGCATTTTACAAACCTCTAGCTAGGTACAGAGTGCTGATTGGTGCGTTTTTATAGAGCACTGATTGGTGCATTTTACAAACCTCTAGCTAGCTACAGAAAAGCTCTCCAAGTCCCCACTCCACCCAGGAAGTCCAGCTGGCTTCACCTCTCAAATGAGATGGACCCCACGAGACTAGGATGCCACAGAAAGCTGATGATTAGGTAAGGACATCTCCTGGGACCCTCTCCCTCCTCTCTGCCCTCATAGAGGAACAAAACTTGGAAACATGGTGAGGAGGAGAACCCGGAATGAGACCATGGTCCCATTCCACACTGCAGGGGAGGAGTGAAAGAAAGCATAGGTCTCCTTCCCACTAGACAGTTATAGGGCCCCAAAGCTGATGATGGTGGAGACAAAGAATTTAAAATAGGATGTTTGATTAAAGCCTTATACCAGATTGGACTTTTCATAACCAAAAGCAACCAGAAATTTGTGCAATTCGCTCAAGTTGTGGCCAAGGGGATGGGAAAAAGATTTAACAGAGTGTGCTTAAAAACACTTATAGGAAGAACAAAGCTGATGGATGTTGAGAACCCACCAAGCTCTGATTGCCAAGCTAACTGAATTCCAGGAGGTCATGATATTAATGTCACTGGGAGATAAGGAATAAATGTGACAATTATTAAACACACCACACACACTTAAGCAGAATCAAACTTCCTAAAAATTCTCCCAAATTCCCTTTGGGAAGCTTTCTCTTTCCAAAGTTTCACACATGTGGCAGCTGTTGAAAAATGTCCCCTCTCCCTACACATGGTCCCTCCACTGCCCCCCTGGCCTCCTTTGCAAAGCCAGGGCAGTATGGCTGATCCATACGCCCACATGAGCCCTGGAAGTTTGAACCCTCCTGCCCAGGCTGAATTTATTGGGAGGACCAGCCTATGGGAAGTGTAAGGGAATGTCACCATTCATCTGCATTAATTTCTTCCTTGCCTTTGTGATTGCCCATTCAGGATATTTGCCCATTTTTCTATTTCTGTTTTTCAAATTGTCTTATCAAAACATTTTATATGAGAAGAATATTAGTTCATTGTTGTACATGATACAAATATGTTTTTTCTTTGTTGCTACTTATATTTCAATCTTCTTTTTGTTGCTGTAAACTTTTACAAATTTAAGTAATCATGTGTATAATTTTTTTTAAAAATTTTCAAGCACTCCAGTCCAAGATTTCTCTTTTGAGGTTTTGCTTGCTTCCTCTACTTCTGAATCACATTCAATGCCTCAACTCCATGTGTTTCATGCCAGCCTTCCTCCTGCAGCTGTTCTTCATTCTGCGGGAACAGTTTGGTAAGCGGTTCCTTCATATATAGGAAATACAGGTGATATACTTGCTACATCTTTGCTTGCCCTTTCTTTTCTTTCTCTCTCTTTCTATTTCTTGCTTGCTTGCCTGCTTTTTTTTTTTTTTTTTTAGACGGAGTCTCACTGTGTCGCCCAGGCTGGAGTGCAGTGGCGTGATCTCGGCTCACTGCAAGCTCCGCCTCCCGGGTTCACGCCATTCTCCTGCCTCAGCCTCCGGAGTAGCTGGGACTACAGGTGCCCACCACCGAGCCTGGCTAATTTTTTGTATTTTTAGTAGAGACAGAGTTTCACCATGGTCTTGATCTCCTGACCTCGTGATCTGCCCACCTTGGCCTCCCAAAGTGCTGGGATTACAGGCGTGAGCCACCATGCCCAGCCAACTAATTTACTTTCTCCTTTCTTTCTTTCTTTTTTTCTTTCTTTCTTTTTCTTTCTTTCTTTCTTTCTTTTCTTTCTTTCTTTTTCTCTTTCCTCACTTCCTTTTTTCTTTCTTTCTTTTCTTTCTTTCCTCCCTTCCTTCCTTCCTTTTTCTTTCTTTCTTTCTTTTCTTTCTTTCTTATTCTTTTCTTTCTTTCTCATTCTTTTCTTTCTTTCTTTCTTTTTCTTTCTTTCTTTCTTTCTCTCTCTTTCCGTCTTTCCTTTTCTTTCATTTATTTTTGGCCCCTGTATTTTATTGATAGCTTGGCTAGGTATAGAATTCTATATTCAAAATAGTTTTCCTTGGAAGTTTGAATATATTGTTCTTCTGCCTAAAACCCGGTATTGCTGACCAGAAGTGGATGTCAGTATGCTTATCTTCACTGTGAGTGACCTCTCTTTTTCTCTCCAGAAGCTTTAAGAACATTCACTTTATCCTTTAAGTTAGGAAACTTCGGCAGGATGGGTCTATACGTGGGCGATTTTCTCATTCATCATTCTCCATACTCACCAGACATTCAATTTTAAGAGGTATGTCTATTATCCACTCAGGGGATTTTATTTTATTTTCAATTTCTACATTTCTATAATATTTTTACCCTTTTATGCCTCTGTTCTCTCCTAGAAAATCTATTAGTTGCTGTTAGGCCTCCTAGATTTGCCACTTGTGTCTCGTAACTTTTCTCTATTACATTTCACTTATCTTTTTGCCCCAAGTTCTGAGAGATTTTCTTGACCTTATCTTCCAGATCATCAACTTGATCTTCATCTCTGTCCATATTATTATTTAATCTATAAAGTGAAATCTTTATTATTGCAGGAAAAGCTTAAATTCAAAAATGATTTTTTAAAATCTGATTGATATATTTTCAAAAGAGACTGCTCTTAATTTGTGGCAACAGTATCTTCTGAAGCCTATAGGAAGAAATCAAAATAATTTTAAACAGTTCTCATCTTCTCCCCAAAGATTCTTTTATTCCCCTCCTTCACTCTGCTATTGTTTTCTTTTTTGTTTTTAATGGAGAGTTACTTTGATATGTGCAGATTACAGATGTGCATTTCCTCAGCAGTTGTGTGTCTCTTTTACAATAGGCTTTTTCCTTAAATAGAAGGTCTAAATATGAGTTCTCAGTCATCAAACAGGGTGACAGGCAGGCCCCCTTGTAATGCTTGGAGTCCAGAAACAAGGAAACAGGCTAGGGAGCCCCATAATTGCCAATGCAAAGCCCCCTGGGAGTGGAGCACCTGGTGCTTTGGTTCTGTTTCTCTTGCATTCCCCAAAACCATCACCAAGAGCTCACATAGGGTAGATTAAAGACTATGTGCATCATTCGTTTACTTCTCCCATTAGAAGGTGGAGTTTGATCCCCCTTTCTTTGAGTCTGTGGGGGCTGTATGACTGCTTTGACCCAGAGAATACAGCTGAAGTGACATTATCAGTTCTGATCCTGGGCCAGCTCTCACTTCCTGTCTCCTGGAACACTTGCTCTGGGAAAAGTCAGTCATCATGTAAAAAGTCCAAATACCCTGTGAGTACCATACTGCAAGGAAGCCCAAGCAGCCACATGGAAAGGCTGTATGAAGAGATGGACACCTGAGTAGACTTTGGATATCCTAGCCACTTGGATGGCTTGCACCATAGGCACCAGAGGTGTGAATGAGGATTCAGATGGCTCCACCAGCCCCAGCCCCAGCCCCATGTGTCTGAACCTACATGAGAGAGAGAACAATAAGGCTGAACCAGTCAAGCCACGGAAAGGTGAGAGATAGGAAATCATTTTCAACTGTTTCACTTTAGACTGGTTTGCTACAAAGCAATAATAATAGATCACCTGTTTTTGTTTGGTTGTTTGTTTTTGTTTTTTATTTTTTGTAGCAACAGATCAATCACTGTCTCTATAAAGTAGTTCTAGAGCTGCAGCCCAAGGATAAAAGTTGTAGCTCTCAGAAACTCTGTTTAAGGGACAAGGGCCAACTGATACGGGCTTTCAAACGCAATTCCTCAATAAATATCTCGAAGATGATCTCTCGGTCCATTCTTGCATTTGGGGACTCTAGCTTGGATAGTCTCTTGTCTCCTTTGACAGGACGGATGCTTAACTCTAGTACCTTGAACTGTGATTCTTCTACTTTTTCTCTGGCAATCAAATAAAGTCTACACTGTGTCTTTCATGCAGTCTGCCAAATTCAATAGTTAGTAATAGTATCTATTTTTTTCCTTTGCTCTGTTACAGGGTGTGTGTGTGTGTGTGTGTGTGTGTGTGTTTGTGTGTGTGTAATTTTAATATAAACTTGGGAGAAAATGGAAGTCAAATTCTGTGCTCAGGCTGCCATCTTGAACCAGAAACCTATTAAATTCCTAAATAGAACACCGTGTTAGGAGGGCTATTCCTGTATTTTAGACAGTTTAGGAGTATTGGGCAAGTGAAGAATATGCCACATGCTAATATCCCATGAAAATAATTACCTCATGCAAAAAGGCACTTAAATGAGTATTCCCGAGGGAGAGTGTTAAGTTCTCCCGATGTTGCCCAATGCTGGCCTTGAGCAGCATAAACAGCAGCATCAGAAAGGGAGAAAATGACACAGGATTTTATGCCCAGTATGAAAGTTTTATAGGCAAGCCCCCAGTCTTTCTGCAAATGTGAAGAGTTTGTATTTTATAATTCAGGTCCTCCTGCTGAGGGGAGGGGAGCACCAAACTATTAACTGATCTTTTGCCTGAATAGGAAGAGGAGATGAAATCCATCTTTAGAAGGAGAGAGATCGGGCAAGTGCCCACTTTGGGTTGTATGCCCAGTTTCAAAGGCCCTGGGCAGGAGAGAGACAAAGTACCAAGGAATAGCCTGAGATGACTTTCTGTGTGAAGCAAGAATTGCATTAGCTGTCATTGCTTGTCATGCTTGTCAGAAGTTTCTTCAGAGATGCAAATAACTCTTATTTAACATTTTAGAGGTTTAATTGGATTTTGTTTCTATTTTTAATGCATGAATCCTGTGGTCTGTAAGGTCTATGGGGCTGAGTTTGAGAAGAAGGGGTGGGGTCCCAGTAGAAAAATTTCCAAGAATGAAAATATAAAATGAAAGAAGTGGGCAGTTCTGACAGGTCAGATTGAAGTAGCCAGGTGTCCTGGGAAGGTTAAAAACTTGGTGCCTCCTAAAACTGTGATATAATTGGAGTATTTGCTGATCCATTTGTTCATAAGCACTGCTCATTGTACAGTTGGTACAACATGAGGGAAGGCCACAGGCATGGGCCTAGCCTATTTTCTCACCCCAGACATTCAGCTCTGAATCTGAGCCTCGAGCATTCCATGCAGCAAAACCAAAGCCTTAACGTTTACCAGACCCAGTCTCCTCAGAAGGCCGTAGATTAATACTATTATTGTTATTGTGGGACTCAGAAAGCAATTCCCCAAAATGAAGGCCTCAAAAGTAAAAGTTATTCTCTGACCTTCTCCTGTTCTCCTGTCTCGGTCCCATTCTCTCCCTATTCTAAGGCTAGCAATGGAAACTAGAATCCCTCTTCCCCAAAGCCAGCCATAAAACCTAAAAATATTACTTTAGCTTTCCCTCTGCCTTTCTGTGTAAAACATGGCCATAAAAAAATAACCCAGCCTATTTTGTTTGACTGTAGGTCACAAGACCCTATTCCAAAGAGGGTCCTGCCCCACACCCAGAAGGAAGAATGCCAAGTAGAATCCAGACAGACAAACCCTGCTGGGTTTCCCCACTCAGTCTATCAGCGTTAGGTCTTATTCATTTTGTCCAGTCGTATTTCTACATGGCTGTCCCTACAAGTTGAACCTAAGCATAACCACTGACAATTTCCCCTGTATGTTTGGGTCTTCATTCTGAAGTCTCTCATGTACACTTTCATATATTTTGTATGCCTTTTCTCCTATTAATCTTCCTTTTGTGAGTTGACTTTTCAGTGAATCTTCAGAGGGCAAAGGGGAAATTTTCTCTTGGCTCTTACAGTATCATCAGAATGATTGACATTGTTGTTGTTATTATGTGGACAAGTTTTGTGGATGTTTGCCCCCCAAGCAACCCATAAGATTATTCCCTCCAACTCACTTACATGTCTCTTCCTAAGAACATTCTGGTAAATACAATAGTCTCTACCTTGTTTTATTTTCAGTGATATTTTAGTGGCCTTATTGGGCTGGTGCCTCTACACACATTCCATTGGCTTGCCTCTTAATCTGGGTAAGTTCTGGTCTGACTTTCAGAAGAGAATGATCACAAGATATGAGTCAGTGATGGCTTAAGAAGGATCAGACATTGCTCCACCTAAAAATCAATACAGCTCAGGAGATACCAATATTGAAGACATTTAAGACTCCTTCTGTCTGGGTAGGCTCACCACGACTTTCCCCCAATCCTCTGTCTGTTTTCTGTAGCAGTTATTTTCAAACTTTAAGGGGTTTATGAATTACCTTGGGTATCAGCTAAAAATCAGATTAGAAATTCTGATTTATTGGCTTCAGACTGAGGACCTCAAATAGCATTTTAAGTAAGAACTCCACCCTAGTAAATTTTGATGCAGCTGGGGAACATTGACTTTATTCTAAGAAATAATGCTAAGCCGTAATGGGCACACATTAAACAAAGTAAATCTTACATAATCTGGAAAGCTGGCTGTATTTATTTAAGATGTAGAGGGGCTTAAAAAAAAGAAATATTGTGTATCTGTAGCCTGGTTCATAATGGAGAGCAGAGATAAGAACGCCGAAGAAAGGAATGAATGGTAGATACCAAAAAGGAGGTTAAATTAACCAAGCACTGGCAATCACAGTTAACACAATAATCTTGGAAGAAAATGATCTCATAGGAGGCACCCTGAGAGCCAAGAGGAGACAGGATTACTTCAGGAAGAAGAGAATTCATAGAAAAGTCTTAGTACAGCCTGGAGAATGAATGAGCCACCAAATGTACTGTGTCCTTAGGAGAAACATCACAGGAAAGAAAAGTGGGAAAGGCTAAAATGTGTTCTGTCCCAGAAAGTTTTATCTCTGTTTTCAAGTCTCATCAATTGGTAGTGGCTCGCTGGAGCACTTTATCAAGACAGATTGTGGAGTCATTTCTAGGTTTAGCAGAAAGGGATTGATTGATTAGTTATGATTGATTAGTTATGTCTGCCACAGGATAGGCTAGGGAGAAGCAAATGCATCCTTGCAATTTCTGCTTAGGCAGTAATTGTAAAGTTATCCAAATTCCACTGTAGCAGGAAGACTCAGTCGTGCCTGATAAGTGCCATCTCTTTCTTGCTATTTCCGGTCAGAGAAATCTTTGCCATGTGAACAATATAAATGCATCCTGAGATTATGTTTCCTCTGCTAAAGATGGAGCCATGTGAAGAAAATCTCAGATACTTACCTGGTGGAAATCCAGACCTGTTGTACTTGCCCATTCTGCATTACAGACTCTTTTAGCCAGGCCTTCTGTGTTCCCTGCGCTGCTCAATTTTCCCAAGAAGAAGGAAGGGCTGTAGCAGTGCATCTCTTTCCTGCCCCATTTCCTGCTCAATTCAAGGCTTTCATTGCCATTCATTCCCCATTTCTACCCTAGTGATTTCAAGATTTCAAACACATAAACATGAACTGCACTTTACAAAATGTGCTTTACGATATACTTGCCTTCAAAGAGCAAACTCTTTTAAAGTACCTACTTAAAAAAAAAAGATCAGTGTGTGTACATATAATTGAGAGGCTAATTGCCAATCAATCAAATCTCTTCATTCAAGGGAGCGCCTGTCAGCACTTCATTGGCCTAATCTGAATTACTGCAAGTATGTGAAAAAAGAATCTGCAGTATAGGATATTTTAAAAGAAGTGCAGGTTGAAAGTCTTCTATAATTCAGATTTTTCTCCAGTTCACCTTCCTCAACTGTAGTCAATATTTTTGGTAGCTTTCTTGTCCATCCTCCCATTTCTCAGATAGTTCTCTCTTTCTGAGAGCTCCCAATCATGGTTAGGGATGCATATTCCTCTAGGAAAGCTGATTCCATCTTAGTCCTAGAGATAGAGCATATGACAAATCAGTGCAATCTGCCTGGCCACGGTGATTGACCCGATGTTGGGCATGTGACAGCCTATCCAATTAAAGTAACACTTAGGACATTTGCTGATGACAAAGATGGTGTCTCTTTCTTGCTGGAACTGTGAGTTGTATAATTATTGTCAAAGCTTCTGGAAGCCATCTTAGAATAAAGAGGACAGCCAACCATAGTGGAAGACAACACTGAAAAAAGCATGCTTGGGAGATAAACAAACCAACCCCTTAGTATTTGATGACATTATTGAATTGCTTGATAAAATAAACAAAACTAAAGCCAAGACTACCTATGGATCTTTCAGGCAAATGAGTCAGTATATTTTTTCTCTTGTTAAGCCCGGTTTTAATTACTTTCTTTCTTCTCTGTTTTTTGCAGCACTAGCTCAAACGTTTAGTTAATCTGAATGAGGAGAATCCATTTCATCAGCATTGTACTTGTTTCCTATGACTCAACTTTTCCTTTTCTAATTTTCTTTTATGAATGAGGTTTTTGGAAGCAGGGTAATAAACAGCTGATAATGATTGGGATGAAAATCTCAGTCGTGTTCCAGGAGATACTTTGGAAAAGAATATGCATCTTCCGAATCAATACCATTTACATGCTGCTAACAGGAAGGGAATGAGAGATAGAGTGGTTTTGTTGTAGATGAAAATGCTTGCGTACTATGGGGAGGAATTAATTATGCAAAATAGCGAAATATGTGCAGACAAATGCTAATTTGTCAACCTGAAAACTGAGCTTCATAAATCTTAGTTTGCAATAAATTGAGTGATTTTCAAATATATCAGGCAAATGAGCTGAAACTCTGACATATGTATTTAATCCTGTCACCCATGTGCATATTATTTTCCATGGGATATGAAACCCCTGACCTCCAGGGCCAGATGTTACTGCATCTTTTGTGAATACGTCTGTGAATATTGCAGCTTCCTGTTTTTGCCACAGTAACTGCATAGCTGCTGAAAGAATAAAACAGCCTAATGAAACAGAATCACAGATCTTTACATGTGAGGGGGACTCAGGGAAGACTCTACCCAGCTAGTGTTTCCAGGAACACTGGAAATGGGTGCAACCCTCAGGAATTTCGTTTGCACTTCAGAGCAGAAAACATAGCAGGCTCTACGAAGACAGTTCAGGAAGGAATTACTAGAGACACACTTTTCCTGCACGAGTAGCTTCAGATTCTTGCATAAAAGGAAGACACAAGAGAGAAAACGGAGCACGTATGCAACAGTAAACTGTTGGCCTGGAATTGCTCTTGCTCCCCTTAGGAATGTAGCTATCCATATCTGGATGTCATGGTAAGGACCTAAATGTTGGGGAGGGGGTTTGTCCCTGGGCTTGCAGCACCTCCTGCATCCAGCCAGAGAGAAGCTACAGAGTTAATGCTGGAGCTGGGCTAGGATTGCAGGAAAGACAAAGCATTCCTGTAAGTTTAGAAGTGCTCCTCTTGGATTCCTCCTGGTTACTTAGACACTCCATTGGTAAAGGAGAAAGGAACAGGAGGTGTCTCATGAATGTACTTAATGAGATCAAGTAGGAGTCATGTCAGCATTCAAGATGAAACACGAGAGAAAAACAAGGCAGGGACACTTAAACATCTCTGTTTTATGTCCTTGCCATCACGATTTTGGGGACAGGACTTGTGAGCAAAGCCAGTGTCACTGGACACCAGGTGTCCTGATTATATCACTTTAGGTGAAAATAATTTTTCACTCTGGCCAATGCATCTTTCTCTGATGCCACCTTCACCAGCTCATCCTCATACCCTGCTGCCCACAAATGCTCAAACACCTCTTATTCCTGTAGAGACAGTGTGGCTGCAGTGCCAGTCACTCAGAAAGCCTTGCCAAGAAAGCAAAGAGCAAGAGGACTTGGAAAACTCTGGTGGTGATTCCTATTCAGGAACCGGTACTTTTTTAGTGCCTCTTTTCTTTAAATATATTTGAAGTAATTTATTTTTGAATATAAATTAGTGTGTGTGGCTTAACATCCCCATAAGTCATGACATATTATACATAGAAAGAAAAAACAAGCCTCTCTACCACCTTGTCCCCAAGGAAAAGAAAATTCCCCTTCCAGAGGCAAACCAATGTCATTCATCTTTTTTATATTCTTACTGTGATATTTTAAGCATTTACTGGCTTAAAGTGATGAAGATACACATGTTCCCTTTGCTATGTAAATGGTAGCATATCACCTAGACTGGGAGTCCCCAATCCTAGGGTCGTGGACCAGTACTGGTCCGAGGCCTGTTAGGAACTGGGCCGCACAGCAGGAGATGAGCAGCAGGCGAGTGAGTGAAGCTTCATCTGTATTTACAGCGGCTCCGAATCACTCACATTAGCACCTGAGCTCCACCTCCTGTCAGATCAGGTTTTTTAATTTAGGGAAAAAAAGCAAGAAATGTGACATATGTACTGCTCAAGTGTGGCAGTTGAAATGTACGAGTTTACCATATCCTGTTGGAACAGTGTCAATAGGAACAGAGAATGCCAGGTCTATAGTTTTCTACCCATTTCACAGACAAAGGAACTGGAAACGTGCACCAGGAAGGTTAATTGATTGACTCAAATAAGGTGAAGGATCCAGAGGAAAATCCCTTGATTTAGTTCAAGGACACTCCTACTCTCCTGGAGTGAATGAATTCCTCTTTGTGCATTTAGGCAGCATGATGTAAGCTGGTACAACACAACTTTTCTAGTCATTTTGCCACTTAGAAAACATGTAAATTCCCCAATTCCCCAAGCCAATGACGTCCTTCCTTCCTTTGAATTCATATGTCACTCCCAACCTCATTTTCTGTGGCACTCAAAATTTTCTATTAAAGTTATTTATGTATGATGTGATGTGGCAAGTATGGACTTTGGAGACACCCAGGTGACCTATCCAGCTTCAGCAGCTAGGGATACTGAAAGGGACCACATTTTGAGATGCACAAATGGAACACAAGGTATTTTTAATTGATATGAAAAGCCGTACAGAGACATGAACATTAAATGGCATTTGATTACACACTGAAAGAAGGGTCTTGATTGAAGACAGAATATTACATAGAATCATCATGGCCTTGGACCATTCATGCTCTCTACAGCCCCCAGCCTGAGGTCTCTCTGAGCTTGCCTGCTTTTCCAGCCTGAGGTCTGCCTGAGCTTACCTGCTGTTCTCCAGAACTGAGAGCTGTAGTCCAAGCCCAGGAGTGTCCATTTTGTTTCTAGACTGGCCTGAGATGGCTTTTGCCTTGGGAAGAAGCTGCACCTTCAATGTCCCTTCTTCTCCATGCCTGGGATCTAGGAAGGCTCTCAAGAGGGCTGTTTCTCAGAGTGGAGTTCTCCACATCATCGTGCCCTGTGATTATTAAGTTAGCTCAGGCAGAAGCATCCTGCCTACTTGGCAAATCCTGAGAAGAAGGCTGGGAGAGTAGCAGCTTCCTCTGGTGAGCCATCTCAGGCTTGTTTCCTCTCCATTATCAGGAGCAGCTCCGCAGAAGCCTTGTTAAGAGGTGGGACATGCTCTCTCTTTCCTGCTCCTACAATGTCAAGGGGAGACTTTGAGGGCCCTGCTGCTGGCAGAGCTGCCCTGCAGAGCTGGGCTGCCCAGACCACAGGGCCTTGGTATGGCAAGGGTCTATGAAGCTAAGCTGTCCAAAATGTCTGTCCTGGGGAAGGCACAAGGAGAAGGGCACTCAGAGCCAGAGATATCAGCAGCAGCTTCCTGTTCCAAAAAGAGGACGGTTGAGGGGAGAAGTGAATGATGCCCAGTGTATCCCACAAGGCTGCAGTAATAGGTGGCTGAAAACACAAAAAAGGTCATTAGTCACCTTTTCCCTTTTTGTAAGAAAGGGAAGAGTCCGAGCAACTGAAGGCGCTCCTGTTCGGCCCCAGAAGCCCCATAGCTGTTCCCTGGCCCTGTGTGCTGGGAGGCCCTGCAGTACTTACCTCTGCACTGACAGGGAAGGAGCCTTGCTCCTGCACTCACTTGCTGTGAGGCTGACTTCCCTGGGCCTGACACCTCACCTGCAGAACGTGAGGACAGGGCCACCACAAATTAAGGTGGAATGCATCGCGGACTCCTGCAAATACCGTACTCTACAGATGACCCCGGGAGGTCAAATTAGACAGCAACTCCTGGGGTTTGGGCATCTGTTCCCCTCTCACTTCAGACCAAAGCTCCCTCCCTCCTGCCCTGCCCTCTCTACCATTCCTTCTTTCCCTTCTCTCCCTTCTCCCTCTTTTCCTCTCCCTCTTATTCTCTTTCTCTTACGTTCATTTCAAGGAAACAAGACACTCTCCCATAGCAGGCTCAGAGTATTCTTAAGCTACATAAGACAATCTCGGTGCCAGTGTGGTGAGATCACAAATCTCTTTATACTACATCTCAGGCTTTGCCGAGCAAATGTATTGTCTTTGCTGTCTAGAATGACTGTCCGCCCTCCTGAGCTATCTTAAGGGTTGCTGAGGAAGAGTCAGAATTATATCTTCATCCAAGAAAATTTAAAATGTAGTCCACCCCATTCATGGTTTCTTTAGATTTTGAGCAGACTCTTGGAGATCACTGCTTGGTCTTTTAAATGCTCCCCTTTTTCCCTTGTCCCTTGTCCCTCTCCAAAGATGTCCTGGAAAATGGAGGCTTACAAGACCTTCTAGGGCAAGGATGTGGGGCTTCAATCTCAAGCTACCTCTCCAGTGTGCGTGAGGGGCACTGCAGCTTAGTAGGGATGGTCCTGTCACTGGTTGGTTGATGCTGATGCTTGTGGCTGAAACTCTGTGGTCTCTGCTTTCGTGGCTGGGCAAGGGTCTATCACCGCTTGGCCTCCTCTTCCCTCTTGCTGGTGCCGTGCTTCCCACTGTGTCTTGTCTACATCCTCCATCTGCCCCCGGCCCAGGCTGTTCACCTCTCAACCTCTACTGTGTGCTCAACTCATCCTCCTCTCAGTGGGTCTTGAGGCACTTGCATGGTGTCCATGCAACATGGGATGCAAGGGCCGCTCAGGGGGCGAGCGTGACCTGCACACTGCCCAACCAAAGACCTCTCCCTCCTAACTCTGCAGGGATGCCTCATGTTGCACGTTGGTATGTTGTAATTACACACATACAGACTGTATGTGTGCAGATGGATAGATAGATAGATATTAACATTTTAGAAAGGGAAATAGGGCTGCAAGTCTAATAGTCTCTAGTCTCTCTCCCCATCTTCTGTTTCCACTTTCCTCTCTGCCATCAACCACACCACAATAACTGAGGTCAGAAAGACCTCCTAACGTCGTTCCTGTCTACTCAGACCTTCTTTACTTAAAGCTCCTTGAGCTTGCCGGCTGGCCTTACCATGGCTGTGTTAAGCGGGAGCCAGACAATGTAAAATATCACTCCTTTCCGGACAAGGCCTGGCTCTCCACCCTGTTGTTTACTTTACAGCGCACATGATTTTGAAGGTCAGAAGCATTCTCTTTGCTCCCCTTCCAAACAGTCCTTATGCATTCCCGCCTTATCAAACCAGTGCCCTCTGTATCCCAGGTAGATTAATGCCTTGAGTCTATTAGGGAGAAGGTCATGTACATAGAAGGACAAAAGAAAAAAGCATATCAATGTTTTTAAAAATCTTGTCCCTATTCCCTGGAAAAGCAGAGCTTCCTCCTGCCAACACACACATAAACACACCCCTTCTCCATCCTGCTGGGCCCTTTTGGGCTCTTCCAGACCAGGACAGAAAGCCTTGAGGAGAACCACATTGCCAAGGAGAACCACACATGTTTTAGGGACACAAGGAGGGGGTTTCTGTTCTGCTGGCAATGTGCATTTTTGACCTGGGTACTGTTAATAAAAAGTGCAACACAGTGCAGTGGCTTGTGCCTGTAATCCCAGCACTTTGGGAGGCTGAGGCTAGAGGATCGCTGGAAGCCAGCCTGGGAAACATAGAAAAAATAAAAAAATAGCTGGGCACGGTGGCACATCACTGTAGTCCCGCTACTCGGGAGGCTGAGACGGGAGGATCAGGGTCTTAAGCCTGCAGTGAGCTATGATTGTACCACTGCACTCCAGCCTGGGTTACAGAGCAAGAACTTGTCTCAAAGAGAGAAAGAAAAAAAGTGCAAAAGCACAACCAAGGCAGGAAGTCTTGGTCAAAGCACACAACCCCTTTGGGCAAAATGCCATCTTTTGCCCGTGACCATGGTCTGCTCCATTCTGGCTTTCCCTATGTGGCCCTGCTTTTCTGGTCTCCTGTGGGCCTGAGAACCACAATCCTCCTTGTCCACGTCTCCACCCAAGCTTGGCTTCCTTTCTTCAATTCTGCACTCTTCTCCCCTGTGGCTTTGTCTGGTAATTTTTGCTTCCTTGCTCATTTTCCTGGGCAGGCCCCCTTGACCCGGTCTAGCCTGGTTTAATTAAAGAGGGCATCTGCATGCCTCCCCCAGTCCAAGCCTCTCTCTCCAGCTCTGATTATTCAGTTTTGACAAGAGCCCGGTTGGCTCATCCAGATTCCAAGCATTTCATGGAATTTTATCACCAACCAGGGCTAAGTGACAGGGGAAAGAGAGTGGAAGGAGAGGGAAAAGACAAGGCAGTGATTGTTAGCCGTATTATTTTGAATTAGACAGTCCTGAATTTGTGCAACTATTTTTTTTTTTTTTTTTTTTTTTTTTGAGATGGAGTTTAGTTCTTGTTGCCCAGGCTGGAGTGCAATGGCGCGGTCTCTGCTCACTGCAACCTCCACCTCCCGGGTTCAGGTGATTTCTCCTGCCTCAGCCTCCCGAGTAGCTGGGATTACAGGCGCCACCACCATGCCTGGCTAATTTTTGTATTTTTAGTAGAGATGAGGTTTCATCATGTTGGCCAGGCCGGTCTCCAACTCCTGACCTCAGGTGATCTGCCCACGTTGGCCTCCCAAAGGCTGAGATTAGCCCAGCCCTGCGCATCTGTTTTTTAATTTTTTATTTTTTTAATCTGGGAAGAAAGACAAGAAGCTGAAAACAGTGCTTGCCTTAGTATTTGGGAAGGAGGAGGTATAGATGAGTTTGGGGTGGGTGGGGGAAGGATGTGACCATTAAAGAGACCTTTGGCTTTATACCTAGTGTTTCAATTTTTTAAAAAAGAATGCCTTGAATTATTATCTGTAAGATCAAAAGAAAAAAATTAAGTATACTTGCCTAGAAACAAAAGATAAATTTTTGCAAAATAAAAATTAATAAAAGCCAGAGTCGACATACATAAGATATCAACATTGTTCTGTACACTCCAATAATGCCTAGCCTGATGTTGTCTCTGCACTGGACCCTGAGCCATATCTTGTCCCTCTTTGCATCTCTAGTGTCAACTGTGGACACTGGCAGGGATTTGGCTCTCTAGGACTGTTGTAAAGGAAACCATTTGACTGTTTAAGGGGTAGCAGAGGAAGTGACAATAATTCAAGAAGTGGGCAGTGAGGAAGCAACAAGTGAGCAGAAGTAAAAACAAAGGGAGTGGGCAGGGCGCGGTGGCTCACGCCTGTAATCCCAGCACTTTGGGAGGCCGAGGAGGGCAGATCACGAGGTCAGGAGACCGAGACCATCCTAGCTAACATGGTGAAATCCCGTCTCTACTAAAAATACAAAAAATTAGTCGGGCGTGCTGGGGGGTGCCTGTAGTCCCAGCTACTCGGGAGGCTGAGGCAGGAGAATGGCGTGAACCCGGGAGGCGGAGCTTGCAGTGAGCAGAGATCGAGCCACTGCACTCCAGCCTGGGCGACAGACAGAGCAGCGAGACTCCATCTCGAAAACAAACAAACAAACAACAAAAAAACAGAACGGAGTGGACTCTGCCCCTTTGGCCAGGATGCCTATTCTTTCTGGAAATAAACAGCAAAATATTGGGATTGGGTGCTCTGCTCAATTTTATTACCCCAGTGCTTCCCTTAAGCTGCTCCTGTGTGCGACTGCAGGGAACTCATCAAGAAGAATCTTCTTCGATGGCTCTGAGCATGGCGGAAAGTAGGAATCTCTGCCAGCCATGGAGGTAAAATGTTCCTGTGGCAATCAGGTTCCAACTCATAGACTTGCCACACTCTGACGATCCGCATGTGAATTGTGAATTGCTCCAAAGTGCACCCAGATTGGGAGTGGGGAGCAGTCACCCCCTCCCTTTAAACTACCTTTTCTCTCAATTTGCTGCTGCAGATGACAACACAATTCTTGTTGCATTGATTTGGCTGGGAAAGTGAGAAAATGGCAGCAACATTAATTAAAAATAATACGCCACACAAGAGATAGCTTGAACTCACTTCTTCTCTTAGTATCCTCTGTGTTCCCTTCTTTTCAACTTACTGTGGACACTATAGGAAAAATGTGTTGTTCGGTAGAAATATGAAAGAAAAGTGAGAGATATTAAAGAAAGGGCTCTAAATGTGATGAAGAGCTTCAATCTTAGCGGCAGATTTTTAAGACACTAAAAGGAATACTAGAGAATCAGAGGGAAATAATTGGGTTCCTAAGGTTAGGGTGGCAATAGAGAGATTGGAAGGAAGTGGTATAAATGGACAATTAAAAAAAAGGGAAGTAATACTATTCTCCAATAAAAAGAACGTGGGGTCCTTGGAGAAATGGCTGAGTCCAGGGCTGGGGCAGGAAACATACAAGAAGAATCTAGAAGGTCTTATAGCACTGAAAAGTAAGGAAGTGCTCAAAAATAAATCAAAACAACAAAAATTCCCAACTGGGAAATCAAATGGACACAAGGGACAACTAACAGAGCTCCCGATGGGCAAAGAGGGAATGATTTGAGCAAGACAATGAATAATGTGGCATTTTAGTTTTAGTTGTAGAGACAGAGTCTCACTCTGTTGCCCAGGCGGGAGTGCAGTGTCATGATCATAGCTGACTGTAATCTCATCTCCTGGTCTCAAGCGATCCTCCTGCCTCAGCCTCCTGAGTAGCTGGGACTAGAGGTGCACGCCACCACACCGGGTTAGTTTTTTTTAATTTTTATGTAGAGATGGGGTCTCACTATGTTGTCTAGGCTGATCCTGAACTCCTGGGCTCAAGCGATCTTCCCGTCTCAGCCTCTTGAAGTGCTGGGATTACAGATGTGAGCCACCATGCTTAGCCAATGTAGTATTGAATTACACCTAAAGTATAAATATCCGTAAGTCTATGCTGGTATAAATAAATGATTGAAGGTATAAATTAATAAGGAAGAAGAAACAAATATCCTATACAGGATTCTAAATACTTGATCAAGCTATACCCCCTTAAGGTGACTCCCTACAAAGAGGATGGCATGAGGACAGGAAGCAGATGGAAACTTTGCAGTGGAGAAATCTGACAAACACGACCTCCCCAGGGTGATCCAGGCCAACAGTATTATGCATAAATCATGTTAATAGCATGCATCCTTGATATGAGTGGCATTTCACCTCAGTGGTGGTTCCACCCCCAAACCCATAACTCCTGCCTAACCATGAGAAAAAGAATCAGACAAACGCAAATGGAAGGGCATTCTATGAAATATCTGACCAGCACCCGTCAACAATGTCAAGGTCGTCAAAAATGAGAAAAGTCTGAAACTGTCACAGTCTGGAGATGCCTAAGGGGGGAAATGATGATGAAATGTAACGTGGGATCCTGGAGAGGGTCCTGGAACAGAAAAAGGACATTAGGCAAAACTAAGGACATCAGGCTGACGTGTGGACTCTGGTTAGTAACGGTGTATTGGCCGGGCGCGGTAGCTCATGCTTATAATCCCAGCACTTTGGGAGGCCGAGGCGGGCGGATCACGAGGTCAGGAGATGGAGACTGTCCTGGCTAACACGGTGAAACCCCGTCTCTACTAAAAATACAAAAAAAAAAAAAAAAAAGTTAGCCGGGCGTGGTGGTGGGCAACTGTAGTCCCAGCTACTCGGGAGGCTGAGGCAGGAGAATGACGTGAACCCGGGAGGCAGAGCTTGCAGTGAGCCGAGATCGTGCCACAGCACTCCAGCCTGGGCGACAGAGCGAGACTGCATCTCAAGAAAAACAAAACAAAATGGTGTATCAGTAGAATTGCTTGCCACCATAAATGTGAACTACTACATGAAACTGGGTCCAGACAGAAAAGGAAACCCTTACAGTTGCCCTCACAGAGCCAAGAAACCACCTCGATTGCCATGCTGACATTGTAAAAATGTATAACAATCACAGCTGCACTTTTAAAATTTGATGCTGTTCTAAATGCCTATAATGCCAGGTAGTCTCCTTTAGAAGTGAAAGCAATAGTTTTGGCTATCCACTTTATTTGTTCCAGCCTTGTTGACAGAGTAGGATGACTGAGCCAAAGAAGGAAGAAAGCCACTATGGGGAAGGATCCATGAAGTTGAGGGACATAGTATTTGAAATTAAATGGTCCTCCGAAATCCAAAATCCACACCCCCCCATGTGCATGCTACACAATGTGGCTTTTCTTTTCTTGACCTCCCATAAGATTGAAGTTTTCCTCTTAATGTTGAATTCATAAAGTTATTTTCACTTAATTATATCTGCCTTTAAGGGGATTCTCTAAAACATTCAGTTCTGACCACTTAGAAGTTCTCTTCTGTTTCCCGTTTTGTCTCTGACTTTTTCCTGTGTGTCCCTTTGTTTCCTAGTTAAAATCACAGCTTCTAAAGTAAGCAAGGAAAGGATTTTGTTTTCTTAAACCCATTTAATGGGGGAGCAAATCAGAAGCCAGCTAGAAAGGCCGCCACCTCTTTATTTGTGGTGTTAACCAATTAAAAGGTGTTACTCTCTTGGTAATAAAGTGTAACCTTGCTCTTCTGGATTATTTACTCCAGCCTCTTTCGATTTGTCTTGTTGTTTAATTTGCTAGCTTGAATCACACTGGACTTAGTTGCCAAAATCATCCGGAGCTCCACTTAAGTCGAAGCCCTTCTCTGTTGGAGGAAAAAATATTGAACCATTCCTTCCTTTACTTGCAGCTGGCTGTCGCTGGATCTAGTAACAAAGTCAATGCCACAGAGAGATAATTGCTGAAATCTCCTAGAACAGTTGTTCTCCACCAGACAGCTGTTCATACGAGAGCTGTACCTTCCTTAACTTTTATGCACCAAAAGGGAAAGTAGTATCCAGACAGAAATGATAAAGCAAGAATTTATAACTGCATTTATCCAAATATCTAGATAACTGAGTTAATAAACTGCATAACCGCCATGCCCTTTATGCCCCTGTTCCCTTTGCATTTGCACGCAACGCTAATGAGATATTTGGTCAGATTTTAATATCATAGAGGACACGTACTGTGCTTCTATAACAGCACGTCCCTTGCCGCCAGAACGGGTTTGGTTTGACTTTTGAGCTAGCCCTTCTGTTTTTACGTAAATGAGAGATTTGGCAAAATAAGAATGACTAACACCTTTTATTAAACTTTTGGGTTTCCACAATGCTTTAACATTCATGATGTCATTAGATCTTCACAACCTAGTGTTGTATGAAAGGCTAGTGCTACATTCTCTATTTTACAAGAAAGGAAACTGCAGTACAGAATATCATGGACTAATCCCTGAGCTGGTAAAAAAAAAAAAAAAAAAAAAAAAAAAAAGTAGCCTTAAGCTGAAATTCAGGGCCAGGTGTGGTGGCTCACGCCTATAATCCCAGCACTTTGGGAGGCCTAGGTGGGTGGATCACTAGGTCAGGAGATCGAGACCATCCTGGCTAACATGGTGAAACCCTGTCTCTACTAAAAATACAAAAAATTAGCTGGGCGTGGTGGCGGGCTCCTGTAGTCCCAGCTATTCAGGAGGCTGAGGCCGGAGAATGGCATGAAGCCGGGAAGCGGAGCTTGCAGTGAGCTGAGATCGTGCCACTGCACTCCAGCCTGGGTGAAAGAGCGAGACTCAGTCTCAAAAAAAAAAAAAAAAAAAAGACTGAAATTCAGGTCTTCCAGATTTAATTCCTAAGATTTTTGTCTAATATGAATGTTTACATATTTTCTTTTGGGATCTGAATTCACTTGGTTGTCTGATGAAATGTCTCCTGAAAATGGCAGGTACACCCGGAGAGACACACAATTTTGCTCATAATTTCAAGAGGTTTACCATCAGCCCCAGGCTAAGAACCACTGTTCTATGCTATTCAATCTCTATAACAGCAATAGGGCAAGAAATAAATTCTGAAATGGGCGGGGTGCGGTGGCTCACCCCTGTAATCCCAGCACTTTGCCAGGCTAATGTGGGTGGCTCACTTGAGCCCACGAGTTCGAGATCAGCCTGGGAAACATGGCGAAAGCCCATCTCTACAAGAAATACAAAAAAATTTAGCTGAGCAGGGTGATGCATGCCTATAGTCCTAGCTACTCAGGAGGCTGAGTTGGGAGGATTACTTACAGTGAGCTAGGATTGTGTCACTGCACTCAAGCGGGAGTAACAGAGTGAGACCCTGTCTCCAAAAAAAAAAATTCTGAGATGGGATATTAAGCACTGAGAAGATGAGAATTAAAACCAAGTTCCTTTGGTTCTTTTCCAAATTTTCTTTCTTCTCCTGAAATATATGGTCTCTCAGAAGGGATGGCATATCCCGAAATTAAATGTGTTAAAACATGTCCTGGGGGGAAATATGAAAAAAAATGGGAACATGTAGATGAAAAAAAACAACAATCTAAGAAGATACCAAACCGAAGTGATGGGAGGAAGTGTGTAATGAAGGGAATATAAATAATGGTTAATGAGCCATCTGAATCATGGCACCTGTGCAGCCAACATCCTGTGCTGATTTAAGAAATCTGTTTGGGGTGGGTGGGGGGCCTGGCAAGGGGCTTGGGATAGAAGCAGAGGTGGAGGAACAGAGCGTGGCCTACCAAACAGGCAAACAGATGCCAACTGGGCACAGATTCTTCTCATACTTGGCCTGGTGGATGTGTCCCACACATCAGTGGCATCTGTAGCTATTTGTATCTGCAAGCCCTGGAGAACCCACGCTTTACAATAAAGACCAGCTCATGCTGAGAGCTTGTGAGCCGTTTCTTGGCCAGGGTTCCTGTCACTGTGACTGGACCCAGAGGCAATGCCTTGCCCTGACTGTCATTTCTCATGAGCTCCTTATTCCCCACTGCTGGATGAACATTGAGGCATCATCTTTCCTGCCCTGTGGCCTTCCAGTCTGCCGGGTTTAATTCGATGCCCTGTCTTGACCTCCTTCTCCTGTGTAACCTGTCTGGGCTGACTGCCTGGCTCCAAATGAGTTCTCTGCTTCATTCTCCATGTGTGAGCTTCACTGAGTTTGCGTCCATTCTAAATGGCCTGAGTACAACTCTAATGTAAGCTCAGGACTATCCCAGTCCCAGTTTCTCTCTTCGACCTGTGACTGTCCACAACCCCATAGCTGCCTCTGCCACACCGATGCCACCATGACCTTGCCCTTTAGCCCCTGGTGTGCACTTGCCAGTAGGGGATTCCTCCTGAATAGAGGGTTTGGAGGGAATTCCTTTTCTGTCCTTAAGACTGAACTTCTAGGAGGTGGACTTGGGTCAGGGGGCTGGGGTGTAATGGACAGCAGTGTGAAATGAGCAGGCACCATCAGATGCTGAGGCACGATTTGCAAAATAAATCGGAAAACTAGGCCTTCAAGCAAAGGTAAAAAAAATGGTTCTCAAGTTCTCTAGAAATTCCATTTTCAAGGATCTTTGGGCCAATACTCCCTCCTTTAATTGGTACCTGTCTCTCACACGCCTCACCTCGGTACTGGCTGTGTCTGCCCATGTGATTATGTAATGTCTTGATCGGGGTACAGGATATCAGGTTGGATGTCTGTCCACTGCAGTAATGCCAAGATCAAATTAGTAATTTTGAAATTTGATGGTGCTTAACAATAAGAAAATTGGCCTTTTTCAGCAGCGTTACCTTGGCTATTTTAATGATGACATTTTTCTGTTCCAGTGGTTGGCACTTAGCTTGGCACTCAACCAACAGATGGTCCATCCAGATAGTGTCTACCTGACACAGAATCAAGAATTTCTGTTCATGCATTTGACTGTATTAATGACTAATTTGTGCCCAGTCAATTGGATTAGATAAGTGGGATAGATCTAATTAGTCAACTCATTTTCTTTTTCCTTTAAAGGACAAAAAAAACCTTAAAAAAGTTATATGCAACCTATTCTCCCAAAGATACTATCGTCTATGGTAGGCTTAACTTCGTGAAAGTCAGAAAGAGAATTCAAGGTGATTTAAATGATAATAGACACAAGAGCCACCATCGAAAGGTAGGAAACAGAGGTATGAAAAACAGTTTATATTAACATAGAACACTAGTTGATATAAACTATAAGCCAAGAAAATGTCACATCTATGTGTAATGTACTCACAACAGGCCTCCTATTTTGATAGGGATATGTATTTTCTTTCATAGGTTAATTCATGGTGGTTTGAATAAAATTTCAATAAATTCCAGCCAAAGAGAAAATGTATTAGTGATGCATATAATCTGCACGTGAATATCTGGGAGTGGCTGCATGATTATCTTTGGCATTCATCTGGCACACTCTTCATTAGTACCTTTCTCAGGAAGAGCTAACCCCAGTGTGCATTTATTCTAGCTGTAAAGAAGTGATGTCTTTCAGTAAAAAGCATGTAATAACCGGTGATATTTGTGCCCCTTGTAGTCTCACCTTCATTTCACAAATGTTTCAGTTTGGGGCAATAAACCTGCATAATTGGAACAGAATTCTAAAACCATATCTACATAAAGTAATAGAACTATGCTTGAATTGTTCTGACTGTCACCTCTCACAGGGCTGTTAGGTAAATAGAATTTATTCCTTATGATAATTTCAAACATAGTTAAGGCCTGCTGGTTATTTGGAGCTTTGGGTGTTGAGGGGCTTTCTGGGGCTCTGACTGGTCTCAGCGGGAAAGGGTTCCACAATTGATTAGTGATGTCTGGCATGGGCACAGGAGGGGAGAGCTGTAGTATTTAACATTGTTCTAGTCACAAAGAATGACTGCAGTATTATGCAGAGAAATCACATTCTGTAGACCCAGCTAAATGTGTCAGTTGAAAGTGATTCAGTCCAAGCTTGTCCAGGAAACACACAACTAAAATTAGTTGTTTTGTGACTCAACACATGTTTGGGGATGCAGAACTGCTTTATATATGTCAGGAAGGGAAAAGAAAACCCCACAAAACTTTTAATCATTTGATGATGTAATACAATCTTACTCTTAGGATAGTCAGTTGATAACCAGATCAGTTCCAAGCAGTAGGATTATAAATTCTGAAGTTAAAAGTATAAAAGTGCACACATACTCAACAATCATTGCTATTAATGCTGCTGCATCAGATGTGAAGAAAACCACATTTGAGAGTCCTATGTGATCGCAATAGGAAAACAGCCCCTTAAGGAGTGATATTTTTCAGCAAGTTGCTAAGACATTGAGTTAACATGTGGCCCACATACTAGAACCTTCAACTGAGTTTCCAGAATGTCTCCCGAAGTGGACTGAATCTGCCAAGTTGTCCTCCTGGTAGTGTAGTTCATGACCTAATGGAAAGAATCCATATCCCAGGGAGCAGCTGGACATTCAGCAAGGAGGGAAAAAACATTTCTCTCTGAAGAGAGATGCTTTTTATTCCCAATCTTTGGGGTGTGGTAGAGGGAGACAGTTCCATGAGGCCCTAAATAGTATTCCATATTGCAAATCAGGAAGCATAATTTGTTTATGTTTGCATTTTAGCATCTACATAATGACTAGCACATAGTGGGGGCTTGAATAACTGATTGACAAAATAAATAAAAAGGAATGAATACATTGATGAAGAGATGAGTTAATTCTAGGCCAGACTAGTTCTAGAGATAATTTGAGGTCATCCTTGCCTTCACATGTATGGCTGACTAGATACAGAAAAAGAGTCCAGAGGATGTGAATTTTTCTGCACCCATCCAATTCTGAAATGCCACAATTCCAGAGTTCTAATTATGCATGATGCAAACTTCCTATAACTCCATCACTCGGTAGAGAATGCCAGGGAAAGACATTCCCTTTCCTGGGCTTCCTATTTGGAATCTCTCTCAGCTCACAAGAGCAATGTGTGTTGAGTCTTGAAAAGGGCATGGAATAGAATGATCATTTCTGGGATAACCTAAGTTGGAATTCTCTAACTTTTCCTCAGTGAGAGACACTGAGACAGATGTGACCTCTGAGATGAGAGACAGTGACAAATGTGACCCCTCCTCCTTTCTTCTTGATTGGCATGTAAGTTTGCATATTTTATACAGATCACACAACCACTCCACTTAGCAGGCATTATGGGTTGAATTGTGTCCCTCTACGAAAAATTAATATGTTGAAGTCCTAACCCCTAGCACCCCAGAAAGTGATTTTATTTCAAGATACAGTATTCATCGAGGTAATCAAGGTAAAATGAAGCCATTAGGGTGGCCCTAATCCAATAAGAATACGTTCTTATAAAAAGAAGGGAATTTGGAGACAGACACACAGGGAGAATGCCATTTGGACATGAAGCCAACCATCTAGAAGCCAAGAAGAGATGCCTGGAACAGATTCTCCCTCACAGCCTTCAGAAGGAACCAACTGTGCCAGCACCCTAATTTTGGACTACCAGTATCCAGAACTGTAAGACAATAAGTTCGGTTGTTTAAGGCTTTCAGTTTGTGGTACTTTGTTTGGGTAATGCTAGGAAGCTAATATAGTTGACCAAAACTATATTATAGTTCTTGGTTAATATAGTTAACCAAAAATAGCCTCAGACATCTTTGTGGTCAGAAGTTGCTATCAATACAATATGGTACATTTCTGTCTAGAGTCTATGCTATGATATGTGGTTTGTTTCAGCTATCTATTGTAACAAATCATTATAACACACTGATGGCTTAAAACATCTAAAATGACAATGATCTATTACTTCCCATGACTCTGTGATTTGGCTGGGGCTTAGCTGAATGGTTCTTCTGCTCACACTGGCCTAAATCTCATGCTGCTTTTACTCGGGAGTTTGGTTGGGAACAAGATGCTCAAGATGATGTCTCCTGTTCCAAGATATCTTTTCATAAGCCCTACCCAAGCTCCTTACAGGGTAGCTAGAACCCAGGAATGCAAAAGCAGAAGTCACCAAGCCTCTAGGGGCAGAGGCCCACCCCTAGAAGGGGTAGACCTGGATCTGGCACAGCATCACTTCTGCTACATTCTATTAGTCAAGCAAGTCACAAGGCCCAGCCTAGACTCAAAGAGAAGACAAACAGCTTTCACCTCTTGTTGAGAGGAGACCATGATTAATCCACCACAAGGATGCTGTTTGTTCCCCTGACCTCACCTGTGCTCCTACCCTTCCTAAAGCTGTTTTCCCCATGCCACACAACTGAGTACATCTACAGGATCTGTCTGAGATAGAAAGTCTGGCAGTGGCTTGAGATGTCCTGCTCTCAATCTTTGGTATATAATTGACTATGGCTTCTGGCCCCATGTTACTCTTCAAGTCTCCTTTGCTGTCAATCACACAAGGGAACCAATGTCCAAGTTGAAGCTCTGCACTCCCCTCCCCAACACTGACTTAATCTTTTGGACAAGGCTTCTGTCTAGGTCCCAGATCTCAGCTCCCTGTCATCATACTGCCAACACTCCATGTCTCCACCACAACTGGGGGCTTGCTCTGAACATGCTTGGTGGCAGAGTACAACTGCCCAGAGTACAACCATCCCTAACCCATGCACTGTGCTGGTTCTATTGATAATTGCCTAGATTTCCAAATCTTTTCTGTCTATAGTATTCTTCCCACTGGAAAGGATACTATGTTTCTGATAATTTTCAAAACTATGGTTAAGACTGATGTGCTCTTTGGACCCTGTGTCTGGTATGCTTGATTGTACCTTTGGAATAATCTTAACAGCTGGTCATTTCTCCCCTGAACTTGTTACATCCTGATGTGGGTTTTCATGCCAAGAATGGACTCACCTATATCTACATCTTCTCCCAACTGCTTTTGGAGAACTAGAGGTGCTTGGCCTAAATCCTATGTTTAGAGGCACCTTGATGACATCAGCTAGGAATGGCCACTTGTCATATCTCTCACGTGTTGACCTGTGCTACTCCTTCCATCCTCAGCTTCCAGCCGTCACCTGCTATGAACAGGAGCAAGGGACATGTGGGTTCATGCAGAGGAGGGTGAAACTACTTCTTCTAGCTTAAACACTTGTCACTTTATTAACTGTGAGGTTGATTGTTTCAGTTAGGACACTTTTGGCTACAGATGGAAACTCTGGCGAATAGGAAATTAATTAAAGTATGCATGTATTGGCTCACATAATAGAGAAGTAGAGATATAGGCAGACTTCAGATGAAGCTAGATTCAAGGTTCCCTTGATGCTAACGGGATTGGGTTTCTCTCCTCTTGCCTTAGCCTAGTGTCATCCTGGCTCCTTTCTTGGGCTTTTTGTGGGGTTCCCAGTAACACTGGGCCCACCCTTCATAGGGTAAGACAGCTGGCACAGTGCCATTCTTGCCTCTTCCCAGGGGAGAGAGTTATCATCTTTCTCAGTCCTGTCCACACGAGTCCTGGGGCTCACCTGACTGGATGGGTTTCTGCCACTGGTTTGCTCTGAGTGTTCAGGCTAAACAATTAAGACGGTTGTTTGGCTCAAATCTGGGTCATATGAAACCCCATGAAGACCCCATGGATGAGAATGGATGGTAAATCTCTGACCAATGATCAGGGACTGTGGCTGTAAGAAAGGGGAGGACTGTTGGGAATCAAGGTAGAATACATGTCTGCCATATTGATAGAAATAGCATCTTGGATGACACATTCCCAAAATGCTTAAAAGGCTGGACTAATGGGCTTGAATTTGTAAAATAAACTATGTATGAAGTGTTTCACATGAATGCAAAAAGTCATCCTAATATGAAAAATACTCTAGTCAACTATAAGCTCAGTATGAGCCACTAAATTGATTTGCCTATCAGCAACATTAACAAAAGCTAATATACTCTAATTTTCTATCTATTAGAATTATTTAATATTGGATTCAGTGGCCTTAGGAAATAGTTTCTAACTGTGACTAGATATGATAAACCAAAAGCCATATAATCATGTATAGGGATGCCATGGCGGGAACCTGGGGCTCATGGACTCATACATTCATTCACTTATTCATTCATCACATATATACTGAATGCCTATGGTGCAGGCTCAGATCTCTCTCAGCAGATACTGAGACAAAATGTAGCATGCAAACTATTCTTTAAGAGTCATCACCAGTGGAAATGGGGAAGGAAGCAAGATTGGACAGATGCAATACAGGTCCAGCAAGGCCTTGACCCTAGGGTGCTCTAGAACTTCAGAGGAAATAGTGTCCATCTTATTATTGTATTAGGCTGAAATGGCTGGGCCTTGATACGTTGAATTTGATTAGTCATTGGATGTGGGCCCCCTGGGGAAGGAAGACTATGGTTCCAGGGGAGGCAACTTTCTGCAGCTGAGACAGACCCTAGAGGAGCTGACAGTTGGAGATGAGTCCTTCCAGGTCCACCAAAGCACTGTACCAGGCATTCAGAATACAGCAATCAACACAACAGACAACAAAATTTAAGCAAGACTGAGCACTCTAGTAGAAGAACAGAATAGAATTTTTAAATGCCTGAATGAATGTGTATGAGTTAGTGATAAATGCCATGCTGGAAAATTCATCATGATAAGGTGAAGGTAGAACACGATGGAAGAGGAAATGGTGGGTAGTGGTATGATGGTTGTGCTATTTTCATCAGTGATTCTTAAGCAGAAATCTACAGAAGTGAGAGAAAGAACTCTACATACATTTGGGGATAAGATCTCCAGACAGAGAGCACAGCAAATACCAAGGCCTTGAGGAACATAAGGATACCAGCATAGCTGAGTGGAGGGAGTATGGGGAGAGTGGCAGGAGATGAGCTTAGAAGGACAGCAGGCAAGCAGGTCATGCCAGGCCATGGCCTAAGTTCATACTTGAGGTTCATGGTAAAGACATACTGTGAAGTGGCAATAGAGGTAGCTTCTTAGAGGCACTCCCTTCACTTAGCTGCTCATTTATAGAGGAGTAAACTGAACCCCATGGAAGTTATATGATTAGTACAAAATTGCATAGCTAGGTATAAGCCCTAGAGAAATTCAGAACTAAGACAGACAATGCATGATGTATTCATTAGGATGCCATTGGCTACATGTAAGAGAAACTTTGGATTCAGACAGGCTTCAATAAAAGGAAACTTAATTATCTTACGTTACTGGCAGACCAGAGATGGGAAGGCCCTAAGCGTAGCTCTTTGAGTGGTCCAATGATGTTCTGTCTATCTTTTCAGCTGGCACCCTCAATGTATCAGTCAGGGTGGGCTAGGATACGCTGCAATAATAGGCCTCAATTCCAGTGGCTTTAAAAAGCAGACACATGGAGAGATAGATAGATATTAATAGATAGAGATATAGATATTTATAGATAGAAATATTTATATATTTTTATATTTATATCTCTGTGATCTATCTCTATCTATCTATCTATCTATCTATCTATCTATCTATCTATCTATCTATCTATCTACCTACCTACCTACCTATCTATCTACCTATTTATCATCAATCTATATTTACTCATGCTACGTGCCCATCATAGGACACTATTTTTATTAGCTATCAGGCACTCCTCACTGTAGTCACCTAAGTACTCACACTGACAAAACCACTCCCATATAGAACATTGCTGATCACCATGCCAGAAGAAAATGAAAATTCTAGAGTGTCTTGCAGCAGCAATTAGATGCTCTGTTTCAAAAATAACACACATCATTTCTGCTCACAACTCATTGAC
Source organism: Hylobates moloch (assembly GCF_009828535.3). NCBI lineage: Eukaryota > Metazoa > Chordata > Mammalia > Primates > Hylobatidae > Hylobates > Hylobates moloch. The sequence continues at coordinate 42,188,310 of NW_026652294.1, forward strand.
TGATACTAGTCACTTTCCCCACCTACTCACAAGTGGGCTAGGAATTGCAATTCTACTACATGCCTGGGAGGCAGAGATACTTGGTAAGCAGTGCTAACAACTATAAAATTGAGGCCGGATGCGGTGGCTCAAGCCTGTAATCCCAGCACTTTGGGAGGCCAAGGCGGGTGGATCACCTGAGATCAGGAGTTCAAGACCAGCCTAGCCAATATGGTGAAACCCCCTCTCTACTAAAAATGCAAAACTTAGCCAGGCGTGGTGGCTGGTGTCTGTAATCCCAGCTACTAGGGAGGCTGAGGCAAGAGAATCGCCTGAACCCGGGAGGCGGAGGTTGCAGTGAGCTGAGATCACGCCACTGCATTCCAGCCTGAGCAACAGAGTAAGACCTTGTCTCAAGAAAAAAAAAAAAAAAAAGAAGATCAACTTCAACTCTTAGCTGGTGCCCCAACCCCAAGGTAATAACATCCAGAGAAACAACACCAAAAATAAATAAATAAATAAATAAATAAATAAAAAAGGAAGGAGGAGGAGGAGGGCAAGGAGGAGAAGGAGGAGAAGGAGGAGAAGGAGGAGGAGGAGGAGGAGGAGAAGGAGGAGAAGGAGGAGGAGAGGAAGAGGAAGAAGAAGAAGAAGAAGAAGGAGGAGGAGGAGGAGGAGGAGGAGAAGAGGAATTATCACTATTTTTAAGAGCAAGGAAATTTCCCCAGAAACCCCCAGCAAACTTCTCTCACTTAGTATTGGCTAGAACTGGATCACATGTCCCTTCTTAATCCCTGTCAAAGGGAAAGAGATTATGTCTAGCTCAACCCAATCGGGATTTGCCTTCTAGAGCCAGGGACTGGGTCACTCTCCCGTTAACCTCAGGACTGTTTGAAGTTGGTGGAGATGTTGGAAGAGATGATTCTTCTCTGGTACTTTTTATTGAGTCAAATCCACAAAGAAAGAGCACTTTAATACTGTCAACAATTCAGGCACTAAAACTAGAAAGAGAAAAGAGAAATGTATGGTGGTAACCAAGCAACCTTTTCTACTACAAAGGGCAAACCAGGAGGGCTGGAAATGTCAATGAGAAATACAGGGTACTGCAGCAAGAGTTGGGATATATAACCCCTAAGATCTTACACAACCCTGAGATGCTATTATTTCCATGAGTGTTGATGCCACCACTTATGAGCACAGGGGTTCAGGATACATTTATAGGTGGTGGTGGTCTGAGAAACCAAATCAGTTTCCCCTACTCAATGCCGCTGATCAAATCATTAGAGTCTGATGTGAGGAGGACACATTTCTCCTATCCATCATTAAGGGGCTCTCAGACATGGAAAAGCAAATTCTGGAATAATGAAGGGATAGTGAAGGCTCATGGAAGAGACAAAGAAGGGAATAGCTTAGAAATTGCACAGAGTGTAAAGGTAAATATATAAAGCTGTTGTCTTCACATATGTTCTTATGATTCCCAAATGTATATGCCTGTCTTACCTTCTCTACTGAGCTTGCAATTCTTGTGCTGCACAGCTCCACTTAGATCACTCGAACCACAACACGAATATTGCTAACTCTATCCTGAACCTGCTTTTTCAGCCATGCTTATTTCCACTGTAGGCATCAACTTCCGGTAATCTACTGCATCCCTTCATCATTTTTTACCTGTATTATCAGGACAGCTTCCAAATTGCTTTTCCTGCGTCCAGTCCAGTGTTCCCTACTCCATTTGACTCAGAGATCCAGCAAACATGTAAAACTGACGGTGTCTTCTCCTGATTAAAACCCACCAACAGTTCCCCAGCAACTGTAGAATAAATTCAAGTTATTTGCAAGGGAGGATTCAATGCCCTCCTGCTAGCCTTATTTGGAAGACTCCCTCAGGGTTCACGCTAAACTGCTTGCATCCCTGCTCACACACCCTTACCACTTCCTGTCTTTCTGGTTCTGGTAAGGATGTTCCCTCTGCTGGGAGCCTCTTTCCCCTCTTGCTTGCTGTATTAACTCGTAATCCATTCTTCAAGATTCCGCCCTACCTCATTGAGAAAGCTACATTTGACCCCCATCTGTCCCCTTGCAGGGCTAGGCTGGGTGCCTGTCTTCTGCTCTCAGAGCACCCTGCCCGCCTTTATCATGAGACGTAACCTTGCCATGTGGAAATCATTTGTTTATCTGTCTCCCTAACGGTCTACAAGGTCCCCCTCCTTGAGGAAAGGGACTCTCTTATTCATTCTGCTGGCAGAGAGTAGGCACTAAACAAATGTTTGTTGGACAGAATCTTTAAGAAGAAGGTGGCAACTGAGAAGTTAAGGAAATGGGAGGAAGTGCAGAGGAAGAGGGAGGGAATGGAGACAGTAGCAAGTGGGGAGTTGCGGGGATAGTCTGTGCACCGTCCCCCCCCCAACCCCCCAGCCCCTAGTCAATATAAGGATCTCCCTCTTGTGTCTTGGAGTCTGAGTTCGAGCTCCAATATATCCATTCCACGGTTCCCAAAAGAGGAACTCTTCTGTTCCTGGATAGGGATCCCTTGTTTGGGTCACACATGAGTGGCACTGAACAGAAAGTCTCAGGGAAAATTCTCTACCGCCCTCGCTCTGACAGCCTGTTCCCTGCCTTCAACCAAAGCACGCTGGTCACGCAGGCAGAATCTTGGCCTTGGCCATCGCTTTTTGTTCTCAGTTCCCTCTACCTCCTCCAAGGACACATGCCAAGGATGGTACTATGATTCTCTTTTGGGATGGCCTCATAGCTGTGAAAGTTAGACTCAGGCCTCCTTTCCACAGACCCAGACACGCAACTACCCCGGAAAGCACCCCCGCCCTGCACCCCCATCCTCCTCACCTCCCATAGGAGCTGCAGCACAGAGATTTCAACACAGGGGTTACAAAGCTGAGTCTCAGAGGTTCAGACAGCTTTCTAATGGCCTCGAGGCTGCGCGGGGAAAAAAAAAAAAGTATAGCAAAGAGTTGCCATCCAGTCCTGGGGCTGTCTAGCGCCTTTGTGCGTAGTGGGTACGGGGTTGCAGAAAGAGTGACCAAGGGGAAGAGAGTGTAGGCTCAGCTCACGAGTCGCCCAACAGCCTCAGACAAGCCACTTGACCCCTGGACTCAGTTTGGGAACCTGTAGCAATGGGTTTGACCTCTTCTCCTGGCTGCGAGTATCACCACTAGGGAGAGGCAAAGGCTTGCAGAAACCCCAACTCCCGCTCTGGCAGCGCGCTGCCCCGGGCTCCGATAGGGTGGGGACTGGTCGCGAGGGCTAGAGAGGGCAATGGCAGGGGAGGTCCGTCCCTGCCGCGGGCCGGCTGCAGAGCGGACGTTCCGCCCTGCTCCCGGCCCCCTCTTCGCCCGCCCGGTTCGCCGTGTTAACTGCTGTCCGGAGCTTTCGTGACGCGGAGCTTCAACTGCTG